>NC_057396.1:69692550-70061238 GCF_019320065.1 Cervus canadensis
AGTCACGAGACAGAAGGGCTGGTTTTTCCAGTGTCATGATTGGATGTGAGAGCTGGATGGTGAAGAAAGCTGAGCACCAAAAAATTGATGCTTTTGAACTGTGGTGTTGGAGAAGACTCTTGAGAGTCCCTTGGACTGCAAGGAGATCCAACCAGTCCATCCTAAAGGAGATCAGTCCTGGGTGTTCATTGGAAGGACTGATGCTGAAGCTGAAACTCCAATACTTTGGCCACCTCATGCGAAGAGTTGACTCATTGGAGAAGACCCTGATGCTGGGAGGGATTGGGGGCAGGAGAAGAAGGGGACGGCAGAGGATGAGATGGCTGGGTGGCATCACTGACTCGATGGGCATGAGTTTGAGTAAACTCCAGGAGTTGGTGATGGACAGGGAGGCCTGGCGTGCTGCGATTCACGGGGTCGCAAAGAGTCGGACACGACTGAGCGACTGAACTGAACTGACCTGAGACAGGTCAGATGGTGAAGAGAGTGCTTTATTCATGGACTAAGTAAGGTGGACAGGAAGCCCCAGGGTGAGTGTTTTGTTTCCTATCAGCAGTCAGGAAAGACCTGCTGGGTAGGCAACTGGGGAGAGATCTGTAGGAAATGGGTAGCGAGTCGTGTGCCTGTCTGGGGAAGAGGGTTCCAGGACCAGTGGGAAGCCCCCAGTGGCCCCTGTTTGCCCACCCTCCACCCCCTTTCCACCCTCCCCTTCCCTTGAGAGCTCCCCTGAGCCCCAGCTCTGGGAAACGTCCAAAACGGGGACCTGAGCTCTGGGGCCAGACAGCCCCCAGCTTCCCCACCAGTTACAGGACCCAGGGCTTAACCCCCTGCAACCACATTCTATAAAACAAAGGAGTTTGGGATGAAGGAAAGAAAAGATTGGGAACACACAAAAAGAGAGGCAAAGAAGTTTCTGACGTGAGCAGGCACCTCTTAGGCTTTGCAGAGCACCTCCAGCCCCAGGTTCCCTGTTCCCACATGGGAGGTATGTGGAGCAGGAATCCTTACCCCTACAAATGGAGAAACTGAGGCTCAGCCCAAGCATACATTGGAGACGTCTTTCTAGAGCAAAAGGAAATATTGCTTCCATGTCACGGGCTGAGATTCTGGCTTTCCCAGGCAAGGGTCAGGAGAGCTCAAGGACCCATCCCAGACTTGGGGTTACAAGGAGAAGAAGTTTGGAGCTTTTCCCGGCCTGGCCCTTGTGTGAAGGTCCCTGGTACCCAGGGATGGGCTAGATCACAGTCCTTGGTCCACAGGGCCACAGAGGAGCCTTGGATCCTGCCTGCATCCCTCTCCACTCATCACAGCAAGGCCACCACATGAATGGGGTCTCAACCTGAGTGTCACCTTCGCAGGGAAGCCTCCTGTGATCTTCCTCTCTGCTATGAGTTCCTCTCGCTCACCATGCAACTTCATGCACTTCCCACAGTTTGTAATAATACGTTTATTTGGATGGCAACTGGGTTAACAACTGTCTTTCCCACTAGACAGCAAACTCCAAGGCCAGACACCGAAGGCTTAATCTACCAGACCTCCAACGCCAGGTACAGAGGTTTGTTGAATGAATCGTGGACGGATGCATGAACTGATGGCGTCACTGGGATCCTCAGCAAACACATGCAGGGAGCAGCAAGGAAAGAGAAGCGAGTGCCTGTCTGCTACGATGGAAAGTGACCCTGAGGGGATCCACGCACAAAAGAAGGGACTAGTCAACAGGAAATATTGATAACACTGTGCATTTGAGGAGAGCCTTAACAGCTTACAAAGTGCGTTCATTGGCATTGTCTCATTTCCTCCTCAACACAGCCTTATAATGTCAATGTTATTATCGCCAATTTACAGATGAAGACACTAAAAGATGAGAGAGGCAAAGTGACTTGTCTAAGGTCGCACAGCCCATAAATCTTGTAACTTAATTCTAGTTCTATCTGGCTTCATTTAACAGTAGCTGTTATCTACCCAACATAGACTAGCTGAATGTCTACTGCTACCTACATATATTATCTCTAATTCTTACAACATTCCTTCACTGTAAGAATAATTTCCCTTTCAAACCTGAGAAACAGAGGTTCAGAGAGGCCATGTGGCTTTCCTGAGGCCACCAGGTGATGAGCAGCCCAGCCCTGCACCAGAGCTCCTTGCCTGCTCCACTGCCTC
Source organism: Cervus canadensis (assembly GCF_019320065.1). Classification (NCBI taxonomy): domain Eukaryota; kingdom Metazoa; phylum Chordata; class Mammalia; order Artiodactyla; family Cervidae; genus Cervus; species Cervus canadensis. Next base: position 69,694,711 of record NC_057396.1, read on the forward strand.
ATCGGCCTCTAAGGCAGGCCCCATCCAGACCAGGAGGTCTGTGATCCCGGGGCCTGCACTGCGAGGACAGTCAGAACTCAGAGCCAGTAGGGCAGCTGTTACGAGGGGAGATTCTGGAGTCAGATTGCCTGGATTTACATCCCAGCTCTACCGAGTTCTAGCTGTGTGGTCCACCTTTCTGTCTCCATTCCCTGCTCTGATAAATGAGGGGGACAATGGCACTACATCTTCAGTGGCTGTAAGAATAGCCCCACGTAAAGATTTTAGGGCAGAGCTGGTAAATGACGGAAGTGTTAGCAGGAGTGAGTTCAGGTTGGGGCCAGCAGAGTGCTGAGATCAACCGCCCAGGGACTTGGGAGCTGGACAGCGACACGTTTTTCTGCGTCAGCCCAGGACTCTGGCTCACACTGAGCCCTCTGTCTCAGGAGATCTCTGATACTTGCCTGTCCTTGGCTGACCAGAGGGGAGGGGCCTGGCCAGGGAGTTAGGACAGGATTCCTGATGGCTAAAGCCCAGCGTGGGAAGGGGAAGGGCAGCATGGACATTTGTAGCTTTGTAGCTCAGTGTTGTTTAGAGGCCAGGAAAGACTGGGCCCCTCCCAGCTCTGGGCAGGGAATCACAGTTGATCTAAGCCCGTCCTGGTAACCCCAGCCACCCTGCTTTGTGACATGTGGTGCAATTCTAGCCAGCGAGACAATTCGCCGGGGAGTTCGGGGAAAAGTCTCCTTGCTCTTAAGAAGGAATGAACAACAGGCCTTCTGCCTCTGGCTGCAGCTGTGTGAAGCTGTGATGCTTGGAGCATTCGCAGCTACTGTATGACCATGAGGGATGGCCCACTCTGAGGATGGTAGAACAAGGAAAGCAAAAAAAGAATCGTGCCCACAGGAGGGTGATATTGTTGAGTCACAGAATTAAGCAATCTGCCTCTAGACATGATAGCACATCTTTTATTTGTTCGTGCTTACAGTTGTTGGACACAGCCTATCTCATGAGATAACACATTTTTTATTTGTTCATACCTGCCGTAGTTGGTCCTTCCACTGCCAGCTAAGTAAAGCATCTTAACTGACAGCATCTTGGCCTGACCTCCTCTCCGGCCCAGGTCAGTGTGGGTCAGGAATGGAGCCGGATCAGACCAGTGCCCCACTCCTCCACATCTGAGGGCTTCAGGCAGATGGGAAACCACCCCTCCCTCACTCTCCAAGGTCCTGGACCCAGGAATGGGAGTCCAGGAAAGATGCTCCCATGCTGGAGAGGGACTATAGATGTGTCTTTTGTCCAGTGGCCTAGAAGATCCTGATTCTCACCCTTGACTCTCTGGGGACTTGAGGCTCAGAAACCAACCTACTCCAACCTCCCTGGCCAAGCTAGGCTTGAAATGACCGTATCCTGGTGCATGGGGACCAAACAGATGGTGGGGGAGTAGGGGTCCCAGTCGGCTCAGCATCGTCTGCTGTGGAGAAAGACAAAGCAAGGAGCTGGCCTTGGCCTTGGTCAGAGGGGTGGGCCTGAGGGCCTCAGGCTGCTTCTACTACGCTATGAGAGTAGATGGCACACAGTGGGGTCCTTTGTAAACTGTAAAGCGCTCACATGTCAAGTGTTCTTGGTGACACGACCCTGGTACCTGACATGCGGTGAGCACTTAACAGATGGTTGTTGGTTCATGAGTGAATGAATGAGTGGGTGGATGGATAGATGGATGAATGAGTGAATGAATGGATGGATGGATAAGGACTAAGGTCCTGAATGGACGAATCAATCCACAAGCCTTGCTGTTATTACCGTTATGGGATGTATTAGTAATTACCCTAAAACTTAGCAGCTTAACCCCCATTAGACAGCTCACAGGTTTTACGGTCCTGGAGCCCAGGCACCGCTTACTTGGGTCTCCAGCTCAAGGTCTCTGTCTCTCGCCAGCTACAACAGAGGCACATCCTCTGGGCTGCAGTCTTCTCAAGGGAGACCCTGGCCCTGCCCACTCAGAGGCAGGCCTGGGGTGGACAAAAGGACAGAGTATCTACAGGGAAGGGTGGGCACAATGGGCTTCTACTCACCCCTGGACCATCGCTTCCTTCCTCAGCCTTCTCAGCTCTGCTCCCCCAAACTACCCACTGTTCCTGCATCCACCAGCCCCGCACAGAATCCACCGCTGAAGGTCTGGCCTCCACGTGAAGCCAGCCCAGACCCCAGGCGTCAAGTGGTGGCAGGGACCTCCTGCCACTCTTCACCTCTTCTAACTAGAGCCAGCTTCATGTGCAGCTGACCCATGAAATCACCGGGGCCCAGGCTTGGTTTAAGGTTCTGCTGTCACTGTCTTGAAGTTCTTTAATAATTTTTTTTTTTTTTTGGCCACACCATGCAGCTTGTGGGATCTTAGTTCCCTGACCAGGAATTGAACCCTGGCCCATGGCAGTGAGAGCACTGGGTCCTTACCACTGGACCACTGGGGAAGTCCCAGTAATCTCTTACCAAGGGGCTTGCATTTTCATTTTGCACTGGGTCCTGAAAAATGTATCACCAGTCCCGCTTCCAGCCATCACTCCCAGGGTGCTCATAGCCATTCTTTAGATTGTAAGAGTAGAGCCTATAAGGTCCTTGTGCAAATGAGGAAACTGAGGCCCAAGATTTGATGGCAGAAGAAAACCAGGATCACACCCCAGTCTCCCCTTCGACCCTTGACTGTACTGCAGGCCACTACCTCAGACCCCAGCTCTGAGCCATGGAGGTGCTTGTCTTAGGAGTCCCTCCAGAGAGACACCCCTGGGTGTCTTGACCCCCAGAGCTCCCCTCAGGGCCGGCTCTGTCATCTCTTCTGTTCTGAGGCTAACTGGAGGCTAATTGGGGGGAGACCTCCAATTCTGAGGGCCCCCAGGGCCCTGGGGGATAATGGCTCTCAGAGGCTTCCCCCCTTATCACCCACCATCCCCACTACACACCCTCACCCTGCCCCATTGAGTCTCTGCTCTGATGTCTTTTCCAGCAGAAAAACATCCCAAACCTGCTCCCTTCTAACCTTTGGGTCCAGGGATGGGCCGGAGTCGGGGCAACGAGCGGGGGCTGGGAACAGCCCCTTGGCAGGTGTTGCTGTCTTCCCTGGGACTAGATGTCAGAAAAAAGTTAGGATCCAGAGTCAGGCAATACTGGATGGGGTTGAATGCTGGCTCTGCCACTAGCCAACTGTGTGACCTTACGCATGTTTTATAACCCCTCGGGGCCTCAATCACCACATCTGTAAAACGGGGGCAATAAAACCCAGTTCTCGGTTCTTGGGGTTTCGATGACAAGCGCAGGGGACACTGGAGAGGAAAGTTCTTTGTGAGCTGCCTTACAAGTTGGAGGAATGATTCAAAACTTCTGCCCACACCAGCTGGGCTGCACCCTCCTCACCGTGCCCAGACCATCCAGGGCACCCAGGCCACGGCTCTATGCCTGTCCTCAGCAGGTTGGCTGGTTCTGCGTCTGCCTCTCCCGTCAGCCTGAGAACATCTGAAAGGCAGGGAGCGTGGCTCCTCCCGCCTGGAGCCCCAGTGCCTGGCCCGAGATTCGGCTCTGAATTGGCAGTGTGGCACAAGGCTAAGAGGCCGCCTTCGAAGCGGATGACCCAAGTGAGCCTCCAGCTGGGCTGCTGGTTACCTGCAGGTTGATCTTCACGGGGGGTTAACCTCTCTCAGCATGTTTCCTTGGTGAATCAGGATGCGCCCCCGACTTGTTCCACTGGAGAGTCAAGGAGATGAGATGAGGCAGATGAGGCATGGAAGGTCCTGAGACGCTTTCAGGCTCCGGCACGCAGTAGGTGCGCATCAAGGTGCCAAATGGGAGCTGGTCAGACAGTTAAGGAACAAGCTTAGGGAAGATGCCTGGGGAAGCACCAGCTGCTAGGTTTACAAAAGCACACACGTGTGCGTGCACGGGCGTGCACACATGTCCACATAGACACACACTCGTGCACACACACACGTGTGCACACACACACACGTGCACACACACACGCGCGCACACTGGTCCTTACAAAGAATCCACCCCTTCTTGGGCCTGCACCCCCCAAGTACATTCCCCACTCCCACTCCAGACCAAACCCAACTCTCACCAACAGCTGCTCCCACACTCCAAGGCCTCTACTCACCCTCACGGGAATATGTGAACTATTCTGCCCATGTGTGCCACCAGTGGAAGCGGGGTTATGAGCAGCCCCCCACCGATTCCTGGCTGGCGGCGGGGAGAGTGCTCAGAACTGCCTGGCTTCCTCAGAAGTCAGTCTGTGTCGGCTGAAGCCCGCGCTTCCTCACGGACAGTGCTCCAGGGGGCTGCAGCCTCCCCTCCGTGCTCCGCCTTTCCTCCCCCCTTTGCCCCCCATCCGCCCTCATTCCCGAGCCCTTTCCCTCCCCTCTCATCCCATCTGAGCCCGCAGAATCCACTCAGCCCGCTCTCACTTTGCAGGCAGGGAAACTGAGGCACGGGGGAAGGATTCATCACGGCACCTGCCTCAACAGGTGGATGTGAGGGTCCGTGGGATGATGGACAGAAAGAGCCCTGGTCTGGCACCTGGCGTGGGGCAGTGGGGACTCAGCTCCTATTCTCCTTCCTGCCACCTCTCCTTCCTTCTTTCCTCCATCACTCCCTTCCCCAGGTCTCTCTGCAGTCTGTCCCCCACCCCGCAGCTTCCCCATCTTGCCACCTTGAGGAGCTCCTGGAAGCCTGTTAGGATCACTCACCGCCTTCCTGCCTCACTGTAGCAGAGACACCGCCCCCCCAGTGCCCACCCAGGGGACCTGACGCTCCCCAGCACCATGACTCAGGCCCAGTGGTGGGTAAGGATGTAGTCGGTGATGGGTGGGAGCATGGACAGCGAGCAGAGAAGCCACCCCAGGGAGGGGGAACTGGCAGCCAGCCCCTCCCAGCCTCCAACCTCTGCACTCCGGGGCCCAGGACACAGTCAGCCACAGTGCCTCCCATATGAGTAACAGCCCTTTAATTAGGATATTATAGGAAGCGGGGCCCATGGCAGCTTCTGGCTAGAAGTGCCAGCAGCAATTCCGGAGCCGCATGAAGAGGGACAGATCGTGTATTACACTCTGCACCGCTGTCTCCCTGCACGGAGCGCGCCTCCAAATGAGATTTCGTTCTCCCTGAAGAAAATAATTTGATCTCACTCTCTTTTCTTTTCTGTCTCCTGATTGTCAGGGACTGAAAACACTTAACTGGGGCTGGTTCATTGTTTTCAGATTCAATTGGGCCCAAGGAGAAGCCGGGCGGAGGAGGGCGGGGGGCAGGCCTCCAGCAGCCGGGCTGACCCTTGCTGGCAGGACTCTGCATGCGGGTCCGCCTCTGTCATGACCGCGGCGTTGACAATAGCCAACATTTCTCAAACACTTATATGTATTCATTCACTCGTTCGATTCTCACACAACTCTATGAGTAGTTGTATTAATATCCCATTATGACAATTGCTCTTTGGCCAGAAAGCTATGAAAAACTTACACAGCGTGTTAAAAAACAAAGACATCACTTTGCCAACAAAGGTCCATATAGTCAAGGCTATGGTCTTTCCAGTAGTCATGTACGGATGTGAGAGCTGGACAACAAAGAAGGCAGAGCGCTAAAGAACTGATGCTTTCAAACTATGGTGTTGGAGAAGACTCTTGGGAGTCCCTTGGAAAACAAGGAGATCAAACCAGTCAATCTGAAAGGAAATCATTCCTGAATATTCATTGGAAGGACTGATGCTGAAGCTGTAGCTTTAATACTTTGGCCGCCTGATGCAACAGTTGACTCATTGGAAAAGACACTGATGCTGTAAAAGATTGAAGGCAGAAGAAGAGGGCAACAGAGGATGAGATGGTTGGGTGGCATCACCAATTCAATGGACATGAACTTAGGCAAATTCTGGGAGATGGTGAGGGACAGGGAAGCCTGGCGTACTGCAGTCCAAGGGGCCACAAAGAGTCGGACAGGACTAACAAGGACAGAACAACAACAGCGTCATGCAGATAAGGAAACTGAGGCCCAGAAAGGTTGGTAACATGCCATAGGTCACACAGCTGGTGATCGGGAAAGCCAGGATGAAACCCAGGGAGTCTGGGCTTATTCATCTATTACTCAACACTATTTGGGTTCTCAGAAAATAGTCGGTGCATTCTGAGCAGAGATGAGGCCTGGGACCTCAGTTTCCTCATCTTTAAAAAATGAAAATTATAACATCTGGCTATCGCAAGAGATCCCAGGAGAGAAAGAAGAGGAAAATAATCCCACAGGGAACATGAACTGGATGTCAGGAATGTGGTCAGCCGCAAAGGAGAGAGAAATACAGCCTGGCAGTAGAAGGAAGGAGCCAGAGGTGACCCCATGTCTCGTGCCCCCCAAATGCTAGGCATATATCTTGTGTGAGCAACATACCCCTTGGGCAAGAGGGGGACGGAGAGCTGGGCAGAGGTGGGGCTGTGGTCCCACCCACCCCACCCTCCAAGCCCACAGGGACTTTTTCCTGCCAGCCGGCAGCAGCTCTCGTCTTCCTCAGCCCCCTCTAACCCACACTGACTGTGCCCACCAGGCCCCCACCCTGCAGTCTCTCTCACCCCCACTTCCTGTGCCCTGCGCTCCACCTGGCCAAGTCTCTGCCTGCTCCCGGCCCACACGTGCCCTTCACACCTCTGCTGCTAATTCAAGCTGTCCCTTTGCCTGGTGTTCCCTCCCCACCAGCTTCTTCAAAGGCCCCAGATTCAAGGCCACCTCCTTCCTAACACAAGAGGGAGAGACGATTTGGAGGCAGTTAAGGGGAGGTGGCCCCAACAAAGAGTGGAAATCCTGGCTTCTCACCGCTGACTTGCCAGGATGCCTGGGGCCAGCACTGCTCCTCTCTGAGCCTCAGTTTCCTCATCCGTATAATGGAGTCTGTGAGGCTTGTGCCATCTAAGCCCCCTCCTGGGATTCAGAGTCTCACTGCAGCCTCCATCCCTGGCCCAGGCTCAGGTCCTGTAAACAGACCCTCTGAGGGCTGGAAATGAAGATCTTGTTGCCCTCCGTGGAGTAACGTTATTGAGGAAGCAGATAGATCATTGGTCATGGTGGGAGGAGCCTGGATTCCAGTCTTGGTTCTGCCTTTGACTTGCCGTGTGACCTCAGGCAAATCTCTCACCCTCTCTGGGCCTCAGGGCTCCAGCGGCATCATAAGGCATCTCTATGGTCTTTTCCTGCTCTAGAATTCTAAGATCCTGGACTTTTATCTCTAACCTCTGCCTAGTTAAGAATGGGGAGCTGGGACTGGGGAAAGATGCAGAAATCTGAGAGGAGGGGGTCTAGAATCCCCTCCCCAAACCCCTCCATAGCCTGACCCATCTAATCCAGAGGGCAGTGTCGGCTAGTCCCAAACCAGTTCTGCTAGTTTGGGGGAGCAGCAGCCTCATCACAGGCTCAACACAGAGGCTGATCTCTGGGAGCCAAACAGCACCCAGACTCATCGTCCTTGTGTCTATGCAGCCGTGGTGACACGGTCTTTGAAACAGAAAGAAACCCAGTAGAGACGCCCCTCCCCCGCTCAAGCCTCACCTTGGCACCAGGATTTATCACTTTCATTTTAATAGGTTAATTACTTAGGCAGGTGTTTGAGGCTTCCTTCTCAGCACAGAGTGACCACGGGGTGACCAGACTCCCCCAGGCAACCTTCCGGTGAGCACAGGAGGTTTTGGGATGTGGGGGGCAGGGGGTGATGCAGGGCCAAGCCAGCTTTAATTATATAGCAACGTGTGCACTAATATCTCAACAATGCTTCTCTCAGAGCAGAGAGCTAAATACAGATCATCTCTGCAGCCAGGCAGGATTTACAGCGGACAAGCTACACTCACCTCCCCAGCTCCATTTGCATTTTCTGCCTTGTTATTTTCCAGTGGGGCTTATCTCCTCCTGGGAGGCAAGGCTGTGCTGAGGCCTGAGGCTACTCCCATTCATTCATTCAACCAGTGTTTACTGAGCACCTACTAGATGGCAGGCATTGTGCTCAGCACTGAGGTTTGCAGCAACAGAAGCAGATCCAAATCCCTGCCCGTGCGGAGCTTCCATTCCCGCAGGGGAGACAGATGATAAAGGAAATATGTAGCCTGTATTAGTTTTCTGCTGTTGCTTAGTCACTTCAGCCATGTGACCCAACAGACTGTAGCCCGCCAGACTCCTCTGTCCCTGGGATTCTCCAGGCAAGCATACTGGAGTGGGTTGCCGTGCCTTCTTCCACGGGACCTACCCAACCCAGGGATTGAACCTGGGTCTCCTGCATTGCAGGCAGACTCTTTACCACTGAGCCACCAGGGAAACCCATATTTAGTTTGGCTACTGATGTGAAACGAATGACCACACACTTGGTGGCTTCAAACAGTACACGTAAATGACCTCACAATGTCCGTGGTCGAGGAGTCCAAGCAGAGAGTCTCATGTGGCGGAAATCAAAATGGTAACCAGGCTGCCTTCTCTGCTAGAGCTTGGGGTCCTCTTTCAAGTTCATGTGGCTCTTGAAGAAATTGTGCTCCTCGCTGGCAGCTGGTGGGGCTTACTCTTAGCTCTTAGAGGTGGCTCTCAGGTTCTAACTATGTGGCCCCTCCATCTGCAAAGCCAGCAATGGAGAGCTTCTCACACGTGTAAAATACACCCCCTCAAGCTTTGAATCTCTATCGCCAGGGAAACCTGGTCTCTTTGAAGGGTTGACCTAATCAGGTTAGACCCCTGGAGGATAATCTCCCTTTGTTAAAGTCAGCTAATGATTTGAGACCTTAATTCCACCTGCAAAATCCTTTCACAGCGGCATCTAGGTCCACGTTTGATTGAATGGGAGAAGGTGTGTGTACACCAGGGGCTAGAGTCTGTGGGCATCTGGAACTCTGCCCACCATAGTGTGTTAGAAGGTGTAAGGTGGTACAAAGAGAAATTGAGCAGGGAAGGGGGGCACAGAGTGATGGGAGTGTAATTCTCAGTAGGTGGTAGAGAAAGTACCCCTGGGAAGTGGCATTGGAGGGAAGGCTGAAAAGTGCAGGAGTTAGCCATGTGGCCCTCTGGGGAGTGGGCACCAGGCTGAGGAACAGTAAGTGCAAAGGCCCTGAGGCAGCTTGCTGGAGTAATGGGAGTCATGGGGGATGGGGTCCGGCAGTGCCCTGGTGAGGACCTAAGCTTTTCACAGAGTGAAATGGAGGGTCATCCCAGGATTTTGAGCAGAGGAATGATGTCATCTGACTTACACGTTTTAAAAAAATCTCTTGGGCTATGGAGTTGAGAATAGATTGCAGGCATCAAGGGCAGAGCAAGGAGATCAATTAGGAGGCCTTTGCAATTACCCAAGGGGAGAGCAGCCACAGTGCCTAAGCCCTGGGTCCGTTCCGAAGGTAGAGAAGAGTCATGGTCCCACCCCAAGGCTCCAAGCCCAACGTCAGTCCCCAGACACCCTCAAGAGGCTTCTCTGAACAGGGCTATGTGAAAAACAATAGGTACCTGCTAAATTGTCTTTTCATATGAGAAGACGGAAGGCCTCCATGGGAAGGAATTGATCCAACCTTTCAACAATACCCCAGTGTCCTAATTAAATTCTCCCAGTTGCGCGCATCAGAGTCAGTGCCTCACTCACATCCCTGTCAGGGGCAGCCTTAGTGGGGCGGGAGGTCCAGATTTCAGGCTTCTAACCCCTGCTCAGCATCTCCAACCCATTCACACTGCTGCAGGAAGGCCTGCCCCAAAACATAAGTTACAATTTGTCCCTCACTTATTCAAAAGAGTCTTCTGCAATTCACAGCCATGTAGCTTCCAGTCTAAGATGTTGTGGATTGTAAGAAGCCCTATTAATAAACCCTATTAAATAACCCACTCTCTGGGACATTAAAGAAACCTGAAACACTGTGTTACATGTACATGTAAGTTGTAAGACAATCCCCTATCTCAGAAATATGGAAATATTCATCTTTACAACTGTAATTGTTGTGAGAAAAAAGGATTTTGTCAACACTTTGTTAACTCAACTGCCACTTCAGGACTTGTCAGAGCCTTGAAATGATCACATGTACTGTGCCTCTCCCAGAGGGTCTTAGAGAATCCATCTTTGTCCAAGCTTCTTTAACTGCTGATCTACTTGGTCTTTTCCTTTGCAGAGTATCTTGCAGGACTTTGGAAATAACTGGCTCACAGACTGAAGAGCAAACATCTCATGGTCTGGCCCTAGCCCACTTTTCCAGATCTGGCTGAAGCTCTAGACTTATTAACCCTTCCTCCACTACACACAGCCTGCTCAGGCCCTGAACTTCTGCTTCTGTTATAATTTCAGGCAGATTCACCCAACCTCAACCTACTCCTCACCTATTCTTCACCTAATCAGTCAAATAATATTTGTTGAACTTCTAGAATGTACCAGGGACTCTTCTGGGTGTAAGAGATGGCATGATGAGCAAGACAGGTGTGGCTTAGGCTAATGGAGTGTGCATTCATCTACACACACGCACACACACACATGCACACACATGCAGATGCACACACCTAACTGCAAATCGGGTTAGCACTACGAAGAATAAAAGCAAATGCTGTGACAGATTGTAACAGAGACTAATCTCATTTAGAGCAAGCCTCTTTGAGCTGCGATCTGAAAGGTGAGTCGAATCCCATAGTAGAGAGCTGAGACAGGTTTCCAGGCAGAGGTTACAGTGTATGAAAGGCTCTGAACTGGAAAAAATTTAAAAAAAAAAAAAAAAAGAGCTGGCATATTTGAACAACTGAAGACTTTAGCTTGGCTGGATTGTAATGAATGAGACTGAGAAAGAGGCTGGGCCCAAATCTGCTGGGCTTCAAGGGCCATGTTAAGGATTTGGGGGTTTTATCCTCAGGGCAATGGACAGTGACTAAAGGGCTTTGCAGTCTACAGTGTGAAAAACATCAGGGAGATGAGAAAGCAGGAGAGAGTGTGGGGAGATTCTGAAATACTACATAATTCTTTTGACTGCACATGTCAGAAAACCCAACCCAAAGTGGCTCATGTGAAAACGGAATTTATTAATAAGTGTAGCTGGAAGTCCGGATATAAGGAAGGGATTCAGGTAAGGCTTGATCAAGTTTGAACAATATTGCCATGACCCAGTTTCTTTCTCTCCAACTCTTGTCTCATCTTCCCCTAAGTGACTCTATTTCCCCGCCAGGACCATGCTGGGTGGGGACAATATGGCTGGCATAGCTTCAGTCCAACATCTCCTCTCATCCAGGCACAGCCAGGAAAGTGTCGAGTCCACTTCACTCATAAGACAATCAAGTTCGGGAGTTGAGTCTCATTGGCTCTCTTGGTGTGACTTCGGTCTTGTGCCCATCCCTGAACCAGTCGCTGGCCAGAGGCACGGAAGGAGCCTCGGCCTGGCCTTGGTCATGTGCTCTAACCCTAGCTCCCTTGAAATTACATTCCTAGAAGGTGGAGAGGCACATCTCCCAGATGAAAACCAGGATCTGCTACAGAAAATACAGAGAGAGGAGGCTGGGTGGCCCTACACAGCCAATATCTACTAGAGAAGATACTCCAGGCAAGAGGGCAGTGGCAGTGGAAGTGGAGAGCAGGGGACAGATTTGACATATATTTGGATGCCAGGATCAATAGGACTTGGGATGAGTCTCTCAGGTTTCTGGCCTAAACACCCCAGGTGGCAGAGTCACTGAGTTAAGATGAGGAAGATGGAAGGTGATGCAGGCTTGCAGCCCCAGGGGGGACATCAGTTAAAGCCTTTTCATGCTTTAAGGCCTTGCTCATACGTCATGTCTTCTGCAGCACCTCCCAGACACTCCCCGGCAGAATCCATTTCTCTTTTGTCTACACCACCAGCACCCCTGTGACTTTCTTTGCCCTCTGCCTTGTCCAACATTATCATTCATTGTTGTTCCACAGCTCGCCTCCCCCTCCAGACGGTGGGCCAAGCGGAACAGGGATGGTTTTCCTCTTCATCTCAATGCCTCCTGCAGGCCTGGCACACAGGAAGTGTCCCCCGTGTCCGGCTTAACAGATTTGCATTAGCCAACAGACAACTGCTGAACTAAATCAAAATAGACCCTCAAGAGGAAGGGAACCCTCTCAGACACCCCCTGAGGTCTCAGATCCAGGAGAATTTCTCAGAAAAACCCTCCCAATTACCTGTGTGGTCCAACAGGTTATCCAGCCATCTGCTTTCTCCCCCATCAGAAAGGGGAGTGCCTTCCCCGAGAGCCCGTACTGAGATATAAAGACCTGGCTGGTGCCTCTGCAATTCTGCCTTTACTAGCTTCTCTGCTTTATCAGGCTGTGCAGTTGTTTAAAGGAAGACACCGAGGCCCACAATAAAATCTATATTGTATTTCCAAACTATAAACAGGGATAGAATTTGTTGAGCTTCCTAATGTCTCCAGCAGTGGAAATCGCTCTCACCTTCCAATAAAATGCCAACACCCTAATTAAACTCTCCGAGGCTGAGGTCTCCCAACCCAACCTCCCTGCTCAGAGCAGCTTCTTTCCCCAGTCGGGGCTGGGAGACACGAGGTGCCTCCATGGTAAGTCATGCATGCTAAGGACCCTGGAGAAGAGACGATTCCGAGAGGACCCATGCACCCTGGGTCTAGTTTGGTCTCCATGTGGACCCTGCAGGATCGCCTTCCCACGTCCAGATGGCATTCTTCCAGAGGGGGGGGTCCAACCTAAGCCTAATTCTGGTTTTTCATTTATTTGTTTTTCACAATTGCCACTGTCCTGGAGTTTATAAAGCAGAGGCTGGTATAGGGGAGAATGGGGAATTTCATAACATATCCAGCCCAGGGTGGGAGGGACTTGGCCCTTCCCCTGCGAAGGATAGCAAACAGCAGAATGAGCATCAAGTGCGAGTTTTCGTAAATGGAAAATGTCAGAGTGAAAATAGCAGTGCTGCCGGTCTCACCTCCTGCCTCTGCTTCATGGTGACTGTGCTCGGGCCCAGACGGATGGCGGTGGTGGGAAGAAGAGGAGGCTGGGCCCTCGAAGCCGTGGGACGCCCTTCAGGGTGGCCCAGTGAGGAAGAAGGCATGGGCGAGAGGGAGAGGGATGCGGTGTTGAGAGCTCCTGGCCGGATGACTGTCAGCTCGACTCCAGAGCGGTCCCAAGCGTTGAACCCCAGGCCTATGCTGCCCATCCTGTCTGGGGTAGCAGATCTGACAACAGCAACAACGGGGTATGATTGAGGGAGGGAGAGCTGGAGTGAGCAGAAATGTGGCTCAGGAGTGGGGAACATCCTAGGGTTTTTAATCTACGCTAAGTATGAACAGAGTTAACGGGATTGGGCAGCTACCAAAAAGCCCATGTGTCCTCAGGTGGCATCAACAGAAGTATGAGGTTTGAAAGAGGCAAGGGGATTGTCTCCTCCTGTTCCCATCAGAATAAACCTAGCAGAGAGTGTCCAGGTCTGACCCCTGCCGCTTTCCCTATCAGAAAAGGTAGGCCGATCTATCAGTAACCTGTTAGCCAAACACAGACACAAGGAGGTGTGCACACACACTGATGTCGACGCTGATGAAGGTGCAAATTGTCTGTTCTCTAACTGAACTCCTGATCACCCCCACCCCTTCCCGGCCTCTTCTTGGGGGCTCTTCTGTAGTTTGTGAGTTGCTCAACCACATGCCAGGGGCAGGAAGATGGGGAATGGAGGAGAAACTCTTAAGTCCTGGGTGACAGCTGGAGAGAAGAAACAGAGGGGTAGAAGATTTCATCCTGTGGCCTGGCTCCATCAAAAGTCAGGGGAATCTTTCCTGCTGTCATCTTGCCGAAAGAGCATTTCCATCCTTTTCTGCTGTGAGCTCAGTGTTGTTCTAGCTCCAGGATGTGCTAGCCAAGGGAGCAGAAAGAGGTCAGGAGGAAGACTTGATCCAGCTCGGCCCGGAGCTCTTGGTGGGCAAGGGATGCAAACCCTGTCAAGTGGAGACGGCAGGACCTAAGGCTGCTCTGGCTAGAGGCTGACAGAGGACAGTGGAGTGAGGAGTGTGATCACTGCAGGCAGCTGTCAGTTTATTGGGATAATCTGTGTGGACTCAGGAGACGATGCCGACTCCATGGTGGGAGAGACAAAAGGATGATTGTGGGTCAACAGAAGGAAGAGTTTTGTAAGAGGCCAAGCTGTCCCAAAAAGAGGCTGCCCAGGAAGTCCTCCTGTTCATGAGAGGCATACAAGACACAGAATAGATGACCTTAGAGGGTTCAAAAGTGGGGAGCGAGGGCTAGACTTGACTTTGTCTCCTGCCAAACAGATTCTGGGACCTGTTCATTAAGCTCACTAGCTCACGGTGACCTTGGGCAAGTGCCCCACCCATCTGAGCCTGTTTCCCAAGTAGCACAATGGAGGGGTCACTACCACCTGGAGAGTGTGTGTCATCCTGGCCCAGAGGCTGCCCAGAGGGGCTCTCTGGAGGATTCTGCAGGCATCTGCTCTGCAGGCTCAGCACCGAGCCCGGTGATGGAGCAAGCAGTGTGTGTACTCAGGGCCGAGAGTGCAGACACAGGCTGCCCGCGCCTGGCCCAGCTACATAGCCTGGGGCAGGCCACTTCACCCCTCTGGGCCTCAGCTCTTACCACCTGCAAAACAGCTACCCAGGACGGTGACCTCAGAGCCTAAATGAGGTGCTGTGGAAAGTGCCGAGGGAAGTCCAAGCACTCAGCACGTGCTCCGTAAGTGTGAGATGTTATGATTACACGAGCATCCAAGCTGCCCCCTCATGGGTAGAACTCTGGATCTGATGCCACCTGGGGCCCGAGAGAAGCCTGGGAGGCAGGCTGGGGGTCCTGCTTCACCAGGAGGAAACTGAGGCTCGGGAAGGTGGAGAGACTCAGCTTCAAGGGGGAACCCTCAGATGGTCACCCTGCCACCTCCAGAGCCACAAACCAGGACAGGGAGGCCCCAGGGACCTGAGCGAGTTAGATGCCCTCCGTCCTGAGCTGGGCACCGCAGGTGAGTGAGCCCCCTCCAGGGAATCTGCCCAGGTCTGTGGGGTTATTGAAAGGAGGGCGGAGCATGGCCAGGGTTCACTGTAAATCTCTGGGACTTTCACTGCCGACCCACCCAGAGGCTCTGGTGACTTGGCCAAGGCCTTGGGTACCTGCACCTGGGTGCCCACCACCCCCGCCTCCAGGTGGCCCACCCACCTGCGAGGCTCAGCTCAGGAAGGGGGAACCTAAGTTGCTTCAGGTCCTTGGGGGCTCTCTGTGCTGGTTTGCGACTCTAGAGGTGGCAGGGTGACTCTTTGAGGGGACCACCTTGCAGCCGAGTCCCTCTGTCTTCTCAAGCATGCTCCTTCTGGTCTCCGTGAACTGCCTGCTGCCTTTTCCACATGTTCCAGTGTCCTTTCTCAGGACTTCGCTGAAACTGTTCCCTTGCTGGAATGACTTCGCAATCCCTGCACTTCCAGATCTTACACCTCCCGGCTGGCAGGGCCTCACTGAGCCCAGCATCCTCTCTGAGTCTCTACCTCCTCATCTGGGCAAAGGCAGACTTTGACTTGCTGATCTCTATCATCTCTTCTGAGGCCTAATCTCACCCAACGGATGGAGGCAGTCACCCTGTCCTCCGAAACCCCACAGTGCTCTGCGTGAACCTTCTTACAGCCCAGACCCCTGACTCCCGCGACTCAGGGTCACGTGGATTGACACCTGTTCTTCCCTCCTAGCTGCCGGGTTTCTTGAGGGCAGGTGGGTTCCTCAACGTATTCATTTCTGTTTCCCTTCAGTGGGTGGTGAACGGACAGGTCAATGGACTGATGGTCAAGTGGAAATCAGCATACTCCCAGGAGCATCTGTGTCTTCAAATCAATTCTCGGAGCCCAGAAGAAGACTCACCCGCAAGGAATGGAACGCTGATGGTTGGGCGACAGCATCCTTGGGCTGAAGGTGAGACACCAGGGCAGAGGAGAAAAAGAGGGTCCAAAGTCAAACCACCTGGGTAGGGTCCTCCTTGCCCTCTGCGCATTTCCCAGGGACCTGGGACCCTCCTCCCCCAGGCTCTTCCTCCCATGTCCCCCTCACCCCACCCCAGCTCAGCACCTTCTCAGGCCCCACCGACTCTTCAACTCCCAGCAAGGCCCCTCTGCTTTGACTCCACCTACAAGATCCCTGCGGTCACACAGTTTGACACCACTGGTGAGCCCAGCAGACTTGGGCCTGCACGTGCTCCTCTCAGCTCTCCCCGCAGCCCATCAGCATCCCTCCGGGTCCTCCGGGCCATCCAGTTTCTTGTATCACCAACTATTTGTTGATTCAGAGGCGAGAATGTCCAGCCAGATGCGGTGAGCTAAACCTTCCCCTCACCCCTGACCTGCACCAAAACCCCGTCCCCCACCCCTTCCCAGAGTCAGCCAGCTCTGAGTTTCGATCAGGAGCCCCAAGGGAGAGATCTGCTGTGACTTGACCGTTTCAATTCTCCATCCCTGCGTCTGGCCCCTGGCACGCCTTTTCCCAAGCAAAGCCACTAAATCACTTTTAAAAGATTTGAGGTTGTTTCTACTCAGCGAGTTTCCTGCCAGTACAAAATGTCTTCCAGAATCTGGGGAAGACAGGTTGGCTTGAATGGCTGTTCATTAGAGGAAGATTAATAGGGCCACTGATCTCATTAATGTGTTATTGACCCTTCCCTTAATATAACTGGCCAAACAGCTCAACCTCCAGCTCAAGGCAGAGTTTACTCAGGACTTAGGTCCCGTTCGTGGGGCAATCCATTGTCTCAGCCCCTCCTGCACTGCTTGGACGGTACCAGATGAGCCCATGTCCCATCTGTGAGGGTGTTCCCCTCACCTTTGATCTCACAGGCCAACAATATAACATCTAACAGTGAATGAGTGCTACCTATATGCTAGGTGCTCAATCAAGCACTTTACAGGCATAATTTTGTTTAATCCCATTAGTTCCATTTTACAGACAGGAAAACTAAGGTTTGGAGAGTTAAATAACCTTCACACAATCCTACGGGAAGTTGTAAACCCAGTACTCGAACCCAACGACTCAAAATGATAGCAGAAACGGACCTCATACTTACTAAATGCCTAGCATTCCTCTATGTCCGCACTGGCCAAGAGAAATGTAATGGAAGTCACTGATATAACCTTCAATTTGCTAGTAACCACTTTCACTGTAAAGAAAGTGAAAAGAAGCAGTGCCATTAATTTTAATAATGTTTTATATTACCCAATATATCCAAAATACTATCATTTCAACATGTAATCAATGTAAAAAAATTATTAGAAAGATATTCTACTATTTCTTTGTGCTAAGCTTTCTAAATCTAGTGGTAATTTTCCTTCCCAGCACATCTCAGTTTGGATTAGCCACATTTCAAGTGCTCAGTACCCACAGGTACCAAGTGGCTGCCCTGTTAGTGGAGGTCTAGATACTTTATTCATTCATCTGTGTTCACATCCTATGGGGTAGCTTGAATTATTATCATCATCTCCATTTTAAACATAAATTATCTGAGATCAGAATGGTGAGGTGATATTGACCTAAGGTCACACAGCAGGTCAGTGGCAAGACTGGGATTCAAACCCAGCAGGCTGACTGCAAAGCCTGTGTTCTTCCCCACTATGGAGCGCTGTCACAGCCCGTGGAGCAGGCAGGGCGGCCCTCCTCACGCTGGAACGTGTAAAGTCTCCCTGCTCCAGGGTACCAGGCCCTGAGGGGCCTTGAAGACCCAGGGCTGTGGCTGCAGTCCCAGCAGAGCCGCGAAACAGCCTCCATGAAAGAGCTGTGCCTCCCTCAGTAGAATGACGCGGACCGCGCCTACCACTGCTTACGAGGGGCTCACGGTGGTTAGGGCCGGTGCCAGACATTTCACACGGGTTGTTTCGCTGATGCCCTGGGGCAACCCTGTACAGGTGTGTGTGAGGGGGGTGTTATCCCATTACACCCCCAAAAGACACTGAGGTTCAGAGAGGTTAGGCAAGAATACGGGAGTGGGTAGTTATTCCCTTCTCCAGGGGATCTTCTGGACCTAGAGCGTGAACCCAGGTCTCCCGCATTGCAGGCAGATTCTTTACTGCCAGAGCCACTAAGGAAGCAACCCCCAACTTATCAGAGAGCTCCCAGAACCCAACCCCGCTCTCCTGGGCTTTGATCCCAGTTTTTAGCCTGGATGTTGGTGCCTGGTGCACCTTCCAGCACCTTCTGCAGAGATCACGTTCATCCCATCATCTACTGTCAGTGTCCCGCCTGCATGGCCGCGCCTCCTCTCCCTCCTCACCCTCCGCTCCCCTACGCCTGAAATTCTTCACTTCATCCATGCCTGAAGTGCCGCTATTAGCCCTTTCTTAAATAAAACAAAACAAACGCCCCCGAAAGAAGCGATCAGTCAAACACTTGATGAGAATTCCACTGTCCAATCTCTGTCCCTCCCAGAGGCCTACTTGCAGGAACGAGAAGTTTAATAGGGAAGGAAATAAAGAATTCTCTTCAGTCAGAGTTAGATGAGCCCGCAGAGATCAGCCCGTCCAGCCCCTTCATTTCTCGCTCAGAGAAATTGCGACCCGGAGCATCCGGCGACCCACGATCAGATATGGGTTGGAGGACACGCACTTGGGTCTGTGACTCCGACTGCAGCTGCACTCCCCACCCTGCACTTCACTCCCTCTTAGAACAGGGCACGTGGATTACCTGGAAGAGGGATCTACACTACCCTACACTCAGACCCTCCCTCTCAAGAGGCCCCAGGGCTCAAAGGTCTCAGCAAAGAATGTGCTCCATCAGCTTGGACCCCCCCAAGGGCAAAAGAGATAAACCCAGAAAGGTGCTGACTCTACCCACCTTCCCCTCCAGGTCTGAAGGGCTTTCCTAACCAGCCTTATCCCCTCTCCTGAGCTGCAGCAGAGGATCTAGGTATGATGCCCAGAAAAGCAGAAGTCTTCACTTCCCAACAATGCCACGAGGTAGGGGTGATGACCATCCCCATTTTACAGATGAGGCAACCGAGGCACAGAAAGATAAACAACCAACCACCTGGGCTGTCCCAAAACCTGGACTCCTGCCACTGCCCCAGAAGAAGGACTAAGGACTTCCAGCACAGTGCTCCCAGTGCAGGGTTCTGCAAGACTAAGAACCCCATGCAGCTCTGATAAAGCTGACTTCCTACCACCCTGACGCCAGCTGCCACCTCAGCCCCTGCTGAGCCCACTGTGTGTAATTTGGTGCCAATTAGGAGTGCGTGGGAACCATTAGTGCATTTAATTCCCAACCTAGAAACAGGTTCTGGGAAGCCAAGCTGCAATTAGCTGAGTTGCCTCCCCCCAGGCTGCCCGAGCCACCCTTTTTCTCACCGCTGAGCCCCCACCTTTGATGGGAACCATCCACCAACCACTTCCAGAACCCCTCCTAGGGATCCAGGAGATCTGGATGGGAATTTGACGTGGCTCCTGCCCTTGAGCAGCAGCTAGGGAACAGCCTGGAAATGGAGCACAGAGGTAGCTGCCAAAACCCTTGTTACCAAAGACTCAGTTTCCCCATCTGTAGCATGGGGATAAAACCACTCAGCACCTCATCGGATTGTTATGAAGAGTCATTTCTTAATTTATCCCACAAACTCTTTTGATCTCCTACTCAGCACCAGCTGTGGCTCCAGCTACAGAGGACACAGGAAAATCAAGCCCTGACCTCATGGAGCCTTCACTCTGATGGGAAAGACAGACAACAGACAGTAAAACCATAATAAAACACATATATACATGAAAGTGAAGCAGTGTGATGAGATATAGAGGGACTGGAGGGGGTGGCCAAAAAATGACAGTCCCTATTATTTTCATGACTATTACATTATGTGTTCAGTTGGGTCTTGAAAGCCCAGTGGGACAGATCAGTGCAGGGAGAATACCAGCTGAAGGAAAGAGCATGCAAAGGCAGGAAGGGGTTTAATGAGTTCCTGCCACTGGTGGCTCAAGGATCTGAAATGGTCATGTGATCCACAGGGGACCCCAGCGAGACTGGAGAGGTGGGAACTCTGGCCTCGAAGGGCTGTGAATGCAATGCTCAGAAACATAACCGTATCCCGTGGGCAACAGGAGGCCATCAAAAAGACCTCAGAAGAGAGTCGAATGCCAAGACTGATGCTTCCAAAGGCCAGATGTGGCTGCAGCAGCCTGGTTGGAGGGGCGTGGGGAGGGAGGCTGCCCACGGAGGCTGTCAGTACTCAGAGACCATGCACAATCCCAAGAAGAGGCTGGGGCTGGGCCTGAGGGTGGCTGTGGGCAGGGAGAGAGGAGAGGTGTTCGAGAGGCAGATGAGAAAAGGGCTCGCTGACTGATGAGGTGTGGGAGGCGAGCGATGACTTGAGCGCTATGAATAACAGCGTCTTCTCGGGAACCGTGGGGGAGCAGCCCACCACGCCGGCAGCCCCAGCCCCGGATGAAAAGTGGCTGCAAGAGCTGTTGGGCAGACACTGGCTCCTCCGTGGTACACAGCGTGTCCCTGGTCTCCAACGAGCCTCGGCTTCTTGGATGCCAGGCCTTCGTGTGCACTCCCTCTGACTTTGGGACATGTCCGGTTTAGACAGGGCCCCATTCAGTGACGACTCCTTTGGGAGGCCTTCCCTGACTGCCCCGCAGTTAGTCACTCCCCTCTCTGGGTTTCCTCAGGACCCCACTCGCCAAGGTGTTAGCCCTTCCCCCAGGGGAGGTCTTTGTCCCTTTCTTGGTTCGCCTCCTCGAGTAACCTGCAAACTGCTCCAGGACAGGAGTGTCTGTCCCTTGTTGCTGTCTGGGGCCCAGTACAGCGCCCGACACGAAGAGTGCGTTCTAGACATGTCTGCTGAATGAATGGTGAAACAGAGTGGGACCACCCACTAAGATGTGGAATCCAGGGGATGGTGGTGAGTTGATCTAGGCTGGGTATGAAAGAGATGTGTCCACATGGATGCATGAGGCAGCTGGATATAAGCATCCAAAGCTCAGAGAGGTGAGCTGCCAGGTCATCTGACCCCCACCCCCAGCCCTGCCAGGCCTCCCCCACTCCCACCCCGAGAGCCACTTCTGCCGCAGTGATCCATGAGCCCCCTGAACAGAGGGATCGGGAGAGTGCGGGAATGTGAAACTCTCCACCGAGCTCCTCAGGGAGCCTTTAGGGGATTTGGTTTCCATAAATACATGAGGTTCGGGGTTAACTGCACCTCCCTTCGTATATGGAGGGATGTGGGGTGAATCCACCCTCCCTCCCTGCTCATCCTTACCAGGGGAGTGAGAGCAGACCCAGTGCCAGCAGACCCAGGACCACTGCTCTTGGGGGAAGAAGAAATGACATTTTCCCTTTACATTGGAAATACTTAAAAGTCCCGAGAATAGATTTATAGGAATATTTTAACCTTTTCTTTGATCCTTGAAATGTCATTGTTCTGTGGGCTGAATCGCCAAATGTGACCTTTTCCTGTAGCCATAGGGCGGGGGAACCCCACTGGCTCTTTGAAAGGAGCTTCAGATGTTCCCCTGGCAGCTTCCCCAGCAGCCCACCCCACCCTGGAGCTCTGAGCTAACAGAAGGACGGGTGAGTGGGAGAGGCAAGCAGGGACCAGCCACGGAGCGCCAGGCAGCACTCTGCTTGCCTCCTCAAGGGAAGACGAGCTAAGTGTGGGTCCATTGCTAGTTCACTCACTCTGTGGCCTTGGGTTAAGCTTTCTTTTTTTTTTTTTTTTCTTTTTCTCTTTAGGCCTCTGTTTCCTATAAAATGGGAAAAATTGTGGCACCTACTTTAAAGAGTTGTTGCAAAGACTAAATAAGACTATTCATGCTGTATCAGTTCTTGCAGAACAAAAGCTGAAAATAAACAACCCCCACATTCCGTGGCTGACAGCAGCGAACATTCATTCTTGCACTCACGGGTCTGCAGGGTAACTAAGGCTGGGTGGACTAGGCTGGGTTTGGCTGGGTCGAGTCTCCTCTGTGCACACTCTGCTCAGGCTGGGCCCGATCTTAAGTGACTGCTCTTCTCCTGGCGGCTCCACTGCCCTGCGAGGGGACCGGTGGAAATACACAAGGCCTCTTAAGACTTGACTTGGAACTAGATCACTATCATTTCCACCCATCATCCAACGGCCAAATCAAATCACATGACCAAACCCTCCATCATGGGATGAGGGAGAGGCACTGCCCCAAGGGAGAGGGGAGTGAATATTTGCTGAGCAATAATCCAATCTATTAAAGACTGTAACACCACTGGCACTGTGGCTGGCGGTGATAGAAACTCAGACTATTAATTCCCTTTCATCCCACATTGCATCATTATTATATTTTACAACTCAGATTAATTCATTATAATTCACTGTAATAACATGAGTCTTTTTGGCTAAAAGTGCATATTTTATTGTTCAACATAAGTGGGCAGTGAAGTATTACATACATGTGAATTCTCCAAACAACAAAAGCCTACAAGCATCTTCATCTTAATTATTTTGATGGAAATGTTCCTAGA
This sequence comes from Cervus canadensis, assembly GCF_019320065.1. Lineage (NCBI taxonomy): Eukaryota > Metazoa > Chordata > Mammalia > Artiodactyla > Cervidae > Cervus > Cervus canadensis. The sequence goes on from NC_057396.1 coordinate 69,717,125, forward strand.
AGAAGTTTCAGACCTTCCCGCCTTCTTAAATGGAGACTCTCAAACACCATTTAATCCATGAGGCTGGTGCACTGAGACCATTGTGATGGGCACCAGCACAGTTCGGTGCTGATCTCCAGGGTCACTGAGACATTTGGTCTGTTTGCCCCACGGGGAGCACTCTTCCCATCCTGCCCCCTTCAGCAGTGGCCCCCAGACATCTGTCCTCCATGGGTCAGCTTCTTATCATCAGAAACGAAGGATCACAGATTCAGGCTAAATCTCCCAAGTGTCCTAAGGCTTTCAGGGCCCCCACTGAAATCTCTGCTAGTGGCAGCACCAGGGAAAACATCGTTGTAATAGACCATTGTGTTAGTTGCTCCGTCATGCCCGACTCTTTGTGGCCCATGGACCATATCCCACCAGGCTCCTCTGTTCATGGAATTCTCCAGGCAAGAATACTGGAGTGAGTTGCCATTTCCTTCTCCAGGGGATCTTCCCAGGGGTTCTAATCAGAGTAGAGTTTCTGAAGCTTTAAGCATAATGAAAAGTTGAAGAACTTTTAAAAGTGGTTATCTACTCATTTCATTTAAGGGGAAATCCTAGCAAGCAGCCCAGGGTCAATGTGAAAGTCAGGAAATGACACGGATGAGAAATGTAATGATCCTCTAGAACCTACAAAACCTCCCTCCATCCCTTTGTTCCAAACTCTCATCTTACTTTCTCTGTATCTTTCACCTTCCTCTCCCTCATCTCTCTCCTTTTCTGTAGATCTGTTATTTCCCCCGGTGATTCTCATCTTGCCTCCTTCCATCTTCCCCTTCTCATTTTCCTACTGGCAATAATGTGGAGGAGAGTGGAGGGTGAATGATCACTGCTCAAGCATATTCCCAAAAGTCATTCCACCTCTTCAGGTATTACGTTTCTCCTTCTTAACCTTAAAATTTATCAGTTTCTGAAATCCCAAACAGTCACAAAATTCTGCAAAATCAAGTCTCATAATGCTCCTGTGAACACTTGGATTCTTTTTTCAGAAAATCAGTGATCCTCCATTTAAAAACCATCGCCTACCCCCTGGAGACCAGGCTTCTGGTTATAAAGTTCTAGAGATTCCAAACTCCCCTGGATGACCAGCTGCCTTCTGTGGAACTGTCCCTAGTGCTGAAATGGTATCCCTTCAGCCTGTCTCGGGTTCCCTGCTCCTTCATTTGAGAGCTCTGCCTTAGTACCACAACATTTTTTGTTTTTTTTCCTGCCAGAGTGTTCTGAGCTGTTTCTAAGTGGGATGCATGACTGACGAGCGAGTCCCATGGCTTCCTTGTTATAGCCAATGACAGATGCCTGTCTGCTCAGCTGGCTGGGATTTTTTGGAAAAGGGTTTAGGCCAAGAACATATCATAACAGTTGTCAGTGAAAATAACCTCCAGGCTATGGCAATGAATGTTTTTGTACTGAGTCCCAGATCGGCCACACCAGCAGGCTAATTGTTAGCGGTGAACCCACGCCCTCCAGGACCTGGCTTCAAGCCAATATACCTGGGTTCTAGCCCATGCTCACCACTTGTCAGCTATGGGGAACTGGCAGTTACATCCCTGTTTCTGGGCCTCAGTCTCCCCGTCTGTGTAACACAATCCCTAAGTTTCCAACTAACACTGACATTCTGGGACTTGATGATTACGTAGCCCAGAGTTTGTAAAGAGGAATGGAGGAGAAAAAGCTCTTGGCAAGGAGTGAAGAGCCCTTGTTCCCAGCTCTGCCACCATAAGCAGAGGCACCCTAGGCCATACCCTTGACCTCTCTGAGCCTTGGCTATAAAACTAGAATACCACTATCCATCCATTTCCTGGTATCCTGAGGAGGTTCAGGTGAGGGAAAACCACGCGGTGCTGGGGATAGTTCAATCAAACAGGTATATTCTTTAGAGGGAGCTTGGGTTTCAGCACTCCTGAGGGCAAAGGATGTATGTGCTGCTCAGTCGTGCCTGACTCTCTGCGATCCCCTGGACTGCATCCCACCAGGCTCCTCAGTCCATGGGGATTTTCCAGGCAAGAATACTGGAGTGGGTTGCCATTTCCTTCTCCAGGGGATCTTCCCAACCCAGGGATCAAACCCAGGTCTCCTGTATTGCAGGCAGATTCTTTACTGACTGAACCACCAGGGAAGCCCAGGGGGCAAAGGAACCCAGTCTCTTTTCTTTTCCCGTCCAGTTTCCCAGCCTGAAAGAGTCGGTAAGCCAGGGAGACATCAGTCTCCACTGTTGACCAAACACTCCAGATGCCAGATATATTCACTCCTTCATTCAGTAGATAATTCCTAAGACCCGTCTACAGGCTGAGCAGGGAATCAGAGGCATACATGGTCCTGCCCTCATGGACCGCAGGAGATGGTTAGCATGTGAGGCACTTATCCCCGTGCTGGGTACCTAGTAATCATTTGTAAATACAGTGTTACAGGTGATGCTGGAGGATGCCCTGGCTACTGAGGGGCTAAACAGGAGGAGGACATGAGCAGCAGAGGGTAATATCAGAGATGGTTAGGAGTGAGCCAGAAGAAGACTGGAGGAAGAGTGTTCCAGGCAACGAGAGCATCATGAGCCACTGGCCAAGGCAGGTGACAAGGATGACAGAGGACAAATCACCCCACGTAATTCTGCCAGCCCAACACCTGCAAGCCAGAATCTGGGGCCCAGGCTTGTGTCTCGGCTGGTATCTTAGCTGAGGGGCAGAGGTGGGTAGGATAGATTCCTGATTCACTCTCCTGTTGTCCAGGGTTTCTGGGCATCAGGTGGCCAAGGGGAGGCTAAACCACATCTCACAAAAGGAGGGGCTTAACCCCATATTGCTAAACTCTATCTTTGACTTCACCATCGTCACTAGCACCATGATTATTATTTATTGAACACTTACATAGGGCTTCCCTCATAGCTCAGCTGGTAAAGTATCTGCCTACAATGCAGGAGACCCTGGTTCAATTCCTGGGTTGGGAAGATCCTCTGGAGAAGACATAGGCTACCCACTCCAGTATTCTTGGGCTTCCCTGATGGCTCAGCTGGTAAAGAATCTGCCTGCAATGCAGGAGACCTGAGTTTGATTCCTGGGTCAGGAAGAGCCCCTGGAGAAGGGAATAGCTACCCACTCTAGTACTCTTGCCTGGAGAATTCCATGGACTATATAGTCCATGGGGGTCACAAACAGTTGGACATGACTGAGCAACTTTCACTTTACATAGGCCAGAAGCTTTGTATTCTACCCCTACAATCTTTAAATCTATGAGGTAGGTGTGCTTGGACCCATTTTACAGATGAGTAAACTGAGGCTCAATGGGCTTAGGTTTGCTGAAGGATACACGGCCAGGGGGAGGCCTAGAGTCAGATTATTATTATACTGTCATAATAGCTGACCTTCCCTGAGCACCGACCTAGACACCCAGCAAAGCACTTTGGATAGATTTGCCCATTAAATTATCCCCCAGCCCTATGAGGTAGGCACTATTATTAACCCCACTTTATGGGTGAAGAAGCTAAGTCCAAAGAAGGCAAGCAACCTGGCTGCGGTCACACAGCTAGGTCGTCCCCGTGTCAGGGTTCTCATCCAGGTCTCAACCAGTGCCTCCCGGTTCTGGTAACGGTCACACCATCAGCCCTGGTTCCTTTAACAAAGCCCAGGAGGGGAAGGCAGGCGCTTCCTCCCCCTGCCTCCCGGTGCTGGCCTCTGCTCGTTCCTGCTCCACAGTGGCAGGCAGCCCCCGGGTACCAGGTTGGCACAGAGGTGCGCCCGGGGCAGGGTGAGGAGCCACAGCCAAGATGACCTTGAGATCCCAGTGCTCCACCAGTTGGTAAACATCCCCAAGCTAAGTGTTTAAGCTCTTCCCAGAAAAGCTGCATGGAGGGGCTTCCATGTCTCAGGCTGGAAAGCGCCACTGGGCAGATTTATTCCTCGGGGAGGTCAGACAGCCACTGTATTTCACCATCAGGCCAACAGGGGCCCTCGTTCTCTGGAATTATGTTTCTATCAAATATTCATTTGTCTGGTTTATGGGCTGCTAGAGACCTGGGCCCAACCGATCCTGCCAGCCACATGCTTGCCTTGGCTGTGCCAATGCCAAACTTCCACTCTCTGCCCACAGCCCACTGTGTGGCTGGATGCCACCCCGATTAAGGGAAAATGCCTTCCTTGGGTCTATTCTTTCACCAGGTCAAACTGACCTCACCAGTTAGACCCTGGGAAGACTCTGCCCCTCCAATCTGCCAGAGGCAGAGAGGTAGACGGCCTCCTGCCTCCCTGCCCATTTTACAGACAAGGAATCAGAGGTGGAGGAACTTGTGCGAGGTCGTGGAGCTAGACTAGGGGAAAGCCAGGAATGAAGTCCAGGTCTGTCTGACTCCAAATCCCAGGTTTTTGCCTGAAAGGGGGCTCTGAGCATTCTGAAGCTACAGCAGTGGGAGGAAATTGCTGCTAGTTCCCCAAAGCAGAGGGGCTTCCCTGGTAGCTCAATTGGTAAAGAATCGGTAAAGAATCCACCTGCAATGCAGGAGACCCTGGTTCACTTTCCTTTTCACCAAAGCAGTGGATCCGAGGTGTGGGCAGTCACATCTGCACCCTTCTCTGAAGGACTGTCCTGGGCTCACAGGAGCCACCTTCCTCAGAGATGACTGGGAACTCATGGACCCCCACCCCCAGGGCAGCTCACAGCCAGTGGCGGACTGATGTGGGGGTTATAACAAAGGAGACTTCTTGTCACTGGGTGGGACAAACTCTGAGGCAATTTCTACTCCAGGGCTCAGGGCTCAGGTAGGATCCGGCTAGTCGATGTCTCCTGAAACCAAACCACATCTTTGTCTACTTTCTTCTGCCCTATTTTGCTTCTCTCCTTTCCTTATAAGTTTCTCCCAAGAGGCCTCCCTCTATAAAAGTGATGCATAAGAATCCCCATTTCAGGTTCTAGTTCTCCAGAACCCATCCAAGACAGGTTCTTAAGCCCAGCGGCTCTTTACATTACCACCTGGAACTAATCTCTTGAAAAGTTTCTTACTGCAGGAAGAATGGGAGGGCTTCACCAGTTAGACCCTGGGAAGACTCTGCCCCTCCAATCTGCCAGTGGTAGAGAGGTAGACAGTCTCCTGTCTCTCTGCCCATTTTGCAGACAAGGAATCAAAGTTGGAGGGACTTGTGCAAGGTTGTGGAGCTAGACTCTGGGAAAGACAGGAATGAAGTCCAGGTCTGTCTGACTCCAAATCCCAGGTCTTTCCCTGGAAGGGGCTCTAAGCATTCTGAAGGAATGCCCTGAGCCCATGTTTGCCCATCTCATCTTTCAAGGTGCTATTAAAATGCCTCCTCATCCAAGCAGGCTTCCCTGCTTTCCTGCCAGAATTGACCAGGCTTTCTTCTGGGCATGTCATATGTGCTTTGGTCTAGCCTTTATTTCATTCCATTCTCAGTGAAACTTAGGGATTTCTCTACTTTCTCCCCAACTAGCATGGGAATCCCTTGAGCCCAAAGCCACAAACATTTTCCTTAATAAAGACAAACCCAGGGCTTCCAAGAAGAGGCTAGAGGGATTTTCCCCTGGGGAGGTGAGCCCGCCTCAGGTTTTTCTCTGCTCATGGTGCACCATTCCTCCGAGGCCTCTGTCAGGCTGCTGTTTGCATTGGCATCCTGACCTCAAGGGACACGCAGGTATCGTAACATTTTGACCCAGTCATGGCCAAATGCCCCTCCCAATGCCCCTGCCGTCTAAAGAGCCGGGACTTTCAGACCTGAGGTCAGGAAGGGTACCTGGGAACTAAACACAAAGAGAATGTTAAAGCAAATCATTTTTCCTGTCTTCTGTCTTTGGGCGCCCCCCACCCTCAGAACTGTGCTGTGTCCACACACACCATGTAACAATTTACTTCATATATTTATTTATATTGACTCTCTGTCTTTAATGCTGACCCTAAGAGGAAACTTTTCCCTCTCCTGCATGGGAAAACCAGTATCCCTGTCCACAAATGCAACGTAACTGTAAAAATAGATACAGTATCTGCGAGGCAATGGCATGAAAACCACTGTTAGTATTTAGCTGCATGCCACAACTAAAAATCTCACATGTCACAATGAAGATCCTGAGTGCCACAACTAAGACCCGGTGCAACCAAATAAACAAATTAAGCATTTTTTTTTTAATGGGGAAAGTGACAAGGGCTAGAGTGGTATTGATGACTCACAAGTACCCATCAGAGACTTTCTCCAGCCAAGATCAGCACTGAAATGATTGCAAAAGAGTAACCTTCTCACTCACATCTCAGTGAGACTTGATGCCAGGCCTGTGGCTTTCCTGGTGGCTCAGCTGGTGAGGAAGGAATCCGCCTGCAATGCGGGAGACCTGGGTTTGATCCCTGGGTAGGGAAGATCCCTGGAGAAGGGAATGGCAACCCATTCCAGTATTCTGGCCTGGAGAATCCCCATGGACAGAGGAGCCTGGGGGACTATAGTCTGTGGGGTCACAAAGAGTGGGACTCAGCTGAGCAACTGACACCACCATGAGTGCCTGAAATCATCCAGGGAACACACACTTTGAGAAACGTGGCCCCAAGGATCTGGGTTGCAAGGTCTGGATCTCGCTTACTCATCTTCAGCCTGCAGTCCACTGAAGAGGTCAACTCTCCCTCCCGGGGGATGGCCATGTGCCTCACTCATCCCTGATCTTGTGCCTGGCATACAGTAGGTGCTCAGGAATGGGTGTATGCAGTAGGTGCTCAGAAATGCTTGTAGTGAGGCTGAGAGGGATGTGGAGGAAGGGAGAGGAGGCAGTTATTGAACAGTCTGGCAACTGACTCGAATCTGTGAATCTCTAGTACGACAAAGACTGATTTTTATTTATTTCTTTCTTTTACACAGTAAAGTGAGCTTTCTTTGTGTTTGAATAGAAAACACATACGCTCAGCACCCTATTGTGGAAAAAATCAGGCTTTATTGTAAAAACAATTGTGCCAAATTTAAAGCGGGGATTAAAATTGAAGCATGTTAAGTGTGGTCGTTAATACAACAGGCTTCTTCTCCCCATTGGGAAGGAGGCTATTCTGGTGTGCCTTCTGCTTGCCTTTCCTGGGCTGACGGAGGCAAAGGGGGAGGGGGAGGGGTGCTCAGCGAGGCAGAAGTGGGGTCTCTGACTCCAGAGCACCTTAGGTAAGACATGAAAAACACGTGAACCCAACTTGCAAACAAAAACAGAAGACATACGAGCTGATGGAGGATCTTTTTTATTCTTATCTGTAAATATGTCTACAGCCAAAGGTTCACACATTTATATGTTTTAAATTACTTAGACCTATGGATTAAACAAGCCCCCTCTGCTTAAAATGAACGCATAAAATTGGGGCTTTCTTGGAAACAGGACTGACCAGCATAGATCCTCCTTTTCCTCGACTTTGCCTGGTATGTCATCTCCAACCAATTATGCAGGCTGCGGTAGTCACAGCCATATTTTTCAAGTTTCTGTTATCTCTTGTGATCCTTACACTGACCCTCGGAGGTTGAGTTCATCATCCGCATTTTACAGGGGTACAGAGAGGGTAGATCAGCCACCAAGGTCACAGAGCGAAGACAAGCAGAGAAAGGATTTGAACAGAGATGTGATCCCAAAGCCCTCATTCCTAGGGTGACTTGCCCCCTGCCTCCTAGGAAGTTGCTCTAACAGAAGACTAGACCCTCAGTGACCCAGGAACGCAGGAGGGAAGGGGATTGAGGGGAAGAGGGAACCCAGGACATTCTTATTTCTGAGTACAGGCAGACCTCGTTCTGTTGTGCTTTGCTTTATTGCACTTCACAGATACCAAGTTTTTCACAAATTGAAGATTTGCACCAACCCTGCACTGAGCAAGTCTATCAGCGCCACTTTTCCGATAGCACTTTGCTCACTTCGTGTCTCTGCGTCACATTTTGGTAATTCACATATTTCAAGCTTTTTCATTACTATTATCTTGGTTATCATGATCTGTGAGCAGTGATCTTTGAGGTTACTATCACTCATTGAAGGTTCGGATGACAGAGTTTTTTAGCAATAAAGTATTTTTTAATTAAATTATGTGCATTTTTGGACAAAATACTATTGTACACTTAGTAAATCACAGTATATTGCAAACATAACTTTTATAAGAACTGGGAAACCAAAAAACTCATGACTCACTTTGCAATATTCTTCGTATTGCAGTGGTCTGGACCTGAACCTACAATATCTCCAAAGTGTGCCCGTTTGTCTTATGTCCTTGGCCAGAACTAAGTGCTGGCAATTTTAAAGTAAAATGTAATCCTTGTCCACCAGAAACCCTCAGGCTATATTCAGAATGGCTGGGACTGATTTCTAAGACTGTGTGAGGCCACACAGTATATTCAGAATAGGGGACCCAATCCTCAGAAGGAAAGGAAGAAAGCAAAGAGAAAGGAAGGACAGGACATTTCAGAAAGGCACAGAAGTCCGCCTGAAAGAGCTCCCCATGACCCACGCTGGAACAAGTTGAGCAAAAAAGACAAATCACAGTACTACTGAAATCTAACCCAAAGAACAAAATACAAATCCACGAGTCCATACAGATACAAATAACCAGGGATAAAGATACAACTTTTCCTGACAGAAGAATTTCAAGTAATAAATCTAGAAGGAATGCATGAACACCACAGCAATATCAATAATTACCACAGACAAGACCCATCCATAGATGCTAAAATCCGTGGCTGAAAGTTTAAGCAGAAACAGGACATACTGTTTCAAAGTGGTTTAGTCACTAAGTCATGTCCGACTCTTGAGAGCCTATGGACTGTAGCCCGCCAGGCTCCTCTGTCCATGGGATTTCCCAGGCAAGAATACTGGAGTGGGTTGCCATTCCCTTCTCTGGGGGATATTCCTGACCCAGGAATCACACCCAGGTCTCCTGTACTGCAGGCAGATTCTTTACCAACTGAGCCACCAGGGAAGCCCTTGTTTCAAGGTATGTCCTCCCAAGAGATAAATAATTACAAAGAGAAAAGTATTAAATTGTTAGGGGAAAATCCTAGCAGACACCACCTGCACCAGGGCTAAGGTTCACATGACCAGTTATATGTCACGAAAACATGTCAACATCACATGTCCCCATGTGATGCCCTGATGAAGCACCTCCTGCTGTGGAATCCATCCTGGTAACACATAACCTCAATATAATCACAAGAAAATACCAGACAAACCCCAACTGGAGAACATCCCACACCAAAAAAAAAAAAAACAAAAACTGACCAGCACCCTTCAAAACTGTCAAGGTCATAAGAGACCATGGGAGACTGAGGCAATGTCACAAATTGGTCCAGAGTAAAGAGTCATGGAGAAGGGAATGGCAACCCACTCCAGTATCCTTGCCTGGAGAATTCCATGGACAGAGGAACCTGGCGGGCTACAGTCCATGGGGTTGCAAAGAGTCGGACACAACTGAGTGACTAACACTGAGGAATCATAATCGCTAAATGCAACGTGGCGTCCTGGACAGGATCCAACCAAGAAAAAGGACATTAGTGAAAAAACTGTTCAAATCCAAGTACGTTCTAAAACTTAGCTGATAATATTGTAACAGGATGAATCTCTTAATTTTGATAAATTTTTATTGTTTACGATAAACAATCATAAGGGAGAATCTGGTGAAGGGTGTATGGAAACTCTTTACACCAGTTTTACAAGTCTTCCATGAGACTAAAATTATCTCAAAACTTTTTTTTTTAACAGTGTGGCAAGCTGAATCATGTTTTCCCCAAAGATACCTGTGTCCTGATCCCTAGAACTGGTAAATATTACCTTCAGTTCAGTTCAGTCACTCAGTAGAATCTCACTCTTTGCAACCCCATGGACTGCAGCACACCATGCTTCTCTGTCCATCATCAACTCCCAGAGGTTGTTCAAATTCATATCCATCGACTTAGTGATACCATCCAACCATCTCATCCTCTGTCATTCCTTCTTTTCCCATCTTCAATCTTTCCCAGCATCAGGGTCTTTTCCAATGAGTCAGTTCTTCCCATTAGGTGGCCAAAGTATTGGAGTTTCAGCTTCAGCACCAGTCCTTCCAATGAATATTCAGGACTGATTTCCTTTAGGATGGACTGGTTGGATCTCCTTGCAGTCCAAGGGACTCTCAAGAGTCTTCTCCAGAACCACAGTTCAAAAGCACCAATTCTTCAGCACTCAGCTTTCTTTATAGTCCAACTCTCACATCCATACATGACTACCAGAAAAACCACAGCTTTACCTTACATGCCGAACAAAAGAGACTTTATAGATAGGATTAATTATCTTGCCCTGGGGACCTTATCCTAGATAATTCCAGGTGAGCCCTCATTGCAATCACAGGTATCCTTACATAAGGTGGAAACAGAGGGAGGCTTGACACAGGCAGGAGAGAAGAAGCCCACGTGGTCAGAGAGATCAGAATTATGCAGCCCCGAGCCAAGGAAAGTGACAGGTCCCAGAAGCCAGAAGAGGCCAGGACCAGATTCCCGCCCTGGGGTCTCCAGAGGATGCACCATCCTGATAACACCTTGATTTCCACCAACGATACTGCTTTTGGACCTCTGGCCTTCAAAACCTTGAGAAAATAAATCTGTATTGGTATAAAACATCAAGTTTGTGGTACTTTGTTATAGCAGCAATAAAAAAGTAATAAAAATGTTATTGAAATTTTTGATAAGGTTGGCCTGGACAACCCCCAAAGCTCCTGCCAGCTGTGACATTCTTGATGCTTCAGCCCTGCCTGGTAGGACTGCATGACCATTGGCCCCTGAGAGAGTCGCTCTGTACATGCCCCAGAGCCTGCTGGGGGCTGCCAATCTAATGCCCTTCTCTGTGCTTCTCTTTCTCAGCTGCCAGGCTCACTAATGCCTCCAAGTCTCCTCCCTAACACCCCTGGGATCTGTCCAGCCTGAGGTCAAGGGGCAGAGCCGACATGTTCCAACTACTCTACCAAAGATGGAACAGCTCAGCTGTCCACCAGCTGAGGAGCCCAGGAGGCTAGCCCCAAAATAACAGTAACCGTAATTACAGCTCTCCTTCCTTTACTGAGGGCCTATTATGTGGCAGGCACGTTGCTGAGCGTTTTATATGCGCCAGCCCAATTAGTCCCCATAACCACCGCGTGGGCGGCTCAGAGAGGCTACAGGGCTTGCTCACGGTCACACAGCTACCCAGCAGCTGACTCAGGGTTCCAGCCCAGGTGTCTGGGACTCCAAAATACCATGTCCCCAACGATCAAGCCACACTGCCCGTCCACCGTCTGTTACCCCTGCCTTCTCAGCTGTGTGCTCTCCTAGCCACAGTGGGAAATCCAAAGCGACCCTCCTAGGGCCCCTGACTGCAAACATCCAGGCTTCAGCTGCCTTCAAGAACCCAGAGAGATGTGTAGGTGAGAAAACTCCTCACCCTTGAAACCAACTGAGGGAGTTGAGAGAACTTTTCACTTCACACAGGTATATTATTAGCCTCATTCGTTATCCCCAGGCATCTGGAGATGGCTCACAACCTCCAGTGTCACTGCTGAAGCCTTGGAGAAGTAGGGGTGGAGGTGAGGGGTGGGGGAGGGCGAGTCCAGGGAAGATGTGGGGCTCTGGAGTGAGCAGAGAACTTGGACTGCAGAGGCTGGCACATGACCTCGACCACCCACCAGCCAGCAATCCCATTTTGTCGAAGTGGGTCTGGGAACTGAGTCATAGCTCCCTTATTTAGGGGTGGGGGGTGGGGGGCAGGGTGAATGAGCGGACCCTCCACCACTCATGGACCAAAGCGGGAGCCTTAGGCCCTGGGATAAAACAGCTTCCCAGGGCCCAGACCCTCTGGGCAGTTTCTAGAGTGGTTAGAGCAATGGTCCACCTGAGCTTGAATCCCCAGCAAAGAAGTTCATGTCCTATCTGGCTAGGATCACAAAAAGGGTATCAGAGTATCTGTGAGGGTACTAGGGTACCTGCAAGGGTTCGAGGTTCTAGGGTACCTGCGAGGGTTCTAGGGTACCTGTGAGGGTTCTAGGGTACCTGTGAGGGTACCAGGGTACCTGTGAGGGTACTAGGGTACCTGCGAGGGTTCTAGGGTACCTGTGAGGGTACCAGGGTACCTGTGAGGGTACTAGGGTACCTGTGAGGGTTCTAGGGTACCTGCAAGGGTACTAGGGTACTGGTGAGGGTTCCAGGGTACCTGCGAGGGTTCTAGGGTACCTGCGAGGGTACCAGGGTACCTGCGAGGGTTCTAGGGTACCTGTGAGGGTTCCAGGGTACCTGCGAGGGTTCCAGGGTACCTGTGAGGGTACCAGGGTACCTGTGAGGGTACTAGGGTACCTGCGAGGGTTCTAGGGTACCTGTCAGGGTACTAGGGTACCTGCAAGGGTACTAGGGTACTGGTGAGGGTTCCAGGGTACCTGCGAGGGTTCTAGGGTACCTGTGAGGGTACCAGGGTACCTGTGAGGGTACTAGGGTACCTGCGAGGGTTCTAGGGTACCTGTCAGGGTACTAGGGTACTTGCAAGGGTTCTAGGGTACTAGGGTACCTGCGAGGTTCTAGGGTACCTGTCAGGGTACTAGGGTACTTGCGAGGGTTCTAGGGTACTAGGGTACCTGCGAGGTTCTAGGGTACCTGTCAGGGTACTAGGGTACTTGCGAGGGTTCTAGGGTTCTAGGGTACCTGTGAGGGTACTAGGGTACCTGTCAGGTACTAGGGTACTTGCGAGTAGATCAGGCAGGAAACTTAGAAGTGTGACCTCGGCCTGGCAGGGTCTGATGAGGAATGATGAGGACTATGGCAAGAAAAAAAAAATACTCCCTTTGAAGCTTTGCACGTATTTTAGTTAAACACCAAGCTAACAAAACCAAGGGAGGGCTGGTTAGTGGCCTCCTGAGGGCAGCTCCACTCCTCCCACTTGCTCACTCTCCAGCCTCTTCCCAGGCCTCCTATGCCCACCATTTAGATCACACTTCCATTTCCCCCTCCACATGCTACCCCTTAGTTCCACCCCCTCCAGGGAGACCTCCCTGATGGCCCCAACCCTCAGGGACCTCCTCTCCTCCCACATCTCTGTTGCCTATGGGACCCCTACTTGCCCACCATTGCAGGGTGTGTCGGGGTGCATTTGACCTGTGGCAGACTTGTCTTCACAGCTGCACCCCAAGCTGGACCTGAAGGGCAGGGCCCGGGCCTCAGGTCATGAGATTTCAGACCTAGAAAGACATTCTTCAGGTTCTCTACCCTACCTCCATGATTCCACAGATTTTGATCACTTTTCATCCAAGTTCTGGATTTATCTCATCCACACCATGGTTGCCCCGGTGGCTGATGAGTTTAGGATTGGAATACAGGACCCCTCTCCGAGTGCCCTGACTTTGCAACAAGCAGCCACAGAGCTGACAAGGACCTGTGTGCTCCCGAACTGCCAGGCACCTTCAGACTCCTGGGCTCATTCTCCCCAACACAGAAACCGAAGTTCAGTTGAAGAGCATTAAAACTCTGAGCAACCCCAAATAAATAATAGGAACAGTCATACTTACCCATTGCTTCGAGTGTGTCCGGCCCTGTTTAATCCTTACATCTACTCTAGGAGGAAGGGATTACCATTACTCCTGGTTTATAGATGGGCTGCCTCACAGAGAAGTCAAGAGACTGGGCCAAGGTTATGCCGCTAGTAAGTGCTGAAAAGTAATTCCTTCAGGTTCAAGGCAGAGCTAGGAATGAACTCCAGCCTCTATGTCTTCCACCCCCATGTTTCCTAGATTCGGCTCACCTGTTCCCGGATATTGTTCAGCGCTGTCCTCTTCCTAGGGGCCAACGCACCTTGGGCTTCCTTCTCCTTAACAACTACCACAGGCAATTATCTGGAAGCACAGCTCCCCCACCCCAGCCTAGACAGCCTGGGAGGGAGGAAGCAGGTCATGCTCATATCCACATCCCAGCACCCAGTCCAATGCCAAGCACGTGGGAAGCACTGGGTGATCATTCTGTTGAATAAACAAAACTCCAAGTGGTTGAAAGACAAAACTGACAGCATGCCCGCTTTATGGGAGGAGAGGCAGCCAGCCACCCTGGCCTCTCTGCTCTGGCCGCCCCAGCGATTCCATTTTCGCCCGTAACAGGAGGCCCGACTCAGTCTGATCTGCTGCCAGCTCAGGCTGCTCCTCGGGACTGTCCCTGTAGTAGGGGATTGCAAAGTCATATTGGATTAAGACCTGCTCTGGCTGTCACCCGTGGTGGAAAGCTCGCCTATCAGGCAGCCCAGAAGGGCCTCGGTATCTAATGGAGATTTGCTAATAAGATCTGAGTTGGTGAGCTTTGCATCCTATTAACACGGGGGGAGTGCAGGCCTGTCTATCTCCTGGAAAACTGCAAACACAATAGAAAAGTCGCTTATGAATATTAATGGCACTGGAAACAATGCTGAGAGAAATTGTTGATGTGATTGGGAAGCTGGGAGGGGACTGTGGAGCAAGGCGGTGGGGGGAGGGGGGTGGTGAGCAGCCTCTCTTCTCTCCCACCCATGCCTGTCCCTTCAGAGTTGCCTGGAAGTGACAGATCTGCCTAGCTGTCACAGCTAGATCGAGAGCAACCAGCCTGATGACCCCAGAAGGGAGCCTTGAGCCTGATTTCAGGGTCCAGACTTCCCTCCCCAGATCCATGCAGGCCAGGCCAGTGTCAAGTTTGTGGAGGCTCACGGTGAAGTGTTTGGGAAGGAACTCGGGATCCCCCATTTCTCCTCCCAGATTTTTCAGGTCGGACGAGCATCCCTCTGAGACTCTTTCCTGAAACTAAGACTTGTCCAGAGGAGTTTCCAACATGGAACGCCCAGGCAGACCCGTGCGCACGGGTCTTCGCACAGCTGACACCCAGAGAACCTCTCAGCACAGCCCAAAGAAGCGTCAAGTCCAAAGGATGCTTGGCAAGCTCTCCTACCCACCATCCACAGTTCCAAAACCATGTTCTGAGGAGCCTTGGGGTCTGGAGAGGTGCTCCATTGGAAAGCGGGCAGGCTAAAAATGTTGGGTTGCAGGTTCAAGCCTGGAATTCAGATCTCCAATCCCCCTCGGTTCCCCTGATTTGAAGCTGAGATAGAACCTGAGGACCCAGGGGTGAGTGAGACACAATCCCTCCCCTGTTAGAAACTCAGAGTCAGACGAGGAAGGCAGATGTCAGTCACACGCTCATCCCATCACAGACCCCCTACCGAGGGCTCTGACCTGGTATTTTGTGTCCTACTCATCACTGAAGAAATAGCACAGACCCCCGTAGGAAATGAATAATGGCCGCGAGCAGATGGTCTACAGGATCAGAGTGAGCACAGAGGGCTGACGCCCAGTGCACACAGGTCCTTCCGTTAAAGGCAAAGTACAAAGCAAGGCCTTTTCTCCACCAGCTGGGCAACTTCGCAAAAGCGACAAACTCCCCAGAGCTCCAGCTTCCCCATTTGTAACCTGGCAGTAGAATACGTAAGTGTGTGTGCTCATTCAGTCATGTCTGACTCTTTGTGACCCCTTGGACTGTAGCCCACCAGGCTCCTCTGTCCCTGGATTTCTCCAGGCAAGAATATTGGAGTGGGTTGTCATGCCCTCTTCCAGGGGATCTTCCCAGCCCAGGGATAGAACCCGAGTCTCCTGTGTCTCCTGCTTTGCAGGCGGATTCTTTACCCCCCTGAGCCATCTAGGAAGCCCAGAATACGTACATGGTAGGCTTAAGATAGTGTAAGTACAGTGTGCAGACCACTCTGGCAAGCAGGAGGCACTCAATACATCTCCAGTTCCTTCTTTTCTTCTCTCCTTGTGTAGGGTAAAGTCCTTCAAACACCCATTCAACCTTCTTCTCTGAATGGGTCCGCCCCAGTTTTTAGTCCTTCTGATCTCTGCGGGACTGACCCTGCCCTCTAGGGCGGGCCGGTGAGTCAGGCTTGGCCAATCAGAGTGCACTGTTGCCTGTCCATACTGATTGGTTCAGAGATGGGTTTGTTCCCTGACTGGGCCAATCAGAGACAAAGGGGCTCAACTTCAGGACTTTGGCTGGTACTTGCTGGTTCTGCAAAGGCTCCTGAGAGGGGCTGGTATATGCCTGTTGCTGCTGGCAGCCATTTTGTGCCCAGGAGGCGGATGTCATCTGGGAAAGAAATCCTCATCGAGGAAAGCTGAGCTAGGAGATGGGCAAAAATAAGATTCTTGGATATGTTTGTTATACAAGCCGACATATTCTTTTTTTGTTTAAGCCAGTTGGGTTTCTGTCCCTTGCTATTTGCTGAAAGAGTTTTAACTAGCCCATTCAGCCACATGAGGCTTCTGTTCAACTTAAACTTGAACCTAGCAGATATCCCATTCGCTCCTTCTTCACTTATAGCTCCTACCCAACTCAAGGATCTAATTGCCTTGAAAGACTCAGGATTTGGGAAGCCTTGGTCTCCATTTCTGAGATTATTCATCATCTATCCACTATTCCAACCTGGTGTCAGCTCCTCCATCTGCTTCTCAGCCACAGCTGGAGTGCAGAAGGGTAGACCTTCTCAGGCTCTGGGGAGGGAGGTCCCAACCCATCCCTCTGTATATACACAGCCTGGGAGAGTGTGGAAAACTGTGGAACCCACACAGTCCTACCCAGCCAGGCTACCAAAACTTAGCATTGTGGGGGGAGGAGGGCCATGGGAATGGGGTGACTTCTTGAATTAGACCAGATTCTCAAACTTGTGGCCCACAGCCAAACTCAACCTGCAGCTATGTTTGTATTTCACAGCCAGTCTGTGTTTCAGTTTTTTTTAATTCAAATGTTTTTAGGAGAGAAGTGTATCTTCCAGCTTACTAAAGACCCACAGTTCTGTGTTTTCCACACCTGTGAGGCTCCATAGATTTGTATGACATGTCTGGCCTCCAAGGTCACTTGAGGCTACAACCCCTGGTGAGACCTCCAGCTGCCTTTCCTGAGGGACCATGCAGAGGGACTGGGTAATGTGGTCGGTGTTTCTGGTTTGCAAGGTTACTTGGCACAAGGTGGGGAAAGGCCAGTAATTATCATGAATTATCAGTAAGCCCCCAGGGGGGTATACATGACCTCTCTTGCCTCTTCTTGCTCCAACACACCACAGACCCAAGCTTTAGGCCTGCCCAGACTCTCTGCCGGTCTGCCTGATGCTGGTTTTTGTCTGACTTCCAGGGCTCCTCCCTGCTTATACTCACCTGTTCACCCACAAGTGCTGGGCCATCCCACCCTGCCCAGGGCCCCAGGAGGAACTGCTCCAGGCAGCAGGAGGGGCCCAGTCTTCCAGTTTACATTGTATTTCTGGGATAATTACTAATGGCACACATCATTTTTATTAGCTGAGCTGTCTGCATTAAAATGATAGATTTTTTTTATTAAAAACATCCAAGGGAACTGCCATCGCAGTAGAAGGATAATTTTCCATTTAGTTTAAGAGCAGATGGTTACCGAAATGTTCAACGTAAATAAATTGAGACTCAGCCTAAGCATTGGGTAAACATATCGGAAATTTCCCTGTCTGCTTCAAGCCTCCTGCCCTCTCTGGCTCTCCCAGCCCCTCCTCAGGCCTGAACCGAACTCCTCCCCACAGTGAAGGGAATTCTTCCCCCAAACCACTTGGGAAAATCCAGGCCTCCAGGAGTGGTGAAAGTTGGACCATAAAGAAGGCTGAGCACTGAAGAACTGATGTTTTTGAATTATGGTCCTGGAGAAGACTTGAGAGTCCCTTGGACAGCAAGGAGATCAAACCAGTCAATCCTAAAGGAAATCAACCCTGAATATTCATTGGAAGAATCAATGCTGAAGCTGAAACTCCAATACTTTGGCCACCTGATGCAAAGAACTGACTCATTGGAAAAGACCCTGATGCTGGGCAAGATTAAGAGCAAGAGAAGCAGGGGGCAACAGAGGATGAGATGGTTGGAATGGCATCATTGACTCAATGGACATGAGTTTGAGCAAACTCCATGGGATAATGAAAGACAGGGAAGCCCGGTGCGCTGCGGTTCATGGGGCTGCAGAGGCAAATACGGCTTAGCAACTGAACGACAGCAGCAGGGGCGGTGAGCCAACCGATGAACAATGGTCTGCCAGGGGTCCGCCCGGCAACTTGGGGTGCTGCTGATGTTGCTATAGAGACTGCAGCTTGGGAAATCAAGAAGCAGGGTGGAGAGAGGCAAGGACTATAACCCCATCACAGAGCAATGGTCTGGGTGGGAGGCAACAGACCTGGGTGCCCCGCACTGGGAAAGTGCCCTGGGCTCTCAGGACCTTCACCTTCCACTGAACAATGGGGGCCTTGGATCAGCCGTAGCTCCCAAAGGAGTTAAGTGGGAGAGAATGTTTCCCTGAAAAAAAGAAAGAAAGATTTAGCAACCAAAGTGATTGGGAAACATTGAGTTATGCTGATTTCTTTATTGCAAGAACATCTACTGTGTTAATATGGATTGTATTTCTCAATGTGCGTGTGTGCCAACTCGCTTCAGTCATTTCTGACACTTTGCAACCCTATGGACTGTAGCCCTGCCAAGCTCCTCTGTCCACGGGATTCTCCAGGCAAGAATGTTGGAGTGGGTTGCCATGCCTTTTTCCAGGGGATCTTTCCAACACAGGGTCAAACCCGCATCTCTAATGTCTAACTTGCATTGGCAGGCATGTTCTATACCACTAATGCCACCTAGGAAGCTTCTTTCTTCAAGGCCAAGTGACTTTCTCTACTTTAGTCCCTGGGGAGGGCTGGATTCTTTCTGCCATGGGATCTTTCCAGGGCCTTTGAAGGCACTTTATTGGCAGTCCCTCACATCACCAGAGTGGATGTCCTGTCTGAGTGCCACCAACCCCTCCTCCTGGGAAAGATTATGGTGTTAGAGGAGCTGTCCCCTTAGCCTGAGATTTCAGGCCTATGACTCTGCAGAAATTGGAAGGTACAAGCTCTACCTGCCTATGCTCTGAAACACCGACAGTGGTTTTGATGAAACTGAAAAGGAAATCAAGAGTGTCTTTTCCACCTGTAGACTTGGTCTCTCTCTTAAGAAAATTGAAAGGGGAAGAGGACCAATGACAGGATCAGGGTCCAAACTAAAAGATAGGCTTCGCACAAGGAACTCTGCCCAGTATTATGTGGCAGCCTGCATGAGAGGGACATCTGAAGGAGAATGGATACATGTATATGTGTGGCTGAAGCCCTTTGCTGTCCACCTGAAACTCATGTTGTTAATCGGCTAAGCTGCTGCTGCTGAGTTGCTTCAGTCATGTCTGACTTTTTGCAACCCCAGGGACTGTAGCCCACCAGGCTCCTCTGTCCATGGGATTCTCCAGGCAAGAATCTTAGAGTGGGTTGCCATGCCCTCCTCCAGGGGATCTTCCCAACCCAGGGATCAAACCCACGTCTCTTATGTCTCCTGCATGGGCAGGCAGGTTCTTTACCACTAGCACCACCTGGGAAGCCCCATTAATCAACTACACTCCAATAAAAAACAAAAAGGTTTTAAAAAATTAAAAAATTGATCATATTTCTTAAAAGAAAAAAAAAGGGAGAGAGAGATGAGCTTGCAGACAGAAATACTGTCTGCAGAGAGGAGAGAAAGGAAGGACTCGCAATGACGTGGCCAACAAGCTGGACTCTAACGGGATTAGCGCTGAATTTACTTATTTCTTTGTGATTTTTCTTAGTGTTTTCCAAGTTGTCTTCACTGAGCATGTCTCAGTGTTCTTTCTAAACAAATGGACTATTTCAGACAGACCAATCTGGGCTAGCACAGCAGGTACTCAAGAAATGTTCGTTGATTTTTTTCTTTTTACTTTTTTTGAAAATAGAGGCCATGTTGCCCTTGGAGTCTCAGCTTTGGTGCAGATCCATGGGTTTTGGAGTGTCAGGGATGGGACAGGTGGGAGGAGCCTGTGAGGTCGCCTTTCCCCGGGGCTACTGCGCTTTTTCAGATACAGAACCTTTTCTTCAAACCAAACCTTCTTCAGAAGCCTGGAGAAGGGGAAAGTACATCTGGGTAAAGCCAAGGGTGGGGTAAATAGGGGTTCCCCAGATCCTGAAACACCACCTTGGAGTCCACAGACCTCGGTATGAAAGCTAGCATCTAACCCCCGCCCGACCCCATTCCCCAAACACACACTTTTTTCAAATTGAACACAAAAAGCTCATATTGAAGATACCACACAGCAAGTTGGTAACCAAACCAGGTTAGACCCAGAACTTGCCCAGGATGGCCTCCTTGGCCTTGACCGATCTGTCTATCACAAATAAGTCGCTGCGGCTATGGGGAGGGGAGACACTGACTGTCTGAAGCCCATCAGGACCCACCCTGAAAGCCGGGGCTCAGTGAGACTTCTCAAATCACATGTGTCAGAATATCGGTACTGTTGGTTATAAAGGGGGAAGAAGGCGCTGGAAGGAGCAGCAACAGAGCCAGGACAGAAATTTCTTGTTAGTTCCATCGGACCAATGTTGCTGCGTCTCCACCGCTGTATCTGTCATACGGAGATGGTATATTTCTCTTCCTGGAAGCAGACTGTGTCTCCTGGCCTCTCCCACCCTGGGGTCAGCAGGGGGCAGTGGAAAGTCAGGAGACCAAGCTCTGCCACTGACTATCTGTGTGCTTTTAGCAAGTCACTCCGCCTCCCTGGGCTTTAGTTTGCATCATCTGAGGGAGTAAGATTAGATCAGGGATGGCTAAGAGGTTCACTCATGGGTTGTTATTTGTTGTAGTTTAGTCGCTAAGTCATGTCTGACTCTTTTGTGGCCCCAAGGACTGTAGCCTGCCAGGCTCCTCTGTCCATGAGATTTCCCAGGCAAGAATACTGGGGTAGGTTGTCATCTCCCTCTCCTGGGGATCTTCCCAACCCAGGGATCGAACGCATATATCCTGCACTGGCAGGCAGATTCTTTACCACTGAGCCACCAGGGAAGCCCACTCATGGGTTAACCCTGGTCAGCCGGTAGAGAGTGCCTGGAGAGATCGCTAAAAAGGATACTGAAGCAGCGCCTGAGCTCATGGGAAGGTGATGGGGGTGTGCTTTCCCCATATCAAGGAGTCCAAACTGGTAGCACATCTCTAGGCAGCACTTCCTATACTATAGGAATCAGGAAAGCCTGACCTGGGCATTCTTGTGAACCCTCTGGAATCCTAGGACCTCCCTCTTCCCTCGGCTTTGTCTCCCTACTCTGTCTGACCCAAAACTTAGGGGTCATCCAATCAGAATCGGAAGCTAATGAGCCCTTGAACAGAGGGGCCTCAGATGGTCGCCCCTGGACCATCCCCCCAGCTGCCCAGCACCCTGCGCGGAGATCCAGGAGAGACTCTGGACGGGAGGGTGTGACTCACAGGTTGACCTTACTCTGTACAGTGAGTGTGTGTTCCTGAGAAAATTGCACTCAAATTGAATTTTTATAAATGGAATCCTATTTGGGCATTGATTTACAACACAATTTCTGAGATACTTTATCTTCATTTTGAAGTGATGTTCCTAACGTTTTAGTTTTAGAACTCCCCTTCCTTTTTTAAGCACCAAGAATGTTCCAGGCTGATGATGCCACAGAAACCACTAAGTCCTACCCTTTCAGTTTCTAGGAAATTGAAGCCCAGAGATGGAAGAAGAGGAGCGTTTGTCAAGCAACTGCAAAGTCTCAGGTACCGTTTTAGCTTTTCATATGCATCATGTTGCTCAATTTTCCAACAATCCCATGGGATGGGATGGGTGTCATCTCCCCTTTATCGATGAATAAAGTGAGGTTCAGGCAGGTTAGTCATTCAGTCACGTCTGACTCTTTGCAACCCCATGGACTGTAGCCAGCCAGGCTCCTCTGTCCATAGGATTCTCCAGGCAAGAATATTGGAGTGGGTTGCCATTTCCTCCTCCAGGGGATCTTCCCAACCCAGGGATCAAACCAGTGTCTCCTCTGCCTCCTGCATTAACTGGCAGATTCTTTTACCACTGAGCCACCTGGAAAGCCAGTGGCTCAGATGGTAAAGAATCTGCCTGCAATACGGGAGACCTGTGTTCAATCCCTGGGTTGGAAAGATCCCCTGGAGGAGGAAATGGCAACTCACTCCAGTAGTCTTGCCTGGAGAATCCCATGGACAGAGGAGCCTGGCGGGCCCCATTCCATAAGGTTGCAAAGAGTTGGACATAATTGAGCAACTGAGCATGCACACACAGGGAGATTATATAACTGGCACATAGACACCCAGCTCATAAGTGGCTGCTTCAAATCCCTGAGGACTTCCATTGCTCACTCCATTCTGACCTGTGATCTGTGACAGTCTGCATGACCAGGCCCCTCTCTTATGTCCTTCTAACCTCACTGACCTCCTTTCCAGTCCTCAAACGAGACACCCCAGGGCCTTTGCACTTGTTCCTTCTGTCTGAATGCTCTTCTCACTCACCTTATCTGGCTGGTATTCAGGTATCACAACTCATAACTCACATCTCCACAGAGTCTTACCTTCCCAACCTCCCACACACTTTCTATGTATAATAGAACTTACTTTGTTCTCTTCATAACACTCATCACTATATGAAATTACTTTTTTTTTTTGGTTAGTTTATTTATTTACTGTCACCGTACTAGACTACAAGTTCCATGAAGACAAGGACCTATCTCTCATTTCCCTCTGTATCCCCAATCCCTACAGAACCTGGGACGCTCGGTAAATCTTGCAGGAAAAACGAATGCAGCAGAACTGGGTTTTAAATCCAGATCTACACAAACTCTGAAGCCCAAAGAGCTTCCCATCATACCCCAATGTGCTCATGCTTGAAAAATTATTTTTACAAACTATTCCTCAATGGAAAAGTTCTCTGAACTTGCCTTTGAAATGTAACATTTTGGAGTTTGTTACATGGGACTAGCACAGATGAGAAACTCTTGTTCGAATAAAATGAAATCAGAAATCCAGATCCAGAGATAACCATGGCTCTGGAAGATTAAGAAGACTCCATATCCCTTGGAAGAACCTCAAGGGGAGCAAATTACTTGTCCCCAAAAGTTTTCCTGTGACCCAGCTTCTCACTAGACCAGCCCACACTGCCAGGAATTGACTGGATCTTAACTGACAAGCCTGGGTTCCCAACACTTGTGGAAGAGCAACTTTATAGCGTCAATAGTAAAGTCAGCAGCCCCTTCTTTATGTGCCCAGAGGGTAATTGCTGGCATAAATGATCATCAAGCAGAGCAGGGTGAGAGGCCAGGTAAAGAGAGAGGCCCTGTGCCCTGGGAAGAAACAATGCCACATCTGGGGCTCACTTATCACAGTAAGAACCATAGCAACCACACAATTCCAGGCACCGTGCTGGGTGCTTTACACTTGATGTTAAGACCCATTTTACAGAAGAGGAAACTGAGGCTCAGAGAGGTTAAGAGACTGGTTCTACATCCTCCAGTAACAGAGTTGAAAATCAAAAGTTTGTCATTATAAAAGGCCCTTCTTTTATCCCTCGTAATATTTTTTTTATTCTGACTTTGAACAAATATCTACTTTGTATTAATATAGCCATTGCAACATTATTATAATTAGCATGTGCATAGTGTATATTTTTCCATCCATTTACTTTTAACCTGTGTCTTTACAGTTAAAATGAGGTTTCTGTAGATGGTATATAGTTTGGTCTTGCTTTTTTATGAAGTACGATAACCTCTACCTTTGAACTGAAATGTTTAGACCATTTATATTTAATTGTAATCATCGATATATTTGGTTTAAATTTATCATCTTGATATTTGTTTTCCATTTGTCTCATCTGTCCTTTGTTCCTTTTTCTTTTTTAACTACCTTCTTTTGGACCAGCTGAGTGTTCTTGTAGTATTCCATTTTATCTCTGTTAGCTAATTAGCTGTACCTCTTTTTTTATTTTTAGCAGTTATTCTAAGGTTTAAAATACACAGCTTTAATTTGTTTAAGAAATCTTAAAACACTTTACTTCCATTTCTCCCTTCTTTTCTTTATAGGACTGTTGCAAACACTTTACTTCTATTCATATGATAAACATCATAATACAAATTATCCTTTAAAGAATTTTTTTAAATGAGGAAAAAACCCTTATGTTTTTACCTCTTCTGACACTCCTTGCTTCCCTTTCTTCCTCCTTTATGAAAAACAAACAAAAAAACAAAAACCACCATTTGTGGTGTGTTAACACATGCTAGGCACAGAAAACGCGTTACCACGTTTAATTCTTACAAGAACCCTGACACAAGTTACTAACCACATGTACTAGATGAGGAAACTCAGGAATGAGAAAGGGAACTACAGCCCTTGAAAGAAAACGAACCCCCGGATGGGCCCTTTCGGGATGGAGGACAGGGGCCCTTGGGGAAGACAGAGGGGTTAGTTGGAGCATAGATAGGCCTGGGGAAGGAAGGAGAGAGGCCAGGGAAGATCCGGCCTGCACCAAGAGGTGCCCAGGCCACTGGACACTCCCTCCTCGGGGCCCACCCCAGCTCAGAGGGCCCCAGGCCTGTTGGCATTGCCTTCTCCACGTGGCCAGCAGGACCCTAAGGCAATCAAAGGGGAGAGGCAGAAGAGATGGGAGACTGAGACATTCCCTCTGTCAGGGACTCTCAGGGGTGAAGCCCTTGCCTCTGAGCTGGGAAGCCTTCTCTCCTCTCCCTCTGTGTCCCTCGTGGCGGATCCCCACTTCTGTCAGCTTCTGACCTGGGTGGAAAGTTCACTGTCTATTTCCTCCCCCAGGTCTCACCTGCCTGAGCACACACAGTCACATACATGTGACCTGGAGCACCCAGAGCTTTGCATTCTGCTTTTTCACGTGTAACATATAAAGATTTTGCCATGTGTCTGCACAGTCTTTGCTAAGCTCACCTGGGTTTCCTTTTTTCTTTTACAAAAGTCCTTTTTATCACTGCACGATTCTCCACAGAGAAGACAGACCCAATGGCTGACCCAGTTCCCAAAGGCCTGCTGTTTAAAAGGTTTCCAGTTCTTCCCTGAGGCAAGGGACCCAGCTACCTAGGGCTGTGTTTGGGGTTTTTCTCTGAAGCTCGGGGCACTATATCTTAGAGCCTGGACCTCCCAGTCTCTCCTCCACCCCCCAAAGGTGCCAGGCTCTGCCATGATACCGCCTCCCCCGGGAGAGCTGGCCCAGGACAGGCGGGCCCTCCTTTATTCATTCACTCATTCATTCCACAACTGTTACCAAGCACCTCCTGTGCACACAGACCCAAGCCACGCACTGGGACTGGGACACCCTGGAGATGAAGGCAGCAAGTGAATGGGCAGTTCTGACCTAGGAGAGTTTGTGCTTGATGAAAGGCTGGTGGTCTGGGAGCAGAAGGGCTGCTAATCCTGCAGAGAGCTTCCCAGGGGACACGCCGTCGAGCCTGAGATGAAGAGAATATATGGGAGGCAGCCAGGTAAGCAGACAAGGGGTGCAGGAAGAAGGGAAAGAGCACCGGCCAAGGCCCAGGGTGAGAGAGTGCACCCTTCCAGAAGCACTAAAGACTCCCCATGTGATCACAGCCCAGGGGATCAGGTGGGGAACAATGAGAAAGGAGACCAGGAGATAGATGGGAGCAGGCACCAAGAGCCTGTAAGCTGTGATAAAGTGCTGATCATTATCCTGAGGGCACTTGGGGGTCATTGAAGGTTTTTAAGTGGAGGAAAGACCCGACCAAAATTGTATTGTAGTAAACTCATCCTGCCTTCTCATGTTCTCTCCCCGGCAGCAGATTGGGCATCAAGGCAGTTCGGAAGAGCCCTGGGTGCATCCTGAGTCAGAGCTGCTACAGGGACAGAGCGAAATCATTGTTAAGTCTTAGAGGAGAGCAAGGATCAGAGTGGAGGACAGATGACAGCTGGGCTCCTGGTGAGAGGCCCTGTGACGAGCAAAAGCCGGGCAGCTGGAAGACCCTGAGTGGGCACATCCCCAGCAGCTGCGAGGGCCGAGGGCCCAGGTTTCGGGAAGGTGGGCTCACCGGAGCATCCTGTCCCCCACCCCCACCGGGGATCCTAACTGCCTTGGAAACTCAGGCTTCCCATCCCCACTTCAGGCCCGCCCTGCTCCTCCCAGCCACGGTTGCCATAGTAACCATTAGAGGCACCGAAATCTCGCTGAGGCTGCGGAATGGCATTAAGCCTGGCTGAGCAGAGGGTGGGAGGATGGGAACGTATCCTGGTACTCCCGTGGATGGAGAGTCCCTGGCCTCTCTCACTTTCCAGGTCGGAAGGACAAGGAGCCAGCTTTGTTAGAAGGTGATGGGTATGGAGTTCACAGCCCTGCCTCTTCTCTCTAGGCCACAGGCTGACCCTTAACCATGGCCGTTTGCTACGAGGGACAGGACTCGCTGGCTGTTTCAGTCACCAAGTTCTGTCCGACTCTTTGCGACCCCATGGACTGTAGCCCGCCAGGCCCTTCTGTCCATGGGATTTCCCAGGGAAGAATACAGAAATGAGTTGCCATTTATTTCTCCAGGGGATCTTTCCAACTCAGGGATTGAACCCACAGATCCCCTGGAGAATAAAATGGCGACTCACTTCAGTATTCTTACCTGGGAAACCCCATGGACAGAGGAGCCTGGCAGGCTACAGTCCATGGGGTCACAAAAGAGTCTGACTCATTAGGACTCACTGGAACCCTTCTCAAATGCCTGAAACACAAAAATCTCAACAACTCTTCTTCTGTGAATGCTCTTAGAGCAATAATACAAATACTTCACGTGCAGAGTCTTATCGAGGGCCTACTACAAGACCAGGAAGTACATGCTCCTTTATATTCATTGTACTGAAGTGGAAACAGAGGCTCTGAGAAGGCAGGTCATTGCCCCAGGTCATGCATCCAGCAAATGGAGCACCCAAGGGAGGCCCCAGTCAGTCTGAACATCTTCTGTAAGAGTCACGATGATTATCTAACAGCTGCCTATGAGACACTTCTTCAGACAGGGAACTCGCTCTCTGAGAGAATAACACTTTGCTCTGCAGGGAAGTCGAAAGACAGAAGGTCCTTCTTGACTGTGAGTGGAAGCCCAGCATCCCTGAGCTTGCCTCTCTTGGACCCAGCTGTGCCACCTGGAACTTGCAGAGTCTGGCTGCCATGCCTGCCAAACATCAGCCACCAAGGTGGTGCCCTGATCCCCCACCATCCTGGAACAGCTCTCAGCAGCTCCAGAAGTTCTTCCGTAGTGAGCTGTCAGATGGTTGATTAATTGATTGATTGGTGTTTGGAGCTCATTCTGCAGCCAGACACAAGGCTGTTTGTGATCAGGGTTAAGGCTCAGTCGATGGCAGGGACGAGAGGCTGTGTACCTGGCCAAGGTCAAGTTCACCGTCTGTGCCTGGGTCAGAGAGCCATGAGCAGACTTTCTGCCTGTGTAGCTCCAAAGCCCTTCCAGGGTCATGCTGCAACCTTGGCCTCATTAGCACACGATGCTCACCAACCAGCTGGGCCCATCTGGTTTCTTATTAATCCAAAAGTGAGATGGAGGAAGCAGCCTTCTAGGGAACCAGCAGTTTTGGATAAAACAGCCTGCAAGCATGCCAATACCTCCTTCTCCCTGCAGCCAGGAAAGGATCTTGCCCTCCTCTTGGCTGTGCCCTCCAAATCCTTCCCTCATGGCCAGACTGCAGAGCTTTGGCTGGTGACCAAGCCGTGCCTCCTGCAGGGGACAGAGGAGAGGCAGGTGGGACAAAGAGCTGGGAGCAAAGGAAGGGCTTTGAGGGAAGGGGCATGGCGGGGGGCAGAGGAAGCGGATGTCATGAGGTCATCCAACGTCCAGCTGCATCCAGCTGCCACACCTGTCTCTTCCCTTTGGGTAGCCAATTCTCATTTTGCACCCTACTTTCCTTTGCACAGGATATTCTTCTTTTTTTTAACTTTTTATTTTGTATTAAGTGAAAGTGAAAGTCCCTCAGCTGTGTCTGACTTCTTGCAACCCCACGGGCTATACAGTCCATGGAATTCTCTAGGCCAGAATACTGGAGTGGGTAGCCTTTGCCTTCTCCAGGGGATCTTCCCAACCCAGGGATCGAACCCAGGTCTCCTGCATTGCAGGCAGATTCTTTACCAGCTGAGCCACAAGGGAAGACCATTTTGTATTAAGGTATAGCCAATTAACAATGTTATGACAGTTTCAGGTGAACCGCAAAGGGACTCAGCCATTCATATACGTGTATCCATCCTCCCCCAAACTCCCCTTTCATAGGCTCTTCTTATTATGTAAAAAGACACTTTTGTCCCAAATCCACATAACCTAATTCAGTTTCCCATTCCCCATCCTTTGTGGCCCATCTCAGGTGCTACCTCCCCTAGGAAGTTGGCCCTGACCCCCTCAGTCTGAATAGACCACTCCTCATTCTGACTTCCTTGGTGGAACCATTGGTGGACAGGTCTAATCATTCCTTTGATACTGTGAACTTCTTGAGGGCAAGGCCCAAGTTTGATTCATGTATATTCATCCTTGATAATGCCCAACTCTTGTACAGATAGCAAGTTTAAGGTAAGTATGTATGAATGGAAGGATACATGAATGGAGGAATACATTTTTAATGAAATGATGGGGTCAAAGTCATAGATTAAATTCCTTGGGAAGCAGGGAGGCAGAGTCTGGTATGCAGGATGTTTATAGAGAGTGTCCTTGGGATCAACACCTGTGGAAGGAAGGGGAAGGAAGCAGGATTGGCAGAGGGGAAGTCAAGCTGCAATGCAGTCTAACAACAGCAGTCTTGGTCAACACTGCATAGAGCTCTGGAGCAAAAACAGACCTTCAGAGCTGTCCTCATAGATTGAGATGGTCAGACCTTTATACATACACATTCATCAATCACTGGATGTGGGTTGCCCTGGGAAGAGGCATGATCTTCAGCAAGGCAGCTTTCTGCAGCTGAGATAAGCCTTGAAGGAACTGATCTCTAAAGGCTCTTTGACACCAGTCCTCCTAGCAGCTGGGACCAGAAATTCTTCATTGCAAGGGGGTCTGGACAGCACATCACAGTATCTAGAAGAGGTGGACATGACAAATAATGGACTAAAACATAGTTGGACAGATGGACAGTTAGGATGAAGGGTGGATTCATAGATGATAAGTGAATGGATGATTAGATGAGTTGATATCTGGATAAAGACGGATGGATGGATAAATGGATAGATGTATGAATGGATGGATTTATGGATGGATGGATGGATGGACAAATGGATAAATGGATAGATGAGTGGATGTTTGAGCAAATGAGTATCTGGATGATGGATAGATGAATAAATAAATGTGTGGATGCAGAGATTCATGGATGATGGGTGGATGGATTCATAGATGAATCTGTGGTTGATGAATGGTTGGGAGGATGATTGGCAATAGATGCATGAGCAGATGATGTGTTCTCAACATTTCACGTCATTTAAGTAACTGGACCCTCCCAGTTATTCACCTGCTTTTTCTTTTTGCCTCAGGCAGATTCAATGAGGGCCTTCAAATAGTAGTTTTAGCAAGTGAAATGATCTAGAGAGTGGAAGGGAACCCTTCAGCATCACCACCGAACATGTAAGGGCCCTTGAGGACTGCTACTGGATGTGTGGCCAATACCTACAACTTATTAATACAGATGTGACCGCTGCCCCACGACAAACACACACGGGGAGCAGTCGGCAGCAACCGAGACACCATGCGTGGTGCCGTGGATGGTGAGAGCCCCTCCCCTGCCAAGAGGAAGGACAAGTCCGACTCAGGGAGGCTGGGGGGTGGGAGGTGGTCTCTCTCCTCCCACTAAAGACCAAGCCTAGGTACCCCCTCAGGCCACATCACTCTTTCGCCTAGAGGGACAAGACTAACTGCTGTCAATGACAGCACAAAGCCCTTCTATTCATTTTAAAAAATGTCTTATTTTTCTTTTAATTTATGTATTTTAAATTAAAGGATAATTGCTTTACAATACTGTGTCGGTTTCTGCCATATATCAGTAAGAACCAGCCGTAGGTATACACATGTTCCCTCCCTCTTGAACCTCCTAAAGGCCTTCCTTATACTTTGGGTTTTGGCAACTAATCCCCAGCCACTGCCCATATCTTGATGTCCAGCCAGTGGGGGACACTCACAGAGTCGGCTCGGGCCTCAGCACAGCCTTTGGAGGCCACAAAGATCAGGGCCATCTATCAGGGGTTAGAGACATTGACCGAGGAAGCTTGCTCCTCCACGCCTGTGGGTACTGTGGTGGAAGGGCAACTTTCACTCCCAGCAGGACAGAGCCCACAACAATTTGGACCAGGGGAGAGGCCCACATCTGGGTGAGAGGATCCCCTAAGATGACTGTCTCTCCCTCTCTCCCTGGGCCATGTTCCTCCTAGCTTGAGATTCTTTTCCCTCCCTGTAGGATACTTTTCCAAAGCTAGAGGTCCTCCCTTGCAAATCAGTGAAGCTGGGTCTTCTCTGGTCTCCAGAAGAGACTTAAGATGATGGAATATGAGAGCAGAGGGGAAGAATAGTCCTAACCCCCTATTCAATACGTGAACCCACTGCACAACCTCCCAGCCTCAGCTCACACACTCTCCCGGTGACTGTACACCCATGACTTACCTAGGCAAGCTTCTCCATTCTAGAGCTGCCGTAATTGTTTAACAATTCTTCCTTTTATCCCACCTTCTAGCTCCGATCTCTGGGGCTTATGGTCAGAGAAAAACAAGCTGGATCTTTCTTAAACCAGAAGCAGTTCTAGGGCCGACAATCACCTTTTCTCCAAACCATATCCATACCTCATACAAACAACCTCCCTCATTCCTTAAGACAATGTTCCTGGCTACCTGAGGCCTGCTTCTTTGACTATGTTCCACTTTATCTCTTTTTTGGCACCCAGAAGAACTCAGTACTGTCGGAGTGGCAGACCAGATGGGAGACCAACAGAGCTCTCTCCTCCTTTGTATTAATCCAGGCCCAGAACGTGGCAGCGGTTTTGGCAGCCACGTCATTCTACTGATGCATTACGACCCCGTGACAGCTAAAATCCTAGGTCATTTTTATATTTGCTACCGATAATCTAGCTGCCCTCCTAGTTAGTACTGCTGTAGAGGTTTCTTTGAGGGTGCAGTGGCAGGACCCCTCATTATTCCTGCCACCTCTCATCTTAGGTTTAGTCCATCACTCAGTCCCATGAAGATCTTTTTAGATTCTGGCTCTGTCATGAAGGGAATTTACTATCCCTCCCAGCCCTCTGCCTTCTGCCAATTTGATTGGCCAGATACTTTTAGGGCTCTAGAGGGTGGGAGGTATCTCCTCATTGGCCTACTAATCACTTGTTGTAGACAATCTCCAAAATAGCCCCCAATGATACCTGCCTCTTAGTATCCACACCCTTGTATAGTCCCCTCCCACATTGTACCAGGATTGGTCTGTGTGACCAAGAGAATACAGAAGCAGTGACAATATTTCACTTCCAAGATCCATTCAGAGGCGCGCTCTCTCTCTCTCTCTCTCTCACTTGCTCACTTATTCTCACTTTCTCATCACTCTGAGGAAAGAAGCCAAGTCACGAGCAGCTGCCTGGAATGGCCCACATGGCCAGAAAGCAAAGCCTTTTGCCACCAGTCAAGTGGGTGAGCATGGAAATGGATTCTCCAACCGGAGTCAAGCCTCTGTTGCCAGCAGCATCAGCTGGTGACTTCATTGTAGCCTCGTGAGATAACCAGAACTACCCAGCCAAGTCTTTTATAGATTCCTGACCCTCAGAAACCTTGAGAAACTGAATGTTTGTTGTTTTAAGCTGCTAAAATTGGGATAATTTGTTACACAGCAATGGATGACTAATACACCCCCTCACTTACATCCAGAGAGGAAGAGTTGATAATTAGGTTGTAGGTCCCAAGACAACAGAGAGCCACAGGTACTGTGGGCAGGGGCAGAGGGCATTTTAAAATGTGATTTTACATGGGATTAACTCTTTCTTCTTCCTTTTCAGTTCATATCATCTGATCAGCTAACCAGCTGGAGTCTTCCCTTGCTGCCTGCCCCACCCTAACCCCATCATGGGAGTAGACCAGGCTCTCTAGCCCTGTCTTTGGGGACTCTCCTCTTACTTGTGCTCCAGAAACAAGAAGTTATAACCTTCTCTTGCATGGGAGGAGGCTTAGCCTCTAGAAATGTCTTAGAACCCAAGCACATTTTAACTCTAGCTTCAGGCAACTGCCTAGTTTGGGGCTTAGAAGGAAGGAAAGCTCCCTCCCCTTCCCACTTAAGCCTCGAACTGTACTCCATGTGGTTCAGCCGAGGTTACCAAAGAGCTCTTCACTGGGTATTCAGACATCAATACAGCAAAAGCAAAGTGGCAATTTGACTGCCCCTTTGCTCTCCTCCCTTGGGACCTTCATGGGGCAGGCTGGCCATGATGCAAGGCGTAATTCTGGCCATACCCATCTCCTTAGGTCAGAGCATCCAAGCTAGTGAGCTTTGAATAAGTTTTGGATGTGCCCCAGATATTGATCCCCTCGGGCCTTGAGGTATTGATCCCCTCACAGTCTTTGGAGCAGCCAAGTAGAGCCCGAGAGAGCCAGATTCCAGGCCAGTCACCTTCAGCTATGCGCAGACTCAGGATTTTCCCAGTAGACTGGACAAATATTAACCTTTCCATGAAAGTCGTGATGTAGAAAAGAAAGTCAGCAACACTTTCCTCAATAGATATCTTTATTCCTCATCTCTTCATCTTGTCCGAGTGGATATCATGACGTATCTTGTCAAATTTTTGCTGATTTTATAATCTCAAATGAATTCATAGATTAAAGTGATCATCATTAATGACTGATAACAATATATAAAAAGATAATCATCCAAAAAAGATAACCATCCAAGCCATTATACTTCCCGATGAACATGTAACACTACCTGTGCAGAGCGGCACCGGTTATTCAGCTACTGTCTGTCAGCTCGAAGCCCCTCCCCTCCCTTCTCTGAGATGCTGGGATTGGCTCTCTGAGAAGCACCCTCCTCCTCCGCAGGTTGACATCACGTTTAGCTCCGCCCATAAAGACCCTAAGCAGAGCTCAGTTCAGTCGCTCAATGCAACCCCATGGACTGCAGCACTCCAGGTTTCCTTGCTGCTGCTGCTGCGACCCCATAGACGGCAGCCCACCAGCCTCCTCCGTCCGTGGGATTCTCCAGGCAAGAACACTGAAATGGGTTGCCATTTCCTTCTCCAGCCAGGCTTCCCTGTCCATCACCAATTCCCGGAGCTTGCTCAAACTCATGTGCATCGCGTCGGTGATGCCATCCAACCATCTCATCCTCTGTCGTCCCCTTCTCCTCCCGCCTTCAATCTTTCCCAGCATCAGGATTTTTCCCAATGAGTCTAGGGTAGGAGAAAAGCAGGGACTCACTTCTTCCTGCTGGCTTGCTGGATTCCGATACCATTGCTCCAGGAGGACACCTTTCATCCTGCCCTCTCAGAGCAGCCGGTGACAGCAACTGGGTGGTGGCCACTGAAGTCTGAGCCCCAACTCTGCAAATCTAGATTCCATCATCCCAAACTGTTATGTTCCCCTTCCCCAGGAATGCTGACTGTGCCCTATCGTTACTATAGCCTGTCAAGCCCGTCTGTTCATGGGATTTCCCAGGCAAGAATACTGAAGTGGGTTGCCATTTTCTTCTCCAGGGGATATTCCCCACCAGGAATCCAACCCACGACCCCTGTGTCTCCTGCATTGCAGGGGGGGATTCTTTACCACTGAGCCTTAGGGGACACCCCATATACTTACTACCCCTGCTGAAAGGGCCAGTGCGGTTTTTTGTCTTCCCTACTGGACTCCTCAACAGTACAGGACTTTGCCAAAATTAAAAAAAAAAGAAGAAGAAATCGAATCTGAATCTGATCAAGTCTTTAGATCTAATCATCAATTTAAGTCATTAAGCTTTGTGGTGATTTGTTATTCAGCAACAAACAACTAATACAGGTGAGAGAATGGCATTGAGGTTACAGATTCTGAGACACAGTGAAGTGTTGATGAAGTGTCCAGGATTTCCTTCAGAATGATGAGGGAGGGGGGATAGAGGAGAAGCTGTGGTTCAGAGTGAAACAAAATGGGCCACAAGTTGAAAACTGTTGAAGCTGGGGGATGGATAGCTTGGTTTCACTAAGCTATTCTTTCTGTTTTATATGTTTTTTTACACTAAAGTTAAAAAAAAAACTTTGCTCAAACCCCACAGAACAGTCAAAAGCAGAAATTGCATATTTGATAAGATTTGTTCTTCAGTTCAGTTCAGCTCAGTCGCTCAGTCATGTCCTACTCTATGCGACTCCATGGACTGCAGCACACCAGAACTCCCTGTCCATCACCGACACCCAGAGTTTACTCAAATTCGTGTCCGTTGAGTCAGTGATGCCATCCAACCATCTCATCCTCTGTCATCCCCTTCTCCTCCCACTTTCAATCTTTCCCAGCATCAGGGTCTTTTCTTCAAATGAGTTAGTTCTTCACATAAAGTGG
The DNA here is from genome assembly GCF_019320065.1 of Cervus canadensis. NCBI lineage: Eukaryota > Metazoa > Chordata > Mammalia > Artiodactyla > Cervidae > Cervus > Cervus canadensis. The sequence continues at coordinate 69,751,498 of NC_057396.1, forward strand.
CCAAAGTATTAGAGTTTCAGCTTCAGCATCAGTCCTTCCAATGAATATTCAGGACTGATCTCCTTTAGGATGGACTGGTTGGATCTCCTTGCAGTCCAAGAGACTCTCAAGAGTCTTCTCCAACACCACAATTCAAAAGCATCAATTCTTCAGTGCTCAGTTTTATAGTCCAACATGACTATAACATCCGTACATCCATACATGACTACTGAAAAAAACATAGCTTTGACTAGATGGACCTTTGTTGGCAAAGTAATGTCTCTGCTTTTTAATATGCTGTCTACGTTGGTCATAACTTTTCTTCCAAGGAGTAAGCGTCTTTTAATTTCATGGCTGCAGTCACATCTGCAGTGATTTTGGAGCCCCAAAAAATAAAGTATTTGTTCTTAGTGAGCCCGTATTGGGTCCAGGTGATGCTCACTTCCATAGAAATGACATCTGGAATAATTCATCCTCATGCATTGAGATAAGTATGTTGATCTGTAGTTTCAGAATCCACATTCTTCCCCCTTTTGAGAACTGGAAGAGTGTACACCCCTCACCTGTCTTCAGTAACACTTCCTATTCTCTGATTTCTTGAGCACAGAGACAGTGGTTCAGCGGTCTCATCCGCAAGTCTTCTAGGACCATGAGTTCTCTGTTCAGTCTGGAGCCCGGAACTCATTTAGGGCCGCTGGGTCAGTGCTGGCAATTTTCCACTCATCCCTGTTTCCATTCCATATTTGTATTGCCAAAGAGAAGGGCTAGGAGCAAAATAGGAGATGAAGAATTCTGTCCCATCCATCCCCCCAAAATGCCATTTTCTCCAAGCTCTGTGGGACCTACAGAATAAATATATCAGGAAAATAGGAGCTAGAAGAAAGAGAAAGGTGCTATGGAAAACAGTGTAAAATTCAAGGCAAATTGCATTAAATAGGGCAGAGAGAGCTGTTTGATACTGATAAAAGTTATGATCAATAATGAAGTCATAGTTTGCTCCATGAACTTTAATGGACCAAAGAACATAGCATTGAAATATATTAAGCATAAACTCTTTGAAATGTGAGTATAAATTGACAGAAACTCGATTATAGTGGAAGATTTTAGCATACCCATCTCAATCCATGTAAGATCAAGAAGGCAAACTTAATAAAGCAATAAGAGATCCAAACAGTATCATTAGTAGCTGAATTAATAGATATTGAACTTATATCCTGCCAACAGAAACTATATCTTTTTGTCAAGTGTGTGTACAACATTTATAAAATTGATCATATGCCAGGTCACAAATCAAACACCAGTAAATTCCAAGTTGCAGGAAGTATACAAGTTACCTTCTCTGACCAAGTGTTACAAAACTAGAGACAAATAATAAAAATTTTAAAAATAAATTTTAAAAGTCACCATTTAGAAATTTTTTTTAAAAATATCCTTTTAACCCAAGTAGTGGATATTTTGTTTATGATTTTCTTTTTGCTGTAAATTTCACAAAAAGCCCTTTCTGTCATCCTTGATGTGTTAGTAAGACTTAGCTTATTGGCCTTCTGTTTCCTGCAACTGTCTGCTTGCATCTTCCAGAGTGGACTTTGATTTTTGGACCACCTAGGATCCATTTTCTCTTCTTCTGGTACTTGATTTCCTTCTGGAAAGCCTCTCTTCCCCATTCCCATGGAGCTGGTGTTGACTTCACCCTGTCCCCACCCCCACTGACGGACATATGGTACCAACCTGGTCAATGAAAGCATTGTGTTCCCTGACTACAGTGTTTAATCCAGAAATAGCCAATGAGACATTTCCTAGGACTGCTGGCTTCCGTCTCCTGCTGCACTTGAACCTGGGAGCGTGTAAGTCTGGAATTGCTACTGCCACCTGCTTATCTTAGGAGGAGTTCCTTTGTGAGAAGAGAGCCAGTGCAAACTCCCATGCTGTGTCCCATGACGTCATTTGAGCCCCTGAATCAAACCACACCTGAAATCCAATCTACTCCTACCCTTTTCAGTAAGTGCCTTTTAGTTTAATCCTTCTTAGAGGGAGTTTTCAGTTACTTGTGTCTTTTCTTCCCACTTTGAAGCTGCCTTTGGATCCAATTCTTTTAATCCTCATTGAATTACTTAGAATTGAATGGTCTAAACTGCATTTTTTTTAGAACTTCCCAAAGCTTTCTGAGCAGTCTTCCCCTCAAGCCATGACTCATTGGTATCAGTCATCAAATTTGTCTACCATTCTCATCTTTTTTCAGAACTTTTAAAGTCTTTCAAGTCAGTGCTTTTTATCTGTGAATTGACTTTGGTGGACTCTGAGGTCACTCCAAGATCACTCCAAAGGTAGAAGGAGCCAGAGGTCAACAGCAAGTCTGCCTGACTCCAAAGGCTTTTTCTGCTACACCAAACTGCCCTGCTCTGGGCTATTTTTTCCTTAGGAAGGGGTCTCTGGGGCATCTCTCTGAGTCAGTTTCTAAGAAGCAGCCCCTGTGGGCAGGCGGGAGCTGGAGGAAAGCCTGGGAGAGATTGACCCAGTTTCCTCAGGGAGAAGCAAGCAGTGGGATCTAGAAGCCCCAGGTTTACGCCTCTGAAAATGCGCCCAAGTTGTCCTGCCCTGCCGCCGTGGAGTGTTCCAGACAGCTGTCAGCGTCAGACAAGCTCAGAGGGCATCAAGCCTGGAGGCCGGTCCCTTACAGGGCACAGGGGGACCAGAGAGGAGGGGTCGGGTGTGGCCTCTGCTGCCCTAACCCTGCTCCCCGCCTGTCCCCACACCCTGGCCCTGAGCGTGGGGGACGCTGCCCACCCCAGGTGGGTGTCACTCCCTCACCTTCTGTTCCCAGCTGTGAGCCTGAGCCTAGCAGGGTCTCCCAGGTGCAAACAGAGCTCACCTTCCAGCTGGTGGCCCAGAATCCAGAGTCCTCCCCTTCACTGTTCTCTGTTTGGATAGGGACTCTGGGGAAAACGCTAGGGCACCCCAAGAGTGCAGGAGGTTGTTCTCTTGTTGGGGGGAATAGGATTGTCTTGATATTTTTTATTGAATGACGATCAACACTGAAGCTTGACTAAACCAAGGGTGACTTAACAAAGGTTAACACTTCCCTGAATTCCCAAGGTAGACAGGTCCTGGACTCTCCTGTCTTTCCCAACCTCTCTGCTACCTCTTGAAAGCATTTTGCATCCATGCACACTAAGTCACTTCAGCCGTGTCCAACTCTTTATGACTCCATGGACTGTAGCCTGCCAGGCTCTGCTGTCCATGGATTTTTCAGGCAAGAATACTGGAGTAGGTTGCCATTTCCTCTACCAGGGGATCTTCCCAACCCAGAGATCAAACCCATGTCTCTTACGTCTCCTGCATTGGCAGGCAGGTTCTTTACCACTAGCACCACCTGGGAACCTAGGACCCCACAAAAAGAACCCTGTCTCATCCTGTTCACACCAATGAATATAACCTTCTATTGGACATCTATTATATCAGGCAGTTTACATACAGTATCTTTAATGTGAACACTAGTCCTTATATCATAGGTAGGACCATGCCCATTTTGCACACGAAGAAACTGAGGCTCAGAGAAATTAAGAAATCCAAAATCCCAGGTCAGTGGGAGGGACTTGACCTGGGACTTGACCCCAGGTTGGCTGACTATCCCCTTTGCACCATTCAGCACCACCGATGGAAAGAAGGTCACACATTCACTCTCACACCAGCAAAGGGACGGGAGTCAGGTATAAACGTGCAGCAGATAGGTGGATGGTCCGTCTCCATTTGTCTGCAGTTATTTATGTGGAGGCTTGTCTACCCCAACAGACAGTGAGTGCCTCTAGGAGCTGGGTCCAGCCCTGTCCCTTGCTCCCACATTCCTCATGCACTGCTTTGGGTAGCAGTGTAGGAACAGTTGCCATCGTCCATCCTTTGAAAAGCTTTCTCTTTGGGGGAAATTTCCTGTGAGCTCTGCCTTCCCAAGTATATAATATGCTCTATCACTCAGTCATGTTCTCCAGGCAAGAGTACTGGAATGGGTTGCCATTTCCTTCTCAAGGGGATCTTCCTGACCCAGGGATGGAACCCACATCTCTTGTATCTCCTGCATTGGCAGGTGAGTTCTTTACCACTGGCCCCATTTGGGTTCAAATCTTTGTGACCCCATGGACGACAGCACACCAGGCTTCCCTGTCCTTCACTGTCTCTCTGAGTTTGCTCAAGCTCCTGTCTATTGATTCGGTGGTGCCATCCAATCATCTCATCCTCTGTCTCCTCCTTCTCCTCTTGCCCTCAATCTTTCCCAGAATGAGAATCTTTTCCCATGAGTCAACTCTTCGAATGAGGTGGCCAAAGTACTGGAGCTTCAGCTTCAGCATCAGTCCGTCCAACGAATATTCAGGATTGATTTCCTTTAGGAGTGACTGTTTGACCTCCTTGCTATCCAAGGGACTCTCAAAACTCTTCTGCAAAACCATCAAATCTTCAGTGCAGAGCCTTTTTTATGGTCCAATTCTCACATTCATGTATGAAAAACACACTTTGACTATACGGAAATTTCTCAGCCAAGTGATGTCTCTGCCTTTTAATATGCTGTCTAGGTTTGTCATAGCTTTTCTTCCAAGTAGAAGTGTCTTTTAATTTCATGGCTGCAGTCACCATCCACAATAATTTTGGAGCCCAGGAAAATAAAATCTGTCACTGTTTCCACTTTTTCCCCATCTATTTGCCATGAAGTGATGGGACGGGATGCCATGTTCTTAGTTTTTTGAATGCTGAGTTTTAAGCCAGCTTTTTCATTTTCCTTTTTTACCCTCATCAAAAGGCTCTTTAGTTCCTCTTCACTTTCTGTCATTAGAGTGGTATCATCTGCATATCTGAGGTTGTTGATATTTCTCCTGGAAATCTTGATTCCAGCTTGTAAGTCATACAGCCCGGCATTTCTCGTGATGTACTCTGCATAGAAGTTAAATAAGCAGGGTGACAATATACAGCCTGGCCATACTCCTTTCCCAATTTTGATCCAGTCCGTTGTTCCATGTCCAGTTCTAACCGTTGCTTCTTGTCTGGCATACAGATTTCTCAGGAGACAAGTAAGGTGGTCTGGTATTCCCAACTCTTTAAGAATTTTACACAGTTCGTTGTGATCTGCACAGTCAAAGGCTTTAGCGTAGTCAATGAAGCAGAAGTAGATGTTTTTCTGGAATTCTCTTGATTTTTCAATGATCCAATGGATGTCAGCAAATTGATCTTTGGTTTCTCTGCCTTTTCTAAATCCAGCTTGTACATCCGGAAGTCCTTGATTTAAGAACTGCTGAAGCCTAGCTTGAAGGATTTTGAGAATTACCTTGCTGGCATGTGAAGGGAGCACAATTGTAGGGGAGTTTGAACATCCTTTGGCATTGCCTTTCTTTGGGATTGGAATGAAAACTGATATTTTCCAGTCCTGTGGCCACCAATGAGTTTTCCAGATTTGTTCACATATTGAGAACAGCACTTTAACAGCATCATCTTTTAGGATTTGAAAAAGCTCAGCTGGAATTAAGTCACCTCCACCAACTTTGTCCGTAATAATGCTTCCTAAGGCTCACTTGACTTCACATTCCAGGATGTCTGGCTCTAGGTGAGTGACCACACTATCGTGGTTATCTGGGTCACTAAGATCTTTTTTGTACAGTTCTTTTGTGTATTTTTGCCACTTATTCTTAATCTCTTCTGCTTCTGTTAAGTCCTTGCCGCTTCTGCCCTTTATTGTGCCCATCTTTTCATGAAATTTTCCCTTGGTATCTCCAGTTTTCTTGAAGTGATCTCTAGTCTTTCCCATTCTATTGTTTTCCTCTATTTCTTTTCACTGTTTGCTTACGAAGTCTTTCTTATCTCTCCTTGCTCTTCTCCTCCATTCAGTTGGGTATATCTTTCCGTTTTATCCTTTGCCTTTCACTTCTCTTCTCAGCTATTTGTAAGGCTGTATGTATCAGAACTCAGTTCTCAGGCTCCCTCGCAGGGAGGATGGAGGCATGTGACCTGGGCTCTCTCCTGAAAGTCGCTGATTCAGAACTGAGCCCCAGGCAGAAACGGGCACAGACTTCTGTTTTATGGTCCAGTTATCAGTGTGGCCTCAGTTACAAGGTCAACTTCCTGTGGCAGAAGAGACCACGGCTGCAGTGAAGTCAGTTCCTGGCCTCCGGCTCAGTGGCTGCTGCAGCGGCAGCAATAATTCCACCCATCGAGCCAGCACTGCAGCAGGGTCCTGGGTTCCTCCTGCGAGCCTCACCTGGAGTCTGTTCCTCCCGCCCTCCCGCTGACTGCCTGCATTTGCTCATATTGTTTAAGAAACCCCTTTTCTGCTGAAACTAGCCACAGTGGGTTCTAATATTTGCAACTCCGTAAACATTTGGCAAATAAACATTTTAAAATCTCCTGTCACATTGGAGGCTGGAGAGGAAGCCCCATCACATGGCATGTCTGTGCCCCCTTCCTCCTCGCTCTGCCTCCTCCCGGATGCTGGGTCCCTCAGCAGTCTCCAGCAAGCAGGATGCAGCCCAAGGCACTGCGGTACATGGCACAGTGCCTGGCACACGGTGGGCCCAGGGAAATATTTATTGATTGTTATAATTCTCCTAACTTGCCTGCATCCCAGGATCCCCTGAACCGCTTCTTAAAATTCCCATCCCTTGAATTCTTTTCATGTGTCAGAGCTTTACAGCTATTAACTCTTCTAATCCTCAGAGCACCTTTTGAGATGGTAGTCATTGCATCAGCCTCTGGCAGAGGAGGAAACTGAGGCTTGGATGCATGAAGCAACTTGTCCAAGGTCACAGCCTGGTAGCAGCAGGGTCAGGCTTGTACCCAGGGGTGTTGGACTCCTGAACCCCAAACATCTCAGCCCCTTCTCTCTGCTACACAAAGTGTAGCCTGGGAGGTGGGCATCTGGCCTTAGGAAGTTCAGATGCCAGCAGGGGATGCAGCCAACTCCGGGAAGCCTTTCTGAGATCTGGGAATTAATGACTGAATGGGCTGGAGCCACAGACGCTCCAACTTAAAGCAAGACTTAAAGCTATTGTACTTTTTCTTTCCTCTTTCAAATGTAAATGTTAGCATTTCTGAACACCTGTGGCTATTGTCTAAAACCACACAATGGTCTGGACATTCCCCACTGCCTAAGGCTTTCTCAAACTCCTGAGAATCGGAGCAACAGCCTTTGTTTTCTCTGGAGGAGCCGGAGCCAGTACCTTGGGTTCCTGTTGCAGACTGAATGTGTCCCCCGTAAAAGTACATACGTGGAAAACCAACCCACAATGTGATGGTACTTGGGGGAGGGACTTTGGGGTTAGTGCTTTCATAAGAGGTCAGAGGGCTCCCTCACCCTCTCTTTCCTCCATGTGAGGACACAACTCAAGTGGACGGTCGGCAACCCAGGAGAGGGCTCATCCATGCTGGCATTCTGATCTCGGACTTCCAGCTCCCTGAACTGTGGGGAACAGATGTCTAAGCACCCAGTTTATAACGCTTTGTTATAGCAACCCAAGCTAAGAAAGTCCCCTGTCTCCACGCCTTCTCCTACCCCTCCTCAGCTTCTGGGAGCCGGCTGCCAGCAGGAATACCTCCTGCCAGAAAGAACTCATCTCCTGTGACAGGTGATGGTCCTGAAAGACCAGGGTGGAGAGAGAGGTAAGGTCAGTGAGGCTGCTAGAGTTCCTCCTCATGACACACAGAACTCGCTCATGACCTGGGTTGGGGGCTCCATCACAGGGTCTATTTGAGGAGGGGCTGAAGCTGCACTCAAGGCTTGTTAGTGTGGACACAGTCCCTGCACGGAAGAGACTCAGGGGATGTCAGGAATGCATGACCCCTGCATGCAAAGGTCAAGGGGAAGGCTAGTTCCGGTCTGGGCCTCCAACTTGTAAACTGGAGACCAGTAGGCTGAATCCATTTCCTGTGCTTTATTTGGCTGGCAAAGTGCTTCCATAAAATATTTTTTAAATTATTTTCTAGAATCTTCTATTTGGGGAAGTTCATAGTCTAGTGAGCCCCTGGGCTTGATATGTGCATGGCCCCTTAAGAGTGGAAAGTGAAAGTCTATTTAGTCAAGTTAAGTGTTCACATACACCTTTCTTAGACAAAGGTGACTGTGGACAGAGGAGCCTGGAGGGCTACAGTCCATGGGGATCACAAAGAGTCAAACACAACAGAGCGAGCAACACTTTCACTTTCATACACCTTTACCAGAAATACCCTCCAGGATCGAGATCCGAAAGAAATTATCCAGCATAGCTGGGAGGAGAGGAAGAGGCTCTCCACCGCCAGGTTGTCTGAGGCAGAGAGAAGGGAAGGAGGAAGTTTAGAAGCGAGCTAGGCCTCCATCGCTGAGGGGTGGGTAAAGGCGGTGAATACAGCAGTTTAGAGACACAGCCTAGAGGTCCATACAGTAACTCGGATAGGTCTTTAAAAGCAAAATGCTGGGAGACGGAAAAAAAAAAAAAACAACCAACAGAATTGGGTTTTTAGCACAATATTGTTTGCATAAATTAAATACATGCACATAAAATAATATAGGCTTCATACAATCATAAAAATAAAAGCAAGTATGTCAAGCTCATCAGATACAGAGGAAAGAGCCCAGACATGGGACATGGAATCAATAGAGAAATTCATCCGAATACCCTTGCATGGAGCAGTGATGCACGAACTGAGAAGTGGCTTAGAGCAACTCTGAGTTTCCTGAGCTGAACCTGAAAAGACCTGGAGGTCTGTCCCTTAGGTGTTGGGGACATTTCTCTCTGGGTGGGTACCAGGCAGACTTCCCTGGCCAAGGTTATGGTTGAGGACCTAAATTAGTCCATTCATGCCTTCCTAAGGATAGTCTCCACCTCGCAGCCATCTCATTCATCATCCATCCCCTCAGAAAGCTCACAGCTGGCTGGGGAGTCAGGAACGTGACCAGACCCCAGAGGTCTGGGTGTGGGGTGTTCAGGCAGGAGAATGTCATGCAGCCTGGAGTCAGCAGGGCTTTCTGGGGGAGGCAGCATCCGAGCTGAGACCTGAAAAGGGAGCAGCGGCCAACTGAGCAATTCTGATTATATCTTGCTGGGGGACTTTTGGCAACTCCCTTCCCAATCCAAGCTCCAGTTCGCTCACCAAGGAAAGATGAAAGTTAAGCTCTAATCTGGGGGGGTGCTAAACTATAGGATGCCATGTATGCTTGAGGAACCACTGAAACATCCATAATGACCAAGCTCCAGGCCCCCAGCTTCAGTTTATCTTTTATGATGAACACAGAGATGAGAAGCCCATATCCCCCTTTAAGGGGGTAGCCCTGTTCCCAGGAGCGCCCCTTCCACATCCACCAGCTGCAAAGAGTCACCATCGGAGCTCATGCCCTTCCCAGAGGTCATGCCCTTCTCATAGTCAATGAGTGACAGAGGAGGCTGATGGGAAAAAGACCTGGCCAATGGCCCATCCAGGCAAAGGTGAGGGACCCCTCTCGGGGTTGGCCTGGACCATCCTCGGGCCTGACTTCTCCACCTGCCAGTCCTGCTTCCTCCCCCTCGCTTTCTGGATGCTCATCCCTCTGACCTGTCCCAGTAAACACCATGTGCACTAAACTTGTCTCAGAGCCTCCTTTCAGAGACAGCCCAACTGAAACATTGCTTGCTACATTAAAACTTGCTTAAAAAGCAGCAAAAACAATAATACCAATGCTATTTGTTATCAGTCAATTATTCATTTTTAGTCTGCTGCAAAAAATGAGAAATTTCAAAGCAGACAGACTAAATTCCCCTCCAGCCTTAACATAAAATGAGAGTGGCCAGAGGACTGGTCATCAAACATCACTGGTCAATGGAACACAGCTTCAAAACTCCAAGGTGAATAAAACTCTTGGTCTGAAATTCTGAAAATTAGATAACAGTTTTACTGTTTTTTTCTATAATAAGTTCTCTTGGGTCCTTCCTAGTGGTTTCATTTATTAATTACCCTCACTTTGTGCAGAATTGTTGATTTACGTGCACAAAGTTTGGGGCATATTTCTGCCTGGGGAGACTGTTTTCCTTTAGAGACAGGTTTACACAAACAGCTAAAGAGGTCACAGTCATCTGAACCCCAGGTACCTGGCAGGATTTGTTGGGAATAAAAAAGGAAGAAAAGAAAGGAGCAATTCAAGGAGGTGAGAGGAAAGTAATAATAATAATAACATAAATCCTCTTTGAGCACCTACTGCATGCCAGGATCTGGGCTGAGAGCTTGACAAAGTATGAGCTCACATATCACCTCATGAGCTGGACCTTTAATAATTCCACCCTATGTATGCAAGTGCTTGCTGTTCAGTCACTAAGTCATGTCTGACTCTGCAACCCCACGGACCTCAGCATGCCAGGCTCTTCTGTCCTTCACTGTCTCCTGGAGTTTGCTCAAACTCGTGTCCATTGAGTCAATGATGCCATCCAACCATCTCATCTTGTGTTGCCCCCTTCTCAAGACTGTGGCTATATGACTTGCCCAAGATCCCAGAGCCAGTAAGTGACTGAGCCAAGACTTGATTCCACAGCTTTCTGACTCCAAAGCCCAGTCACATGGTCTACACTACTTGTACCAGTTGAGTCTACCTCAGAGCCCTGGAAGTGAAAGTCAGGTTCAAGCTGGTAGTGTAAAGATGAGGCAAAATATACCCCTGGGACCCTAAGAGAAAGGTTGAAACCAACTGTGTTCAGAGTGTGGCTTTATAAAGAATTAACCTTTAGAGAGACCCAGAGACCTTCTGTGAAGTGTGGAAGGCAAGTGTCCAGGGGACCCCAGGCAAGGCTGTGTCTCCTGCATCTCTGTCTGAGTGAAGAGGTCCTCTGCCCGCCAAGAGTGACCTGATCACTCCTACTCACCATCATAACTCAGGGGCAGCTGAGCCATGGAAGCCCTTCCGCAAGTCAGGCCAACCCAGCTCCTCCAGCCTGAGGGTTACCATAGCATAGCAACCTTTTTTGAGGCTGGGCCTTTTCACTAAAGAAGGGGAAGGAGCAGCTCCAGGGAGCAGGGAGGGGAAGTGGGAGGGAGACTTTTGGAGGGTGTGGGGCCTCACCGTGATCTTTCCCTCAGTGTGTGGGGGGGCCCCCGTCAGTTCAGAAAAGTGGGGAGCACAGAGGGTTACAGCCAGATTTCCCCAGGAACATCACACCTTGGCACACAGATAAAATGATCAAATTTGCACATTATGTTGGGGGTACACTCAAGGTAACTAGGAACTGGGTGATAAACTGTATTACATTCTGTACATTATATAATTTCATAGGAAAAAAATAAGTTCAAAGTAATGAAAGTAAAGTGAAAGTTGCTCAGTCGTGTCCAACCCTTTGAGACCCTATGGACTATCAGTCCATGGAATTCTCCAGGCCAGAATGCTGGAGTGGGTAGCCTTTCCCTTCTCCAGGGGATCTTCCCAGCCCAGGAATCAAATCCAGGTCCCCATCATTGCAAGAGGATTCTTTACCAGCTGAGCCACAAGGGAAGCCCAAGAATACTGGAGTGGGTAGCCTATCCCTTCTCCAGTGGATCTTCCTGACCCCGGAATCGAACTGGGGTTTCCTGCATTGCAGGTGGGTTCTTTATCAACTGAGCTAACAGGGGAGCCCTACAGAGTAGTAGGGAAACTGTTAAATATTGACTGTGAAGTCGCTCAGTCATGTCTGACTCTTTGTGACCCTATGGACTGTAGCACACCAGGCTCCTCCATCCATGGGATTTTCCAGGCAAGAATACTGGTGTGGGTTGCCATTTCCTTCTCCAGGGGATCTTCCTGACCCGGGGATTGAACTCAGGTCTCCCATATTGCAGGCAGACTCTTTACCATCTGAGCCACCAGGGAATCCCCACTGACTACGTAAAAAAAATTTTTAAAAACTTCCCAATGAAATCTTTTCAAGCAATTTAATGAGAAACTTGAGATTTCTTCTATGAACATACTTTTTTTTAACATCAGGCTTTACATGTGAAATGGCCATACACAATTTTTGATGGGGGCTTTTTAATGAGGAGCTCTTGAAATTTTTGAAAGTCACTGTTGGCAGGAAACTTTTGTTCACTGAGTACATGATAAAAAATGTAAGACCATTTTATATCCAGTCAAAAATGTATAACACTTGAAATTATATTAAAAGAACCTAACAGCTCTTTCTCTTCTTTCTTTGACAAATGTAATGTTGAAATTTCTTGTAATAATGTGAATGGATGGTGGATACAATCAAACATTTCATATCAAGGATTTCAAAATAATGATGAAGTTCTAATTTGCAGAGTGTGTGTGTATTGTTAGAGCTTTCTCCCTGCAGCTAACGTGGATATCACTAAAAAGACACATCACCTGAAAAGACTAAGGCTTCAGTTTCTACTCGATGTAAAGACAGGGATTTGGAGTCTTCTCCCAGAGCTGATCCACCCTGGATGACACACCCAGCTTCCTTATCACCTTCATGACTTGACCCATGTTGGACTGGGCACCACGCTTCTAGGACACCAAGAATGGGAATTCCTCTTGCAAGTCCAGGGGCCCCTTGTTCATACTGGGAGCACAGGACTTGGCAGCTAGCTGCTGACACAGGTGAGAAGTCACCTCCTGGAGCGAGGCCCAGCCCACGTGGTACCAGATGCAGTTCCTCCTCATGAAATCTACTGGAACCACAGGGATGCCTGGGTCCTGTCTGGTAAGGGGACCAACCATCCCAGTTTGCCTGTGACTAAGAGGTTTCCAGGCTTTCCAAGTGGCCCTAGTAGAGAACCCACCTCCCAGTGCATGAGACGTAAGGTACGCAGGTTTGATCCCTGGATCAGGAAGATCCCCTGGAGGAGGGCATGGCAACCCACTCTAGTATTCTGGCCTAAGAAATCCCATGGACAGAGGAGCCTGTGGGCTAAAGTCCATTGGGTCTCGAAGAGTCAGACTCGACTGAAGCAACTTGGCATATACACAAGAGGTTTTCAGGGATGTGCTTCTTCCAGGGCTAAAACCGGGAAAGTCCCAGCCGAGCAGAAAGCAGTTAGCTGGTCATCCTACATGGCCACCTGAAGGCTGTAAGAATCAGTTCTTCACTGCACCCCTGTAATTCATTCGCTGCACACGCGCGCACACACACACACACACACACACAGAGTAGACTTCTCTGGATTAGAGCAGTGTTTCGCAAACCTTTGTGTGCACATGAATAGACTGGGGATCTTATTAAAAGTGAAGATTCTGAATCAGTAGTAGAAGGGGAGGAGGGGCACGATTCTGTATTTCTAACAAGCACCCAGGTGATGGAGGTGCTGCTGGCACATGGACCAGCCTGTGAACTGCGTGGGCTTGGACCACAGCTCTGAAACCAGAGATGAGACTCCAATACTGTGAGACAGGATCTGCAGCCAAATGCCCAGGGGAGCCAGGAGAAGAGCAGAGAAGGGTCACTGGAGTCCATCCCCACCATATGAAAACCAATCGTCCCCAAAGGCCCACAGATTTGGAAAGTTGCTTTCTGCACACGGCAAGCATCTCTATCAAGGACAGATTTCCCATGGCCTCTAGGCTACTCTGAGTCAAAGTCAGTTACCATCAGCTGAACCCTAGCATGGATCACTATAGCCAGTTTAGGGGCAGTGGTGAACTCATCAGACCAGATCCCTGACCTCATAGTGTTTCAAGGTTGACTGACAGTTCACGCAGCCAAACCATGCACATATGTCTTTCTTCATCCCCTTTTTCATTCATTTATTTGCCAAATACTAGTATAGAACCTATGAAGCTGTAGACACTGCAGAGAAATACTGCTCTTAACCCTGGTAATTCAAAATACCAAATACCTGGGATGGCTCTCCTATTGAAAACAACTCAAGTTTAGTCACTCAGTCGTGTCTGACTCTTTGGGACCCCATGGACTTTAGCCCACCAGGCTCCTCTGTCCACGGGATTCTCCAGGCAAGAATATTGGAGTGAGTTGCCATGCCCTTCTCCAGGGGATCTTCCCAACCCAGGGATTGAATCTGGGTCTTCTGCATTGCTAGTTGATTCTTCACGGCAATAAATATTCACAAATAAAATATCTGGGAAAAGAAGAAAAAGTCTTCTTAAATGTAAGGTAAACTGTCAAGAAAGTAAATAATGTACAAGGCCAAAAATGCGTGGAATGGAGGCAAGAACCGAAAAGGTAAGGAGAGCAGCAGCTGTGTTTACCAGGGGTATTTACTGAACCCTGGGAAACACAGCTCTGGTTTTCCTGGTGTCCTCGGGGTAAGGGAAGAGCTGACAAAGTCCAGAGTGTGCCCACGGTGAGGAGTCTGATAGGAGTGACTCCCCCTCAACAGCTGAGAGTTCAAGGGGAAGCAGTCTCGGGTTAAGGACAAAGGAGTAATATCAACAACCCCCTCGGTCACAGGGAGTGCAAGAAAAATGGAATGTCTTAAAACACAGCCCTAAGTGGAAAATGGAAAAAGTAACTACTGAGAATTTGGAGCCATCAGTCACCCCTGACACAAGTTTGTAACCAACCAAGTTGAATTCACACCACCTGGGTGGTCCCCAAACTCCACAAACCAACAACTTAATTACAGCGGTTGCTGCCAAGAAGTGCCCTCCAGGGGCCTGGCAGAGGCCAAAAATAAAAAAATACTCTTCGGAAGAACCCTCTGCAATCCCAGGCCTCACGAATTTCCATAAATAGAAATTCAAGGAAAATGAGTCAACCACAGTTCACAACTAAACAAATACAACAAGGAAACTCCGTATCATATCCGGGAACCAACAGAAAGCAGGAGACCACTTCTCGCAGACCTACGCTGACCCATCGGTGCCCAGGCAGACCCTTCAGACTCTCCTGATCCACCGCCGCCCCACCCCTGCACTCTCTAGTGGGTTTTTCAGTCGCATGGTGGACTGACGTGATGGGACGCTCTAGCCCACGCCCTCTGGAACGTTCCCTCTCCTCTGGCAGGCCGTGTGTTCCTGCAACAGCCACGCCTTCTCCGAGAGCTGGATCTAGGCAGGAGGTGTGTGGGATGCCTCTTCCAAGTTCTTAATTCCTTCCTGGCTTACTCTCCCTCCGCCCCAGAGGAAGTGGGACTTCCTGCATTTGTTATTCTCATATTCCGTAAGAGTTCTCCTTTACAACCCCTCTAGTAATTAATCATATTTTACTCGCTAATCATTAATTATATCAAATGGTCCCTGTTGAAATTATCGCTGTCGGTTCTGTCTTGGCCTGGCCCTTGACCGATATGTTCAGCATCCAATTAAAATCATGAAGTGATGCAAAAAAAAAAAAGCAGATAAACATGACTCATGACCAGGAGGAAAATCAATCAATCAATAAAAACAGGCCCAACAATAATAGAATTAGCCATCAAGAACTCTGAAACACACTCCAGCATCCTTGCCTGGAGAATCCCATGGACAGAGGAGCCTGGCAGGCTAGATAGTCTGTAGTGTCGCACAAAACTGAAGTGACTTAGCACACACGCATGACTTTGAAACAGAAGTCTTACAAAAATTTTCAGAGATATAAAAGAGAATGTGAATACTCTGAAGGTAAAAATGGAATATATAAATAAAAGACACAGGGGCCACATAGAAAGGAAAAATACAAATATGAAATAAAAAACATGCTGAATTGGATTATAGCAGATTAGACATTGCAAAAGAAACAATTAGACAACTTGAGAACATCGGATTAAGAATTATTCAAACTAGGCACAGAGAGGATAAAAGGCTAGGAAAAAAATAAACAAGCATCAGTCATCCATGGGATGATGTCAAGATGCCTTACATACGGGTAGTCAGAATCTCAGGAAAGTTGAGGGAGACAGACAAAAATATTTGAAGGAAAAAAATGGTTGGAAGTTTTTCAGATCTGATGAAAACTATAAATCCACACATATAAGAAGCATAATGAAACCCAAGCAGAATAATGATAACGAAAAACCTACCAGAGCACATTATAATCAAAGTTGCTGAAAACAAGTAATAAAGAGAAAACCTTAAAAGCAGCTAGAGAAAAGAGATATTATACATAAACAAAAAAGTTAAGCATTACAGCAAATTCGTCATCAGAAAAAATACAAGGCAGAAGACAGGGAATAAAAATCTTTACACTGCTGAAAGATAAGCCATCAAATTAGAATTCTAAAGTCAACAAAAGTATCTTTCAAAAACAAAAGCAAAAATAGACTTTTAGAGAAAATCTGAAAGAATTCATTGTCCATCGACCTGCACTCCAAAAAGTGTTATATTCAATCAAAAGTTCTTCAGGTGGAAGGAAAGGGACTTCAGGCGGGAGACTGGATCCACACGAAGGAATGACGAGCACTCAAAATCAGATGAAACAGACCACCAATACATTCAACATGAATGAAGATCAATATTCAACCCAGTGAAGGAATCCAGGCCCAAAAGGCTACATGCTTATGACTCCAATTATACAAAATCCTGGAAAAGTTAAGACTATAGTGACAGAAAGCAGCTCAAGAGTTGCCAAGTTCTGGGGGTTAGGGAGGAGGCTGACAGCAAGAGGCAGGGCACGAGTGAATCTGGGGGTTGAGCTTTCCTGTATCTTGATTGTCGTGATGCATCGTTATGCACTTGTCAAAACTGATCAAACCGTGTATTTAAAATGAGTGAGGCTTATTGTATAAATGGCACCCTAATAAAGTTGATCATTTAGAAAAATTCAATGGAAGACCACAAACAAGGCTTTAAAAATGCATCACAACAATCACAGAGAACTTTAAAAGAAAGGCACATGGAATTAAAGTGTATTAAGGTATTAAGTGTCTTTTTCAAGAGACAGGTAAAGATATTGACTAATTTTAGACTTGGATAAACTGAAGAAGGAATTTGTCATTTCTAATATCACCACTAAAGGAGTAAAAACGGATATGTAAATCTCTAATCAGTGGAGGAAAAAAGATGTCATAGACAAAAAAAAAATCAAAAGTAAGGTTAAAAAGAATGGGTGAGACAAATAGGAAGTACAAAATAAGATGGTAGCTATAAATTCAAATGGGCTTCACAGGTGGTGCTAGTGGTATAAAAACCCACTTGCCAATGTAGGAGACGTGAGAGACTCAGGTTCAACCCCTGGGTCAAATATATCAGGAATTACAAAGCATGGATATGAACTAAAAGATGGAATAATAAATTACACAAATTCTACCCATAGAAGGCTAGTGATGCTATATTGGCATTAGATAAAATGGACGTAAGGCAGAAGCATTACCATGGTAAACAGGAACACTTCACGATGAGAAAAGGTGAAAATCACCAGAAATTATGATAATTTTCGATTTGTATGCACCTAAAAACACAATCTCAAAATCACAAAGCAAAAAAAAAAAAAAAAAGAAGAACTACATGGGGAAATAGAGAACTCAATCTACCCACAATCCCAGTGTGGAAACTTTAACTCAGTTTTCTCAGTAATCATCAAAATAAACAGACTTTTTTTTTTTAAGTCAGGAGCAGTATTTAGCCAATAAGTTTAACTTGACTAGATGGGCATAGGTGGCCCACTACATCCAGTTGTTGCACAAGACACATTCTTTTCCAATGCAGTCCCCAGGCTACAGCTGAGAGACCGACACTCAGGATAGACTTCTGGCTTGCCCAGCAAAACTCAATGAAACAAGTTCTCAAAGTGAGTCTCCCGTCACCTGAACTGCTAATTTTCTACTCTTCCTGGATGGTTTTAAATGCCTCCTGTTCCCCTCTGCGCAAAGGTTCTTGTTTCAAAGCCACATCCGGCTTCCCAAAGCCAGCTGAAGGCCAGAGTGACATTGCTAAAGGCTGAGGTGTTACCGAGGAAGGAAGAATGCAGGAAGCAATGCCGGCAAAGGCATTGTTGTCGGAGGCTGTAATGCTGGAATGTGCCAGAGGAGGAAACCGCCCGACAGCTGGGTGTGTTCAGCTGGTGTTCTCAGATCCACTCCAGGAAGCTCTGAGATTCAGGTCTCAGAAAACTCAACATCCTTCATTGCTGGAGACAGTGGGCTTCCCTGGGGCTTCAGGAGAAGACTAGGTCTAGGTCCCCATGCGAAAAATGGTCCTTTGTGCATGGAAAAGAGCAGAGATGCAGGTGGCTTAAAGGGGGCAGAAAGGCCAAGTCCATCTGACCTAGACGTAGCAGCTGAGCAGCTGGCTTGGGCCATCCCAGGAAGCCATTTTCCCAGGAATTTAAATAATTTTGGACATGTGGCCAAAAGACAGCCAGTCATCTCAGCCAACTTCTAGTCCTGAGGGTTACTCCTCTAAGGGTACCGGACACCTACAGGTAGGTGGGTAGGCCAGCTTGTCTTCATGCCTCGCAGCCATTCTCTGGGCATTTCTGTCTGTCCCCTACTTGTGTCCCCCTAGTTAGCCCTCGGTTCTAGGCCTTGGCTGAATGAGGGGACTGCACCTAAATCAAATCCCTTATGACTATACAGTGGAAGTGAGAAATAGATTTAAGGGACTAGATCTGATAGACAGAGTGCCTGATGAACTATGGACGGAGGTTCGTGACATTGTACAGGAGACAGGAATCAAGACCATCCCCAAGAAAAAGAAATGCAAAAAAGCAAAATGGCTCTCTGAGGAGGCCTTACAAATAGCTGTGAAAAGAAGGGAAGCGAAAAGCAAAGGAGAAAAGGAAAGATATTACCATTTGAATGCAGAGTTCCAAAGAATAACAAGGAGAGATAAGAAAGCCTTCCTCAGTGATCAGTGCAAAAAAATAAAGGAAAACAACAGAATGGGAAAGACTACAGATCTCTTCAAGAAAATTAGAGATACCAAGGAAACATTTCATGCAAAGATGGGCTCAATAAAGGACAGAATGGTATGGACCTAACAGAAGCAGAAGATATTAAGAAGAGGTGGCAAGAATACACAGAAGAACTGTATAAAAAAGATCTTCACAACCCAGATAATCATGATGGTGTGATCACTCACCTAGAGCCAGACATCCTGGAATGTGAAATCAAGTGGCCTTAGGAAGCATCACTATGAACAAAGCTAGTGAAGGTGATGGAATTCCAGTTGAGCTATTTCAAATCCTGAAAGATGATGCTGTGAAAGTGCTGCACTCAATATGTCAACAAATTTGGAAAACTCGGCAATGGCCACAGGACTGGAAAAGGTCAGTGTTCATTCCAATCCCAAAGAAAGGCAATGCCAAAGAATGCTCAAACTACCGCACAATTGCACTCATCTCACATGCTAGTAAAGCAATGCTTAAAATTCTCCAAGCCAGGCTTCAGCAATACGTGAACCATGAACTTCCAGATGTTCAAGCTTGTTTTAGAAAAGGCAGAGGAACCAGAGATCAAATTGCCAACATCCACTGGATCATCGAAAAAGCAAGAGAGTTCCAGAAAAACATCTATTTCTGCTTTATTGACTATGCCAAATCCTTTGACTGTGTAGATCACAATAAACTGTGGAAAATTCTGAAAGAGATGGGCATACCAGACCACCTGACCTGCCTCTTGAGAAACCTGTATGCAGGTCAGGAAGCAACAGTTAGAACTGGACATGGAACAACAGACTGGTTCCAAATAGGAAAAGCAGTACTCAGGCTGTTATATTGTCACCCTGCTTATTTAACTTATATGCAGAGTACATCATGAGAAACACTGGGCTGGAAGAAGCACAAGCTGGAATCAAGATTGCCGGGAGAAATATCAATAGCCTCAGATATGCAGAGGACACCACCCTTATGGCAGAAAGTGAAGAGGAACTAAAGAGCCTCTTAATGAAAGTGAAAGAGGAGAGTGAAAAAATTGGCTTAAAGCTCAACACTCAGAAAACTAAGGTCATGGCATCCAGTCCCATCACTTCATGGCAAATAGATGTGGAAACAGTGGCTGACTTTATTTTTCTGGGCTCCAAAATCACTGCAGATGGTGATTGCAGCCATGAAATTAAAAGACGCTTACTCCTTGGAAGGAAAGTTATGACCAACCTAGATAGCATATTAAAAAGCAGAGACATTATTTTGCCAACAAAGGTTCATCTAGTCAAGGCTATGGTTTTTCCAGTAGTCATGTATGGATGTGAGAGTTGGACTATAAAGAAAGCTGAGTGCCAAAGAATTGATGCTTTTGAATTGTGGTGTTGGAGAAGACTCTTGAGAGTCCCTTGGACTGCAAGGAGATCCAACCAGTCCATCCTAAAGGAGATCAGTCCTGGGTGTTCTTTGGAAGGACTGATGTTGAAGCTGAAACTCCTATACTTTGGCCACCTGATGTGAAGAGCTGACTCATTGGAAAAGACCCTGATGCTGGGAAAGATTGAGGGCAGGAGGAGAAGGGGACAACAGAGAATGAGGTGGTTGGATGGCATCACCGACTCAATGGACAGGGGTTTGGGTGGACTCCAGGAGTTGGTAATGGACAGGGAGGCCTGGTGTGCTGTGGTGGTTCATGGGGTCGCAAAGAGTCGGACACGACTGAGCGACTGAACTGAACTGAACTGCTGCTATGCCATTTTGTTCAGGAGTAACTTTTGTGCGTTGTTAGCATTCATGTTAGAAGAGCTCACCAAAAAATATTACTGTTCAACGAATATGCATTGAGCATGTTCCAGGTACCCTGCTAATAACCGTGGATAAAATGATATGGTGATGATGATGATAATGGCGAGAATTTAATAGGCATTCCCTATACACCAAGCACAGTGCCCTGCACTTAAATACATTACCTTATGCAATCCTCAGAGTAGCCCTCTGAGGCAGGTATTATAAGCATTACCTTTGTACAGATAAGAACATGGAGGCTCAGATAAATTGTGATGTGCCCTAGGTCACACATTGACTAATGACAAAGATGGAACTGGAACCTAGAATCATGCATTTTACCATAATGGTTCGCAAGATGAATAAGACATTGTAATTACAAGTCATCAGCAGATGACAACTCCCAGAAGCAAAAAGTGCAATTAGACAGAGGCAGGGTAGGGAGATGGGCGGTTTGGGTGAAGCTTTAAGGACTCTTTGAAGCCTGGGTAATTGTCCCATGTATGCCCGGGGCGGGCAGGCTGCAGACCCCCAGGCCAGTCAGATCCTCAGTTTGGGCTTTAGTCTCCCAGCTGCACACACACACGCACACATACACACACACACACACAGAGCTCACCTCCTGACCACTCAGCCCATGGCTGCAGCCATACCCCCTGGTGCATTCAAACCTTGACTACTTGCCTCTAAGGACTTGATTCCAACCTGTTTTTCAGCACTCAGGAAACAGAAGCCTATGTGTTTTCTCCATGGGTCTGTGAAGGGGCTTCACGTACATCTTTTCCTTCCCAGTGAGGAAAGGCATTCCAGCAGGGAGAAATCCTTCCCCCAGGAAGGGGATGAATCGGGAATGGCAGGTTCGTTCTGGACAATACCCTGCGGAATGATGGGACGTGGTGCTCAGTGAGCCCCCCAGAGTCCCGGGGAAGTGGGGCTGGGAGGCTGGAGTGTCTGCTGATACGTGCGAAGAAACAAGGGCGGGCAGGTGAAACCAAAAACAGGAAGCCTATGATGAAAAGAATCGGCAGGACACAGCCCTCAAAGCCGCGGCATGCGAGGGGCCCTTAGTACGGGGACAAGGCCTGGAAGTTACTCCTCAGGATCTAAACCATCAAGGCGCTACACACAGCCGAGGTGGGGCCCGGGTCAGCCCTGCCTACGTGGCGCTCTGACCACCATTTCCTGGCTGGAAAAAGGTGCCTCTGTGTCAGCAGGAAACAGCCGCTAGAGAGGTGCAACTAACAGGAGGGGGAAGGGTGCTTGGTAAACTGCAAAAATTCCCTACACGTGTTCGTTCACTGCTCTTCTCCCTACAAGCTTTAAGCTCGGAAATTGTAACAAGTGGCAAAGACAAAAAATTAGAAAGGCCAGTGTCAGTGTGTGGAGTGCAAAAAAAAAGAATTGTTGACTACAGGGGGTGATGTGTATTCTTAGAACAAAACTCAGCTGAACACCCCCTCAGCTGCCTGGGTCTCCTTCAGATTCCTAAGACCCCACCCCCTAGTAAAGGAGCAGTAGAAGCAAATTCTTTTATCCGGTGGAAAGCACCTGTTTTATCCCTTCTTTTATTCATGCAACCAATGTTTACTGGATACTATCATGTGTCAAGTCCTGTAATAAAAAGTATGATTACAATTGTGATTAACACTATAAAAGAGATGTACATGATGCCATAAGGGCCTATACTCAGGATATCTAATATAATCACTTACATAGGGGCCTATGATTAGGACAACTGAACCAATCTGATAAAACCAGCGAAGTGTTGATAATGACACTGAGATCCGGAGGATACGCAGACATTAACTAGGTTAAGAGGGCAATAGGAGTAACCCAACCATGAGGAAAGAGCTTAAGCAAATATGCTGCAATGAGCCAGAGTGCCGTATGTATTGGTCAGCTTTGGCTGCATAACAAGTCACTCCAAAACTTAGTGGCTTAAAACAACCACTTTTTTAAACCCAGTTTTGTAGGTCAGAAATTTGGCTGGATTCAGCAAGGCACTTCCCACAGTCTAGGTCAGATTGCATCGCTGACTTGGGCTGGGGCTCACTCGTGCACCTGTGTCAGTGGCCAAGTCAGTGAGGAGCTGGCTGGCCATTGGCTGGGGCTCTTTGGTTCTTCACTTCGTGGTCTGTCATTCTCTAGCAAGCTGCCCTGGGTTTCCTTCACAAGGCAGTTAAAGGTGTCTAAAAGACAGCAAAAAGGGACAAGTTCCAAAGCTCAGGTACTTCTCATGCCGCTGCACCCACTGACAAAGGCAAGGCATGTGGCTAAGCCCAAACGGGGGAAGGGGCACTACCCAAGGGTGTGGTTATAGGGAGAGCTGAACAGATCGGGAGCAGTAACCTCATTCAGTGTGTTCCCGGAACTGAAAGAAAGCCAAAGACCAGAGCGAATGTGAAGGGGAACACGGCTCGGGTGAAGCTAGAGGTGGGCAGGAACCAGGATGTGCAGGGCCTCCAAGAGCACTCTAAGAGTTGGGTCTTTAGACCCTAGAAGCAGGCCAGCACTCTGGTTTCTGATTCCCCGCCATGCAGGCTTGTTTATCACAAATAAATCCTCTGAAGGCTGTACTGCCCTGGGTGACAGCTCTTCCAAGCTTGAGAAGCCCAGGACTTGTGGGGCTGCCTAATCCCAGGAGTTCTCTCTGTCCCAGGCCAACAAAGCTGTGAACTCCACCCCATAGACCAGCTGTTTTCATGGAATAAGAGCCGGGGAAGCTGCTCAGAGAAGCTGCTAGATTGCCAAGGATCGGAAGGAAAGCAAGCAGGACTGGTATTCCGCCAGTGTAGACAACGGGACAGCTGCACTAGCTGTTAAAATACTGAAATGCACCCAGACGGCGGATAGAGGCCCCTGCCCTGAGTCAACCCACTCAGGAATATTTTTCCCTCCCCGGCTATCCTGGCCCCAGACCCAGCAATAAAGGGAGTAACATCTGGCGCAGAAAGAGTCACCAGGACATCAGCCGCTCCAGACACCGATCCAGCAAGCCAAACCACTTGTTAAATACTTTGAACATCACCTCCTGGCTATCAGGTGACTGGTCTCAACTAACCGAAGGGAAATGAAACTGTGAACTCACTGATGAGAGTGTTGAGGGTGATACGAATTCTGAAAACCAGAAACCGGTCATTGAATCCCCTCCTCCATCTCCATGTCTCTCCTCCCCAAAGCCAGAAACACCTGGACCCCAACAAGTTCTGCCTTCTCCCTTTCAGCATGTCCCATAATCACACTCAGACATTATTGCACTCTTTTATTTACAGAAAACACAGATAAAGCATTTCAATGTTCATTTAACAAACTGAACCACTCTTTTTTTTTTTTTCTTTTTGGCACAAAGAAATATCACAGATGGACCCCAAGATCAATCAGAAAACCATAATATTTATCAGCCATCACTGGTCCAGGGGCAGCCACAAGACTCAGACAGACAGACAGACAGCGTTGCCACAGACTGGAAGAAATAAACAAGGTCCACATTCACCTCACAGTAAAAACCTGCTCACCGACAGGCAAGGGTGGGCAGGAAGGGGCAGTTTTCTCTGCTCCATGGAGTGGGGGGCAGTGGGTATTGGGGGGCAGAAGCAGGATGGGGAGGGATAAACACCATTCATAAATTAGAGAGAGGTGGTCTTTTTGTTTTTAACCTCTTACCTTGTTGAAGTAAGACAGTGCAAAAACTACCATACCCTGACCACTCGTCCATTCAAAAAACCTCAGAAGTTGTGTGGTTGGGGTGTCTCTCCTCTCAGGCGCCCGTGTGTGTGTGCATGTGTGTGTGTGTGCACGTGCGTATGTGAATGTGTAAGTGTGGTGCTTGTAAACATTGTCACCATCCACCAGAGACACACACCGGAGTGTCTGAACGGGGTGGGGTGGGGGCTGGACCCCACTTCACCGCCCCCTCTGCCCCAGGGATTCCTGTCCAAGACATAGTGCAAATTTCGGAGACAAAGAGAGGCAGGTGGAAGTTGGGGGGCGGGGCGGACAGGGGGCAGGTAAGACACAAAAGACGGGGTGGGAGAGGGAAGGGGGAAATAAGGCAACAGTTAAAAATGGTCCATGTTATCAAAACCGACACCGTGTGCCCCCTGCCCCCGCCCAGGGAGCCCCGGTCACGAGAAAGGGCGGAAGTCCCGCTCCTCCACCAGGCTGATGGAGGGGTTCTTGAGCTCCTCCTCCGAGCTGGCCATCTTGTAGCCCAGCTGCGCCAGCACGCGCTGGCAGGCGTTCTGGGCGAAGGCCACGATGTCGTAGGAGAGGCGGAAGCGCCACTTCTCGGCCGTGGCCGCCGAGTTGCGCACCGTGCCGTACTTGTGCTTGCCCAGGGCGGGGTCTCCCCGCGTGTTGTTCTGGATCCAGCGCGCCACGTGGCTGTCCAGGGGGATGCCCAGGAACCCGTAGATCTCCTCGGTCTTCTTCATGGGGTTCCTGGCCAGGTCCTCGTAGCGCACCAGCATGTACTTGCCCTTGAGCCACGGGGGCCGCATGAGGCCGGTGGACACGGAGTTGGAGAAGTCCTCGCACACCGTGGTCAGCTGCGTCACGTCCAGGTTGTAGGGCTTCCGCCCGGTGCCGTACCAGAGCCGCCAGAGGCGGTAGGTGTCGCGGAAGGTCTCGCTGCGGGAGGCCAGGATGCCCCGGGGGTCCCGGACCAGCTGGATGACCTTGAGGTTTAGGCGGGGGTCTTCCACCAGGGCCCGCAGGTCGTTGACCTCGGGCACGCGCACCGTCTTGATGGCCACGTGGCTGCGCTCGCGGCAGGCCTCTGCGGCCACCGTGAGGTTCAAGAGGCCGCACCTGCGCACGCAGTCCCCCTCCTCCAGCACCAGGTCCCCCGAGCCCGGGGCGTCGCACACCGGCCGGGAGCACAGCACGCGGCTGGCCCCGCGGCGGAAGATCCTGTCCGTGGTGTGGTTGACAGGTGGCGGCTTGATGTAGTTCTCCAGGAAGTAGAGGTCGCAGTCGTAGAGGCTCCTCAGGAGGTCCCGGCTGGCGCCCAGCATGACCCGGCGGTCGGCGGGGCTCTTGCCCTGCGTGAAGCGGGGGATGAGCGTGTTCTGCACGTGGTAGAGAGGCTCGAACAGGTAGAAGACGTCCAGGTGCTGGTTGAAGAGCTGGCCCACGAAGGAGGAGCCGCTGCGCGTGGTGGCCAGGATAAGGATGTGGGTCTTGCGCGAGAGGTTATAGGCGAACGTGGGGCCCTCCTCGCACAGCCGCTCGGCCAGCCCGGCCTCCGCCAGGCCCGGGCAGGTGTGGAAGGACTTGGCCGTGAAGGTGCGGATGGCCGTGTACTGAATGGCGATGGAGGCCAGGGCAAGGAGGAGGACGGCCTTCCAGGAACATTGCATGGCTGGGCACCTTCATGGGGCTGCTTCTCCAGCATGTGAGGTCTGGGGGCCAAGGCGGGCAGCCGTCAGGGGGCAGCCAGGCTTGGATGCCTCCGACTGCTGCGGTGGGGGGCACCAGCTTGCTCCCTGAGAGGAGCTGGGTCTCCAGCCCTCAGGGGAGGGACCCCAGCTCCCTGGCTCGGTGCTCCCACATATACCTGAGCACTAAAGGGGCTCCTACTCTAGACTTTACCATTCTCTGGGGACTCCCCGGGGGCTATTAGGGACTGAATAAACCGATTCCCATACCCCAGGGTCTAACCTACAGAATACTGTGGGGCCTCCCATCGGGAACTGAGTACCTTAGTGGGGCCTGACCGGGCAAGACGCTAACTCCCTCAACTCCCATACCTGGGGGATGATCAGCTCCCACCTACCTCAAGCCATTCCCCTGTCTCTGCCTATCCACCCCTGCCGGCATCTCCTGGGCCACCTGCATCTTCTTCCACTCCCACGAGCTGGCACCCACTTCCCCATGTGGTCCTCTTTCCTCCATCTTCTGCCCATCCCCAGAGGAAGAAGGGTCCATGTCAGATGCCACCCCCTGACCCAAGGCCCCGTGCAAAAAGAATCTGCACACACCTTGAGTGGGTGGGCTGCTAGAAACCTCTGGCCACCGGGCTGGGGAAGGTGGACAACGGCGTCAAGCCCTTCCTGTGCTCCCCACCCAATTTACAGATGCAGGTGACCAGCTTATTCCAGTGGAGGACTCTTGGGGGTCTTGGACTCCCTCAGAGGCAGCTGGCCCAGAGCAGACAAGGTCCAGGGGCTGCTGAGACACACCCCTTCCCAGGTCCCAGTGGCCTCCAGGATTTTCTCCTGGCCACTGATGAAGGGGGTGCTCCCCAGGTGGTGCTAGTGGTAAAGAATCCGCCTGCCAATGCAAGAGATGCAAGGTTCAATCCCTGGGTTGGGAAGATCCCCTGGAGAAGGAAATGGCAACCCACTCCAGTATTCCAGGATTCTCCAGAGAATCCCATGGACAGAGGAGCCTGGCAGGCTACACAGTCTGTGGGGTTGCAGAGTCGGACACAGCTGAGTATGCACAAGTCTACTGAGGAAGGGGTCCAGGTCATGGGGCACATGAGGGAACTGATTTAGCTGGATCGACTGCTTCCTCCAGCACCCCTCCCCCAGCCAGTCCTCGAGGGCCTCCACCCTTAGGCCCTCACCCCCTTCAGCCCACAGGGTGAGCTCGGGGACCCCCCTGTGATTCCGCAGTGGCCCCAGAGAACCCAGGCCAGGCAGAGAGAAGAAGGGTGGAAGAGAAGGGGCACCTCAAGGAACAGAGAAAGTGCGGGGAATGGGAGGGCAGGGAAAGTGGGGGTGTGCTGGGGTCCCGGGGGAGGGGCCAACCTGAGCATGTGAAAGGTGCCCCCCATGCCGAGAGAGGCCAGCTCAGCGACCCGCCCTGGGGAAGGCAAAGGCAGGGGAGGGCCCCACCAACTCACCAAAGAGAGGCTGCTCCGCGCCGGGCAGTCCGCAGCCGCCGGCTCTCCAGGCCTCGCCGGCGGTCACAGCCTGTGCGGCAGTCCCGTGGCCAGCAGACTGCAAGGAGACAGGGAGAGGTGGTGCTGAAGCGGGGCTCCCAGGGCCTCCCTCCCACCTCTTCACCCCTGTGTCGCCTGCCCCACGGACGGCTCCCCGGGGCTGGGCAACGCAAGCCCTGTCTGCTCTCCCAGATCTGCCCACTGAGACTCGGGGCTCCAGGTAACCCAGTGCCATCTCTGAGTCCCTGGGTCCCTCCCACCCCCTTCACCCACCTCTCCCACCCGCTACCCATACCCTACAAGAGAGTGATGCTCCAGTGGGCAGGGGGCTGGCAAGCCTGCATGCCCAGCTGAGAGTCAGTGCCCCATTTAAGGAACCACCCGAGAGGCACCCCTCCCAGCTACCACCCGAGACAGGTGCAGAGAAATCTACTGGACACAAACAGCCCCAGGCTGGCCACCTTAGCTCAGCGCCCAACAACGGTACCGTCAGCGTCAAAGTTATCCCAGAAAACGGGGCCGGCTGGAGCACAGTCCAGATGGGTTCTGCATTTAAAATCCGCAGCATCCTGACCCTTTGCAATTCACCTTGTTCAGTGATCTTCCCCAGTGGGGGTTAGCGGAAGTCGGGAAGAACAAGGAGCCTCACCCCAGATCTCCAGGTGGAAGCAGCGGCTCAGTGGAGGCAGCCCACCCGCTGAAGCCCGGGAGGAAGGGACAGAAAGGAAGCGAGGGTCCTCTTCCACCCACACAGAGAGAGGAGAGCGGCTACCTGAAACTCAAAGCAAAAGTGGACCAGGGAGCATCCCTGACCCTCACACTCTTTGCAAACCCTAAGTCAAAGCACCAAGGTCGCAGCGTTGTTTTGGTGAGTATCCAATGAGTATTTCCTAAGCGCTAAGCAGTTTACCTACCTTGGCTCATCAGTGCTCCACAAGAACTTTACGTGGAAGCCAGCATTGGTTCCATTTCACAGGCAAGAAAGCTGAGGCACAGAGAGGTGGAGAAACCTGCCCGAACTCACATGCCTGGCTTAACCCTCATCCAGCAGGTTCCCCAGAGCCCACACTCCTTCCCTCCAAGGAGATCTGACTTACTGTTCCTCCAGGTTACCCTTTTATGGCCTTCAGACATGCACACAATTAACGTCCCCTGCTCATTTGTGAATCAGTGTGTGAGGCACCGGACGTTAGAAGGCGACGTTCAGATGACTTCTGAGATTTAGAGCATGCTTCTTCCCTTTGCTGTCTGGTCTGGTTGAACTACGGGGCTTGTGGAGGTTGGGTGAAGGCCTGCGCCTTGTGAGTATTCTTCCCACGTTCACTATCGGGCACAATTCCCCTTGGGGGCGGGACGAGTGGGTCCTCATTTCCCAAATGAGTGCTGTCAGGTTCAGCTCACTCACCCAGCTCTGCACACCAGGGAGAGAGTCTGTTTTCCTGAGAGGCCCTGCTGGAAGGTCAGGGTCCTCATTCCCATTGTTCAGATGATGAAACTAAGGCTCAGAGACTACACCAATGGGCATGGTAAGCAAGTAAGAAGTAGGAGAGACTTGAGTCGCTCTGGATCAGACACTTGGGCCGGCGCTGTGGCTCTTCTACCGTCAGTTTAGTGGGGAAGAAACATGCTGAAGCTTAGGGATGGGCACAGAGGCTGGTGTGACGGCAGTGGGCTGGCGGCAGTCCTGGGAGTCCTGTTTTAAGTGTGAAACCCTACTTGGTACTTAGAGGAAGCAGTACTGTGTCACCAGGTGGCAGTAAATAGGGGAAAGGCACAGTCAGAGGTTCTGGGGAACCTCCCGTGTGAGCCGACAAATGCACCCATCCCACACTGCCTCACCCCGTGACAGCAGAAGACGCTTTCTCCATCAGCTGGGTTGCTTGGAGGACCCACAGAGAAGAGCTCCTCAGCTTTATATGTGACCCTCCCCCGGCCCATGCAGAGTGCAGGCCTGCCCTGCCCAAGGGCCCCAAGACAAATGTGAACATCTTTAGAGAACAGGTATGGAAAATCACCAATATTCGTGTAAAGTAATATTTTAAAATTATTCTGGAGTCCATTCTTTAGCGGCAGTGCTGTTTCATTTGGCCATATTTCCTTTGTATTTATTCACAAGCATGTTATTATCTAGCATGAGCCAGGTGCTGTTCTGAGCACTATGGGCGAAATAACACGAAGGAAAGCAAGTACTTCTGGGCACTTGTGATGTTTCTCCCAGTCATATGCTCCCTTTCCAGGCATCAGCTCATCTAGCACTCACAGTAACCCTGTGGGGTCATAGTCCCATTTTACAGATAAGGAAACTGAGGTTCTACACAGTTAGATAACTTCTCCAAGCTTAGAGCCAGGATTCCAGCCAGGCGGTATGCTCAAATCCTCCTCCCTGACCTAACTCCCTCTTCAACTACATGCAACGCCCTTTGGTCCTCACCAAGACAGGAGATGGAAGCTTGAAATGGAAGCTTTCCCTTAACTCTTAAGATTCCCGTTCCAAAAACAATTCACCCAAGGTTTTCTTTAGAGATGAGCATCTTTCAAGGAGGAAACCATTTTAAGTTTCTTCCCCTCACTTCCCTGAACCACCAGCACCCCCAAATTGGAAGCTGCTGTCTTTGCCAATAAATCAGAAGGAACTGAAGCATCACTGCGATGCTATAAATCCCCTAAAAAGCAGGAATCCGATTTACAAGGTGCAACCTGGACACCCGGAGGGGAATGTGTTGAAGGCA
Organism: Cervus canadensis; assembly: GCF_019320065.1. Lineage (NCBI taxonomy): Eukaryota > Metazoa > Chordata > Mammalia > Artiodactyla > Cervidae > Cervus > Cervus canadensis. Next base: position 69,781,557 of record NC_057396.1, read on the forward strand.
GGCCACTCCCTGTCACCCCACCCCACCCCCAAAGAGGGCAAAGCCAGGGCATGGGAACGGGAAGATGGAGGAAGTCAGGCCCTCCTAGAAATGCCCCTGCTCTCCTGCCAGCCTGGCAGAACCGGGCCCAGGGCCCGCCAAGCGTCCTTGGTATGCTGGAAGCAACTGCCCTGGAAACCAGAGGCCCTGAGGCCCGGCCCTATTGTTCCCAGGGGAGCTCTGGCCACTGCAAGGGATATCCTCAATACCCTCATCCTCTGAGCCGGACTGTGGGCCCCAGAGCCCCTCGCTGGGGCTTCTCGAAGCCTCTGGCCTGGCCTCCCTCCACCTCTGGTGAGTCAAAATCCAAGCAAGCCTTAGACCTGGGCATCCAGAATCTAACTTCTCTTGGGAGTCACCCACTCTCCAAGGAAAGTTCAGACTTTGGAACCAGCCACCTTCAAATTAGGGTCCAGGATGGGAGGAGGAAACACCTCCACCTGGGAGAACTAGAATTCAGAGCTAAGAGCTCAAGCCATGAAACCACACCTACCTGGACCTGTCACTCAGCAGATGCACAGGCCTGTGTGACTCACTCGTTGTCTCTGAGCCTCAGTTTCCCCACTGCTAAAGTAAGTATAACCGTAGCGGTGGTCATGTGGACAGGCGTGTAATATGGTGCAGACTTGCACTTGGGACGCTGGCTCTGGCACCAGCCCTGTTAATGACCAGATTCCCCCAGTCTCCCCGGACTTCTGGTTTTCTCACCTAAGAAGTGGGGATAATTTTAACAAGGCTATTTTTTTTTAAGACTTATTACGTCCTATAATGACTAGCGAGGAGGAAGTGCTCAGTAAGTGTTGTTACTTTTATCGTCATTAATGTCTCGAGTGCTTTCTGTCTCAAGGAGGTCCCTCAGCACCCATCATTCCTGACTGTGACGGTGAGGCAGACACGGTCCCTGACCGCTGTGCCCAGACCTCTGCAAGGCCAGCCTCTGCGCGGAGCCCCTGCCCTCCTGCACACTCTCCCGGCCGGCGAGCTCTCTCCGGCCGAACCGCCGCAGTGGCTTCCCTGCTGCCCTCTAGTGGCCACATCCTGCAGTGCCGCCCCTTAGCGCTGCGTCTCGGCTGGCTTCAGCATTCCTGGTTGGCTGCAGTCTAATGTGAGGACGCAGGCGGGCAGGCAGGCAGGCAGGCGGAGGCGGGGAGGCGATGTTGCAGGAGCCCCGAGGTGGGGCGATGATACGCCCACCCGGGCTGCGGGCTCGGCTCTGTGCTCCGCTCTCGTCTCACCCACACACCAAGAGGCAGGCGGCAACAGGCAGCCTCATAGCGTCTGGGGGGCCTCGGCTCCCTGGTCTCCTTCCGCTCCGGCAGGGACGGGGAAGGGACTCCGAATGTCATAGGCTGGAGCAGCCCACAGGCTCTGCATTCCCCTGGCCCTGGCCTCTTTGTGCCTCGGTTTTTCCCTAAACCCAGCCGCCCTCAAGGGCTTCCCAGGTCTGGTCATTGGAATTGTCCGATCCCAGGAAGCCCTTGTACTTCATCCTCAGGGTCAGGACCACCCTCCCTGAACGATGGGGGAACCCTCCTTCGGAAGTGGTAAGGCTCCAGTCACCTTCCAAGAGGCTACCAGGGCTGGCAGCTCTGCCCCTGTCTCAGCCCGATCCGTGGCTGCCCCGGTGAGGCCCCGGAACCAAGGGACGCTGCCCTCTGACGAGTTAACCTCTGCCTCCTGCTCTGTTTAATCCACGCAACCCAATGCTGTGGTTCTTTGTCTTTTCTGGGTCACAGACCCCCTTGGAGAGACACAATCCCTCTTCCCAGAAGATCTATTTGTGCCCACAGTTTTATACACACAATTAGAAGGCTCTTAAACCTCCTAACACCCACCCATGAGCATCCCTTCTCTTCCCTAGAGACTTAACCCTTTCATGATTAACATTCTCCCCCACCCTAGCGTTTTCTTTTTAACCAGTTCTATCAGAGAAGGCTCCACAGATGTGTTAAGTACCAAGGTGGAACCATCACCCAAGATGCATTTTTAAGTAAAAAAAAAATTTTAAATATAGGGCCAGCAAAGACATGGGCAATAGTGTGCCACCATCTCTCAGCTTTTAAAAGGGACTGTATGTGAAAATATATATATACACACACACATTTATTTGAATCTATGCATAAACAACCACAAGAACTTGCACTGAACCAGTTAACTGTGGCTGCCAGGTGGGAGGAGCTAAGAGAGGGGTGGGAGGAAGGCACAGTTTGTACTGAGTATGTTGATTCAGTTTGAGTTTATTAACTTTGGGAAACGGAGAGCAGCCACCTCATGCAAGAACTGGAGGGACAGCGGATGGCAGGGTGGGGCACTGAAACCCAGCACCGGCGTCTCACTGTGCCCCCAGGGCACTGCTGTCCCCCGGGCATTGCTGGCCGGCTCTCTCCACCGGCATTTCCAAGGCATTGGGGTTGCATTCACCATCTTTCAGCCAGAAAAACTGGGCTCAGTCTGCTCTGGCAGGGGACAGAAGTCACCTGGGGCTCCTGAGACAAGATAGGAGCTGAAAACGGGGGAGGCCTCCAAAGGGGGACCTGAGGCTTTGGGAAGAGCAGCTAAGGCCCAGTTGGGGAAATGACTCCCCTCCTGGTTTTTCTCCTTGTTCCCTTTTCCCCTACTTTTGTGAAGCCTGGGAAGACAGGAGAAGCAGAGGAAAAAAACCTGATCGTTGTATCAGATGATGCAGCTCACCAGAGTTAGGAGTCAGTATGGAGGAGCCCCAAGGCTCTGGGGTCCCAGAAACTGTAGCAAGAAGCAGAGGGAACTGGATGGGGGAAGAGATGGGGGGGCCACAGAGTTGGCAAACAGTCCTCTGGGATGGAGACTGCAGAAAGGAGATGCTTAATCCCTGTGTCTGCAGTGGCCAGTGATGATCCACCATAGATGTTTGTTTAGTTAAGTCTAGAACACATAAAATAGCAAAGTTTTTTCTTCCTAAGGAAAATAATGTGATGAAAATGAGGCAAGGGGGAAATAGGGGCATGAAAGTCTGAAAGAACGAGGAGCCAGGTCAGTGCACAACCCATGAGGTTACACAGACAGGTCGGAGTTACCTGGCAGCCAAGGAGAAAAGGGAAATACTTCATTTATGTGTTTCATAGGATCCATGAGGTGAAGATTAAAGCACCTGCTCAAGAGAGACCCAACTATTCCTGTTACTGAATCCAACACAAGATTTCCCCAGAAGGCTCTCCTCGAGAGCCCTGAGCAGGTATCACTGTTCTTAAGACCTCACACCTAGTAAGTCCAAGGACAAGTTTAGCAGTCTTGTGTCCTGGAACAACCTTCAAGGTGAGCAGGATGCCCATATGTGGTTCAGCCAGTGCAGCCTTGGGAGGAGGTGGTCTGATGGTGTCCAGACTCAGCCTCTGAGGTCTGGGTCAGCCCGGGGGTGACAGGAAGCTCCAGTGCTTCTTTCTCTTTGGGGTCATGCCCCCCCCCCCAATCTGAAACCCTGTGAGGTCTATGATCCTTCTCTCCAGATCCACACCAATCCAAGCATGTGTTTTGCACACAATCTCTTGAGTCCCTGGGCCTCATGGCTTATCCCCAGACCCCACGGAACCAGTACACACATCTTTCGGGCACCTCCAATGGGGGGCAAGTTCTCACAATCATGGTTCCAAAGACAAGCATCCAGAGATGACCATCCACCAACTTTTCACCATAAGCAGAGAGGCTTGGCTATCTCTCATGAGCCCTGATGTCTCCAGAGCAGGTCACTCCAATATCCACACGTTTTGACCCTGGGATATGCATGGTGACCCAAGCCTCCTTGAGAAGTTTACCCATAGGCGTGCGAGGAGGCGGGCTGAATGGAGGTTGGACATCGTGGCTGTGGGACCAGCCAGGGCTGGGTTGACTCCTACTGCTGATGCTTTACCCTGAGCAGAGCACTTAACCTCCATAGGCCTCAGCTGTCCTTATCTATGAAATGAGAAAGACGATCACAGAGTCTTTCCAATATTTGGATTCTGAGACAGAAAGCTGATGAAGCTTAGCACAGGGCTGGGCACAGAGCAGGATTCACTAAGAACCCCGGGCATGATTTTGAGGGACTACTCTGCTTTCAAACTGTGGTGTTGCAGAAGACTCTTGAGAGTCCCTTGGACTGCAAGGAGATCCAACCAGTCCATCCTAAAGGAGATCAGTTCTGAATGGTCATTGGAAGCACTGATGCTGAAGCTGAAGCTCCAATACTTTGGCCACCTGCTGCAAAGAGCCAACACATTGGAAAAAACCCAGATGCTGGGAAAGAGTGAAGGCAGGAGGAGAAGGGGACAACAGAGGATGAGATGGTTGGATGGCATCACCGACTCAATGGACATGAGTTTGAGCAAGCTCTGGGAGACAGTGAAGGACAGGGAAGCCTCGCATACTGCAGTCTGTGGGGTTGCAAAGAGTCAGACACGGCTGACACAACCCCATAGACTGTAGCCTACCAGGATCCTCAGTCCATGCAATAGTGGCCTGGAAACATTCAAAGAAATTACAACAGTGCCACAGCCTCCTCCATGAAGCTCTCACCACCTGTGTAGGTTGGAGACCCTTATTGTTCAGACTGCAGAGGCTACCCACAGTCCTGCCGGTCAGCGGATCCTGCCCGACCTGAGGAAAGTTTTCCCCAGCAGCGGGGAGAGTGATTGACCTCCTGCCGCACGGGCCCAGTGTGCCTGACTCCTCGCTGGGGAGGGATGAGTCAGAAGGGCCCAGTTCTCTGTCTCGGGCTGATCCTACCACAGCCTGACCTGTGGTAGGCGGAACCCTCTGCACCCACACGGGCGGAAAGGCCCCGGTTTCCTGTCCCCCAGCCCCTCCCCAGCAGCCAGAGTCGTCATCGGAATAGTACCCAGGCCCCGCCCCCTGGATACCCCGGGGCTTTGGCCCCTCCTCCCGGCTTCAAGGATGAGAAACAGCCTAAGGGAGCTAAAGCGCAGACCTCTGCTGCCCGAGGGGCTGGAAGGAGGGGAGCATCTGTCCCTGGATCCTGGAGTCTCTAGTCTCGGGCCACCTGCGTAAGGCCCAGCTGGCCCCTGGGGATGTGGGAGGGAGGGCTGGGTGCAGGGGAAGCTCACCTGAGCTTTGGAGCTATTACATGGGATGGAGGGGGTACTGAAGGGCTGCTGAGCCGTGAAAGGCGCCAGGATTCTTGGTCTCCAGAGGAGAGGAATTCAACCTGGGCCCAGTGGCGAGGCTTGATCGCTCAGAGCTTTTGTGAAATAAAGTTTTATTAAAGTATATTCTGATATAGACATCAGAAGGGGGGCAGAAAGCGTGCCCCCCGCAGCCCCCCCACCCCACCCCCCCACCCCACCCCCACCCCCCCGCCGCTAGTCTTTAGCCGGATGTTATATAGCTACTAGCAGGCTGCTAATTAAAGACAGGAAATGTCTCAGAACCCAGAGACTGGCAACAGCCCCTCACCCGTCACGACAGGCATTTTGAGATCATGTTGGCACAAGGTGAGTTGTCCCGGGCCATAAAATGATTGACATGAATGTTGAAGAAAGGCAGGTTTCCAAGCAAAGACATAGTCTCATTAACATAGTTTAAGAGAACATTTGCATGAGTAAAACATACTGGTTTGTCAAGTAAAACATACCGGTTCTGAGTATTAGGCAGAACCAAGTTGAAGACAGAGTCTAGGGTAAATACATAGCTCATTAACATGGCTTAAGAAAAACATTTCCATAAGAAAAATGCATTGGTTAGCTCAAGGTTTGAGAAAAGTTAAGTTCAGGTGGAACCAGGTGTCGTCATGGCAACACTGAATTTTAAAAGAAACCTCTTTGTAAATCTGTATAGAGAAGGAAAAAAAAAAAAAAGTCTGACACTTGTAGTTTGTTTCCTCCTGCCACTCAAGAGCGAGATTTAAAAATGTCTGACACTTGCATCCCATTTCCTCCGTTTGGAGACCCCTGACCTTCCTGCCTGTCACCCTCTCAACACCCGGAGATGATCAGAGGCCTCGCTCCCTTCAAGCGGGGGCTCTCCACAGGTACTGCTGCCATCTTTCACAGACGAGGAGCATGAGGCTCAGACAAGCGAGGGAACGTGTCCAAGTATGTGCAGCTTGTCCTTGGTGGGGGCCAGGGTTCAAGCTCAGCTGCAAGGACCCCTAAGCCCTGGCCCTGACCACAAAGCTTAAATCCCCAGACCACACCCAAGAGCACGGAATGGAACCAGCAGCTGGAGACTAGAGGGGACAGGCAGGGCCAAGGTGGCCGCCAGGATGCCCACACACACCAGTGCCAGCCTTGACCTCAGCGTTCACCCAGACCCAGAAGCGGGTTCACCCAACAGACACCTAGTGACCATCTCCAAGGATCAGACCCCTGCTGTGTCAGCCGGAGGGACGCGGGCTGCCTGCAGCCCTTCCTGCCTGCTTCCTGGCACACCACAAAGGCGTGGGTACCATCTCACCGCTTCCCAAGGGGTTCTCCCCTCCTCAGCTGAATGACAAAGAGAAGCCGGTCACATAGATGAGCAAAAATAACGGTGCGAGCATGCGGAGGATGCAGGGCAATGTCCCACCAGACAGGCAGTAACCAAAACACACTCTGCCCCCCACTCCGGGGCCCTAGCTCTGGTTAGACAAGTAGAGGTGGGGGAGTGGGTGGTTTCATGGCCAGCAGGGCCAGAAATGCCCAAATGCTCTGCAGCCAAGAGGACACCCAAAAATGTCTTGATTACCCCTGGCCTGGAACGGTCTGGAATGGGGCAGAGGGTTTGGGCTCAAGGCCCAGAAGGTCCCCCTGGCCCCCTAAGTGCAGAACTTACCACCAGCCCCCAGCTGGCCCCAAGGATGCCAGACAGTTCAGTCTGTCAGTTGTCTGTCTCCTGGATGAGAAGTGTTGGGGAGAGACGCTCACAGGTACCGTGACAATCAGAGGGGCACCTCTGTGTCTGCCCCTACGTCAACAGGGACCTCCCGAAAAAGACGTGACCGCAACAGCTCCGCAGAGGAGCCATCTCACAGGGGAGGGGCCGGGGCTCCCTGAGGCCGGGCGGCGTGCTGAGACGAGGCCGGGGAGGGGCCGGATGCAGGTTACAGGGTTCTGTGTGTGAGGTGCGTTCGCAGCCAAGTCCTCACCTGTCTGAGTTTCTCCCTAAAGACGTACCTTCCTTCCCTGACCCCCCCTAAAACCCGTGGTCTGGACCACCCCAGCTATTTTCCTGACCCTGTTAAGGCACGCTTAAGAGGTCAGGAGCAACACGGCAGAGGCTGAGACCCAGACCTTGGGTCCAGGGCAGGCTTACCCTCACAGGACTTTCCCAGGCACCCAGGGAGAGGAGAGATCACCCACCTCCCTTAAATAAGATCAAGAACGAGACACTCTTAATGTTAGGGTAACGCTCTTAGTGCACTGTGCTAGGTACTCACTCCATGGCACCTTTGAAATGTCAGCACCAGACTTGTCTGTCATCTTCATCTGCCTACAGAATCCCCGAGGGAGGGCCCCAGGCCCTCTGCCCACCCACCCATCTTGGGGTGGGGGATGCCCAACTTGGGGCCCTCAGCACCCCGCAAGGATGCCGTGGGTGCTAAACGACTCATTTTCCCCAGCAGAGACCCGGAGAAGGGGAGGACTGTGCTCTGTTCTCTGTCCCAGAGGAAGAGATGAGCGTTTCCGACAATTCCCAGCCCATGGCCTTCCAGCTCTAATCAAGGAGCAAACACAAAGAGAGAATCTCTAAACATTTAGAAAACGCGGGAACTCTGTGCCCCATGCGGTACCGTGGGGATTTATACAGAACAAATCATGCCTGACAAACTTGATCGCTTTCTTGATAGAATTACAAGACTGGGAGATGAAGGAAATGCAGGCAGGGTAATATATCTTGATTTTTAGCAAAGCATTTGATACAGCGCCTCGAGTAATCTTACAAAATTAATTCAAACAGACTTGGCCCTAAGCACTTGTCATGGGGCTGAAAGCAAGAAGGGGCAGGTCCCAAGGGTCCCAGGTGGAGGAGAAAAGCCCAGGGGGAAGGAGCAGAGGGACAGAGTCCGGGAGAGAAGGCAGGGCTGCCAAGACCCAGCTCCGTTGGGTCAGATCTTATCTAACATCTTCATTAACGATCCTGAGAGAGGGAGTAAACAGTCCGTTAATGAAATTTGCAGAGGGTATTAAATTGGAAGGTGTTGTGAACACCAATGAGGATGGCAAAGTGGTCCAGACAGACCTGGGGGAAGAACCTAGGCAGGAAACTGTCAGCATGGAGGGGGATGGGTGCCGGGGGATTCTGGGGCCACCTGGAGCTGTCAGGGAAGAGGGAAGGACATCCCCAGGGCCGGGGTGGGGGTGGGGGCAGCCAAGGCCAGCTCGAGTGATGGCTTTGACTGGCAAAACCCAAGGATCTCAGTTTTCCCATCTGTAAAACAGAAGGAAGAGCAAGCAGGTGTGGAGGATGAGCCGTAGCTCCGAGAGCTGGTACTGATGCAGGGACTGCCTTTAGGGAGCTTGGAGCGGACGCCCTCCTTATGGGAGGGAAGGAGGGGGACAGTGACCAGTGACGTGGAGAAGAGGAAGGGTTGTCTGCAGGCCAGGGAGGGGAGGGCAGCAACTGCAAGACAAGCCGGTGAGGGAAACTGGCTGGGCCATCACTGGAGCCCAGAGTGGCCTCGAGCCACTGCCCAGACACTGCCCAGAGGCGCGGGTTGCTGGGGTAAGCAGATGTGGGAAGGCGCCCGTCTCCCAGCCTGCTGGGCTGGAGCCCAGAGCCAATCCAGACTTGTAGGGCACTCTGGGCACACTTCAGCAGCAGAGGTTCTAACCTGCAGGGATGAGGAGGCCAGCATCTGTTATCTTTCTGGAGAGTTCCTGATTCCTCCTCAGTGGATCACCAGGAGATGCTTCTCCAGCCAAGTGAACCCACCTCTCTGGGATCCGGGAAGGTCACCCCGGCTCCAGTCCCCTCTCTCCATCTTCAGAGCTCCAGGGGGCCAAAGCAGGATGCTGCCCGGCCATCTGGACTTGGGAGGATGTGTTCCCACAAGCCTCCCAGGCAGGTGGGGTCTGAACGGGAGCCAGAACTCCCGAACGGTGCTCAGACAGACCCTCAGCCACCTAAACATGTGCTCTGTGGGAGGAAGAAAGGGATGGCTGGTTCCCAGCTGGGGGTGTACCGGTGGTTGCTGGGGAGGCTCCTACATGAAGCAGGAGGCCAGCCCCGCCAGATGTCAAGACCATCTTGCCGGATGCAGAGGGGTGGATCCAGGTGAATGCACCTCCGGGGGGAGTGCCCTTCCAACACCCTGAATTAGGCGCTCACTGAACACTCACTACGGCCGTGTTCTCGGTGTGTTCCCCGGGTTAATGCATTTGCCCTTCACAACAGCCCTATGAGGTGGGTGAAGAGCTCTTACCTTCCCATTTCACAGAGGAGGAGACTGAGGCAAACGCTGGTGGCCATGAGCCCTAGCACCTAGTCAGAAAGCCCGTGGGAGAAGCAGAACCTGCCAAGAACCACAGAGGAAGCTGATCAGCTCCCAGGGTGAGGGGGTAACCCCAGTGGGTGGGGAGAGGCAGCCCCTCCCACAAGGACCCCCAGAGGCTTGCCCGGCCGCTCCCTGCTCCCCATGAAGGGAGTTGGTCCAACTCCTACCACACTTGTGGAGCCTGGATTTTTACTATATGTTTCCCTTCTCCCCCACCACCGCCGCGATACACCGAGTCCTCTGAGCAAGTCTGTTTCCATGGAAACCATACCGTGACTCAGGGCTTCGGGACCTTCTCTGAACCAGATTATGAATATCAAATGCTCTCTCCCCGCACCAATGCAGAGTGAGTTGGAAAAGTAAAGAGAGACCCACAGTGGGCAAGGGAGGGAGACAGGGGTGTGGGCAAGGGGAACTGCGGGGGGCCGTGGCGGGGTGGGCGGAAGGAGGTTCAAGCCTCTCCCGGCCCAGTGAGAGCGTGGCATCTGGGCCCCCTGCAGACTCAGCGGAGCACAGATGCACACCTCCTGCGTGTACATGTGGCTGGTGTACTCACACCCCTGTATCAGCACCCTCAGGACACTCCTCCTCGGGAACTAGGGCCCTAGAAGAACACGTCCCCTCTAACGGGGACCTGCCCATGGCAAAGGTGGCCCCGCAGCAGGGAAGCTTGTCAGCAAGAGGAGCTTGACTTCAGATGCTGAAGAGGAACCCTCCAGCCAAAAACATGGCAATACTCAGCAAAGAGGGAAATTTGGAATTTTAAGGGGAAAATGTGCTTCCGCTTTGCGATGAGGTCGGTTGTTAACGGTGTGTGCCAGGAAGGAGGAGGGGCTGGGATTTCAAAGCTTCAGCAGGGTTGGGGGCACCATTAGCACAGATGGCCTCTCACTTCCCCACCCCACCCCATCCCCCAGCCCCAGCCCTGGCCTAGCCCCTCACCTGCCAACATCAGGACAGCAGCAGGGAAATGAAAGTTTGCAGTGCCAGGCTCCGGGCCTCCCTCAGGGGACTAAGGCCCCTGGGCAAATCCACCCCCTCCAGGCCCCAGTAGCTCCCTGAAGATCCAGGAGGGAGGGGAGGAGAAGAGATTGGAGGCTTGATACCTCCCTGGTTAATCCAGTGTGTGAGTTATGACCGGTGAGAGCACTTGGAGAAGGAAACAGGGTCACGGTGCTGCCTTTAAGTGTCCCCGGCTGCTGTGGACGGGGGCCTGGGGACTGCCCATCTTAAGTAAGGTCTCTGCCTGTGGCAGCCAGCCCCACCTCAAGGGGTTGAGGAACCCTTGAAGCAGGTACCTGGTACCTCGGGCCCCCACCTGCGTGCCTCTTACACCTACGGCTCCTCTGGCTGGCCAGAGTAGCTACCCTCCCAGCCAGGGTCCCACCTCCCGCCCCCAACCCCAGGATTCCCCTCTGCCTCCAGTCCTTATCTACCCTCTGGACATCCACCTCCCTACCCCCTGCCTTCACCTCTCTGTCAAAAGTCTAAGCTCATTCTCTGGCGCCTGGACTCCCTAGATGCCTCCAGCTTCGGAGCAGTGTTTAAGACCATCAGGAGAAAAGCCGCACCAGAGGTGAGGAGCGGTAACCCTGGGAAGGGGCGGGCGCAGGATGGAGGTGGGGGGAGGATACCCTGTGGCATCGCAAATCAAGCCAAGGTGCCACCTGAGGGCTACCATTAGGTCTTACCTTTTAACCCCTAGCTTCCTGGCCAGGGCCACTCTGGGTTCCCAGAGCCTGGGAGGGGCTGCTCTCCAGGAGGGGAAGAGCAGGCGGGTGGTTCTGGCTTCCGTGGGAGGTCTGCACCTTCCAGCAGCCCCTGTTCCCCCCTCCCGCTCCAAGACCAGTTCATCACAGAGTGGTGGGGGCGGGTGCGGGTGCGCGGCAGAGGCTGGGGGCAGGAAGCAGAGGACAGCCCCCGTCTCCGCGTGCAGCGTGGTTTTGGAAAGTTGGTACAGACGTGGGGACCCCAGGGTCTCCAGGGGTCTCAGCAGCCCCAAGCCCGGCAGGCTATGGGACGCCGAGCCTCGGGCAGCCCCCAAGTGCGCTCCGCAGCGGAGGGGAGCGGGCGCCTCGGGGCCGCCGAGCGACTCAAGTTTGCTGCCCTCCCTGAATGGGGGCGGGGAGGGCTAGGGCGATCGCGGCGCTCACCCGCCGCCGGCCCTGGAAAGCCCCATCCTGCGCCCGACAAGCTGCTGTCCTCCCCCAGCCGCGCACCGCCCGTAGCGACTGTCCCCGAGCAGAGGGGCGTCTCCCACCGCGCCCGCGCCCCTCCCGGCTGCTGCGGCGAGTGTCCGCTCCCTCCCGCCCCGGGGCCCGCCGGGCCCGGCCGGTACCTGGTCGGGGGCGCACCGGGAGCCGCTGCAGCGCCCAGCGCCCGCTCCATCCTGGGATCTGGAGTCAGGCTCGCCGGGGGCCGGCGGGCGGCGGCGGTGGCGGCGGCGGCGGCGGCATCCTCCGCCTCCCGCGCCCTCGTCTTCGGCCTCCCTCCTCCCTCCTCTTCCACCGCCTCCGCGCGCCCCTCACGGGCCCCTCTTCATGGCCCGGGGGCGCGAGCCCAGGACCTCTCGGACAGCTGAGAACGTTCTCCGGGTCGGGGTACGGGATCGGGGACCGGAGCGCGAGAACCCCGGAGGCGCCGGGCCAGGGGCCGGGAGCCGGGACCGAGAGCGCGGCAGCCCGGTGCGCCGGAGCCTCGCCGAGCGCCTGCCCGCCCTGCGTCCCGATCCCTGGGCAGCAGCGGCGGCGGCTACGGCGCCGAGCTAGCGGCGGGCGCTGCGGTCCGGGCTCCACCCCCCCAAAGCCGCCCGCCCCTCGGCTGCCGCCCGCCCCTTGCTCTTCCCCACCCCGCCGGCGCGCGCCCTCCCGCTCCCCGCGCCGCCCTGCCGGCTCCGGTTCCCCGCGCTGCTCCAGCCACCAGCCCTCGGGACACCCCCGTCCGCAGGCCGGTTCCTGTGCCAACCCATCCAAACCCGGGGGGAGCCACACCCACAACCCGGATTTTGGGAGCCCGGCGAGCCAAGGCGCAGGCTACCCATTGGCCCCGCTTTCTGTACTCACCCCCACCCCGCCCTCGGTGCGGGGGGTGGGGTGGTGGCGCTCACCGAGGGCCTTCGGCCTGAATGCCCCTCCACCTCCAGAAGTTCGCCTGCAGCCCCCAGCCTGGCCCCGGGACCCCAGAACCCAGAACAGGAACCTTTTTGTATCTTTTGGTACCAACACCCCCAGCACACACCCCTAGGTCACGCCCCTCCACCCCCTTTATTTCTCAGATGTGGAAATGAATCGTTTGCCCCTGCTCCGTTGGTACCTCTTGGGCGGGGTCCACAGGGTGTTTGGGGTCGGGGGCAGGCATTAAAGTGCATTTGCTGGCGGACCCTCTTCCAGGCCAGCCCTCCACCCCGCCCCCGCCCCCACCCGTCCTGCCAGCCAGATACTGGGGCTCCTAGATGGAAATCTGGAGCCGCTGCCTGCCTTATGTAGGGAGACCCGCGGGAAGAGCCCAGAGCCGGCAGGCAGGCTGAGCACCTCGGCCTCTCCTTCTTGGCACAAATATTGACTGAGCATCTCCCGAAGGCCACATCGTGCATGGGCACCAGGAACTCGTTAGTGACAAGACAAATGGACCCCTGGCCTCTCAGAGTGAAGTGGAGGAGAAGCAGGGCTAACAGGCAGAGAGTACCTGGGAGCAGTGGCCCCTGGGCTGGAGGGGACAGAGGGAAGCGCAGCTCTGCCACCATCTCTGTGCAGGGGCTGGCCACCATGGGACCCTGTGTCACTCCTCACCCTCTGACCAAGCAGTTATCTTCTGAGGCCAGAGAAGGCAGTCAGCTTCCATCTCCACCCATCTCTGAAACTCTGATTTCCAGTTATTGCCAGACAGGAGCCAGAGAGTCATGGGTGACTTGAAAACTTCAGGCGACCCAGGGAAGCCTCCTCACCCAACCACAGACAGTATGGTTGAGTGGTTGGCGTGGGAGCCCTTGGGCCACAGTCTGCCGAGTATGTGCATGAAGGATGCAACCTCTTTGCGCCTCAGTTTCCTCCCCCAGAAGATGGAGATACCAGTCCTCACCTCTCGGGGCTACTGTAGAACACTAGGTGATAAAATGTGTGCAAAGCACCCAGCCCTTGCCAAGTGCTTAATAACTGCACGGTGCTGTTACTGCTACTGGCAGGTTGGGGTTCAGGGTAGCCAGAAATGAACATTAAACTCAGTCACCCAGAGAAGGATGAGGCCTCTACGCTTCTCTAAGGGCCTCAGTATTCGGACCACTGAGACCTTCTCTCCGCCAGAGCCAGATGGCATGAAAGCCTCTGCCCCCCAGGGGCCCACCAAGACCAAACAGTCATTTATCTCGGTCACAACTGCAAATTCCTAATTAGATAAACTCCCCCACGGCCAGTCTGGCAGTGGATCCCCATCAAGCCGTCGCGATCCGATGTTATCCACGCTCGTCTTCCAGTGGGTTCTTCAGCTGCTGCGGCCTCGGTGTGGCCCGCCCTCCTCCCGCCACAACCAGGGTGGCAGCCCCAAGCCTCCCTCTCCACCTCAAGCTGATCAGACCTGTCTCCCCACGTGCTCCCCCCCAGGGAGTGGCAGTGCCCTGGGATGCCCCGTGAGAGTGCTGACGGACTGCCGTCAGCAAGGACTTCCGTGTTTCAAAACCCCGTTCGTCCCTCTAGAAAACCAGTCTCCAAGAGCCCAGCAGTGAGCCTTTCACCCAGAGCTAATCCCTCCCCGCCGTCTGCAGCCTGACAGGAGTAGTTGGGGGTTTAGAGAGCACCTCCTCTATCTCGCCCTCTCAGATCCAGCGCCTCATTTTTCAAATTCTAGTGTGTTTCGAGTGGAGAGGAAGGAAATGTACCTCTGGCCGACATGAAAAGATTGGTGGGGTTGTAATGGAAAGACGGAGTGGAATTCGGAATTTTTTTTTTTTTTAAGACTATTTAAACTCTAAAAAATAAGACAAAAGACCTGGTCTGGGGAACACGGGATTCTGTTTCACTTGCTGGGATCTCCCAGTTGATAGGCATGAGTGTTTTGTGAGCACCTACTGTGTGCACAGCACTGTGGCAGTCGCTACAGGGGAAGAGAGGAGGGAGAAAACAGGCCTTTGCTCAGGGAATTTGGATCCCAAGGGAGGAGCCAAAAGCAGTTGATACAAACGTGACTTGAGTGCAAAACAGGTAGCTCTGCAAGTCGGAGGAAGATGGAGCCTCGGAGGACCATTCAGGGAGGGCTTCCTGGAGGAAGAGGCCATTGAACTGAGGCTTGAGAGATGGATAGGGTGTGAAAAAGGCAAAAGAGCAGGAGAGGCTGTGAGAAGCAGCTGCGGCTCGCTGGACGGAGCTTCTTTGTGGAACAATATAGGAAGGTTAACTGTAATGACTAACATTCAAGGTCTTACCCTGTGCCGGGCACAGTACTATTTACTTGGTGTGGATTATTCCGTTTCATCCTCAGAACAACGCTGTGAGGGAGGTGTGAGCATTCCCATTTCAGAGGTGAGGAAACTGAGAGCCAAACAGGTTAAACGGCTTGCCCAGGCTTGCAGAGCTGGTGGGCAGCAGAGCCAGCGTGTGAGCAAGCAGGGTGGTTGGTTCTACCTGCTAACCATTTAGATGCCCCACCACTGCCAGCCTGACTCTAGGGAGGGCGCCTACTGGGAGGAGTGGCAGGTCGAATGGGCTGGAAAGGACGGTGCCAGGGGTTGGGGCCTTCAAAAGCCCCCAGACACAGGGGCTTCCCAAAGCAGAGCCCCCAGACCTCCGTGGGGAGCCCTGAAATGAGTTCTCCCTTCAGTGCACAGGTCCCTGGGGCTTGGGGAAATTGGTTAAGGGATCTGGGGACTCGAGGTTTCAGCTTTTTAATATCCCTCACTGTCCAGGCGGTGGCAGTCTGTGCCGCCCACCCGGTTATTTCAGTCTGTTCTGAGAGATTGATGGCCCAGGTTCTGATTTAAGACCTGCAGCAGGGATCCTCAATTTGCCCTGTCTCACAGGGACGCTGACAAGGCAGCCAGGGCGTGGAAGATGACTCCTGGCTGGCCCCGGACTTCAGGCCTGAGAGCCTGAAGCACCTGTAGAGAAAGTTCCAACCTGAAAAGCCCGGGCAGAGGCAGCAAGGCCCCGTGGACCCGTCCTCTGGAGCCTCAGTTTCCCCATGGATGATGTGAAAGAGAGGCCCACTGGATGATAAGAGTTGGAGGGGGCCTCAGAGGCAAGCTAAACCAACTCCCTCATTTCATAGATCAGCAAACTGAAGCCCAGAGAGGTTAAGCAACTTAGCCGAGGCCACACAGGAAGTGAGTTGAAGTGAGTGGGTCTCCAGCTCTTGGGAGGAAAGGTCTCTTACCTATCTCTTTTCTCCCAGTTCTGCCCTGTCCTAGTTGAAGTCTTATTCTGGATGAATTCTTCTTCTAGATGAATCAAAGGACCTCAACTTCTCTGTGGTTGAAATAAGACAAATATTTGAGGACCTTACCTGGAACCTCAGCTTCCTTAGGAATACGTGGTCCCATTTCTTTCTCATAAGAACCCTGTGGGTCACTAGGCCCACAGGTCACCAGGACTCATGAGCTCCTAGATTCAGAATGTATCATTTTGGCCAAAACTCCCAAATTCCTGTTCTTTCCCATTCCTGCCCTGTCAGATCCTCAAGCTGAAGCCCCTTGAAAGGTCACCCTACTGTCCCACCTAAAGGGTCTCTGAACCTCTCAAAGGGAATTTGTGCTGCTCCCAGACCAGCTTGACCAGTGCCATCACCACTGACCATCTGTCTTGTCTGCTCCTGCTCTAGAACCTTCCAAAGGCCATGAGGCTACTTGAAGTGCTCCCACCACGTACCGTGTCTCCCCGATTTTGACCTTCGTGGGGAAGCTAATATCCAGGCCAAGAGGTGACTCCTGATGCCCCCAGAGCCCCAGTCCTTGGGCTGCTAGAGCCAGAAGAGCAGCCTCTTCCCCAGCACAGGGGTCCTAGGTAACAGCGATTTGCACCCTAAGTTTCCCAAAACCTCTGTGTGAAGAGCTTGTCCTGCTGTTGGCTGCAACCTCTACGCCCGGGCCTCAAATGCCAGCCAAGGGACGAAGGAGGAGGCCCTGTTCCCTCCTGACTGCTCCTCTTCTTGAACCTGTTCCCAACAGACCGTCCCTCTCCTGCAGTTACAGAAGTAAATCAGAGGATGCCAACAGATCTTAGCGGATGGCAGGAAACAGGGGAACTAAGCGATTTATTTCTAGGAGGTAGCCAAGCCACAGCACACCTGCTACCCGGACCACCCTGGGCACCCCAGGGCTCCAGCCCTCCTGGGCCTGCTGCCTGGAAGGCAGGAGGGGTCTGTCTCCATCCTCCACTGACTGACTCAGGCCGCAGGCTCCATCTTCCTTCCTCTGGCCTCACTCAGTCCAGCCCAGATCTTGCCAAGGCAAGTTCCCCCCAGTTTCTGGGAGGAAGGAGAGGTCACCGCAGGCCAGATGGCCACTTCCTTCTGGAGGAGCCGCCTCTGAGGAAGAGGTCAGCACAGAAGCTGACCTGCCCTGAGCCGCTCTGCAGCCGTGGCCGCACTCATCCCGGAGGCCCAGACTGAGGACAAACGGTACGCTCTCGGGATCCAGTGTCTCCCTAGGTGCTTCCAGGGCTTCCTTGCTGGGGGGGTGGAGAGGTGGCCCCGTCGTAGTCTGGGGTCATCTGGAGAGGACCTCCACCTCCGGCTCCCCACCCAGGGCAGACCCCAGGACCCCCAGTCACACAACCATGGGGGAGACGGACAGACTGAGCAAAGGCAAACAAGACCTGAGGTGGGCCGCGTCCCCGGGTCTGATCTGAAAACAGGAGTACGGTGAACGGGCCTGGGGGCGGGGAGGTGACGGGGGCCGGGGTGGACGGTGCAGGGTGGTGGGCTGCAACGAAATCCCGCATCCTGGGTTATGCCCAGGCCTCCGCGTTATGGTGGCAGCCCTGGCAGGGCTGGCCTCATGCCTCTGGTCCTGCCTTCAGAAGCCTCGGCCCCTGGGTGGGGCAGTTCAGACCAGGATGTAAGGTCCAGCTTGGAGCCAGGCCAGCGACAGGTGGAGAGGCCCCCGCTCTGAGAGGCAGGTGCCCAAGCTGGCAGGATTAGGGAGGGAGGGGCAGTGTCTGGGCCCAGGGGTTAAGTAAGGGCCCGTCCTGGTACTACGGGAGGCCACTGGGGCCCTGGCTCCCACTCTGGGGCCACAGGTTACCTCGAACAGCCAGGAAAGGCCAGTCTGATCTCTTGAAGCAGAAAGAAGCCAAGCCCTAAGGAAGCCTGGGATTCCCATTGGGAAGCCCTTGCCCCTACTCCCCAGGCCCCATCCCCTCACCTGCCTCCTGGCCAGCTCCTCCCTCTCCTGCCCCCTGCCTCTCACTCCTCACACGCCCCCACTTCCTCTTGGTCGTGTTGGCCCCCGAGGCAGTCCCTTCCCCAGCCCTGGCTGGCACTGAAAAGGTCACATTCTCTGCTGGCAGATGGTGACAAGCAGGGCAAAGGTGGGCCCCACACTGAATCTCATAGGTGGGCCGCGGAGGGTGTAGGCAGGTAGAGGCCAGGAGATCGATGCTGGGGCTGTCCTGAGGCCTCACCTCCCAGGAACTTTGGAGAAGCTCAGCAGGTGTGCAGATTCACTTTTTGTGCCAGGACGCAGAAGTCTCCGTCTGGGAGGGGCCGACCCCGAGGCAACCATGAGGGCTGCCTCCTGGGCCGGTTCCCTGGTGGGCTGCTGCTTCTAGGTGGTTCCCTGTGGGCCGCTTCCTCCAGACTCCCAGGCTGTCCGCATCCACTGACCCCAGGAAGGGAGAAGGGGTCAGAAAGCGTTCGGCATCCACATCCCCTTTCCTTACTGGGTCCCCACTCCTCATCTGCCCCCAACTTGAGATGCCAGCTCAGGAGTCCACCACCTGCAGGCACCCCTGCCCTGGTCTTTCAGGAGCCGGGAGGCTGAGCAGAGACCTGGAGGTGTCCTCGGGGCTCCCCCTGCCCAGCCCTCAGGCCAAACTGGGAAAACCGTGGCTCCTTCCCGCCTCCCTCTGGGGCAGGAGGGAACGAGGGGTGCCCCGCCGGGTGTGGTCAGCCCTTGGCCAGCAGCCCATGGGCACCTCGCACTGCACAGCCCAGCCCTGGTCAGCGCTGCACCGGCTGGCTCTGGGAGCTCAGCCCAGGAACAATGGAGCCATTCAAGCAGCCTGGGCTTTGCAACAATGGCCCTCTTGGTCTCTGTTGGTGGCTAGACGGTGTGTGAGTGAGAATGTGGGGAGGGGGGTGGCGGTGGGATCTGGAGGTAACTGGAGAGCCAGGCAGAGGCAGGAGAAGGAGTACTGACCAGGGACTCATTTATAACAATCCTGATGGCCATCCTCTGTTAGACAACTCCTCTGTGCCCAGCACTGCCCTAGATACCTGCGTTATCCTCACAACTCACGAGCGAGCGAGCTCCAGCAGGACCCCACTTTTTAAGACAAGGAACTCAAGGTGCAGTTATGTAAGCCAGAATAACGGTAACTCCTTGAGAGGGGTATTAACCGGGAAGGGGCATAAAGGAACTTTCCAGGAAAGTGCAAAATTCTCTCCTCGGGTGGTGGTCACATGGTTGCACACACACACTTCCATTGTGCTGTCCGCTGAAGATATGTGCATTTTGCTGTATATAGATCGCTCTACGTAACTTTATATGTTTAAAAAAATGACAGTACCTCCATAGAATGGAATATTACCCATAATTAAAGACGAGGGAAGCTCTTTATAAACCTCTTTATATATTTTACCTTTATATAGCTCTTTATATACAGATCACCAAGATACACAAAGTGAAAAAGTGAGGCACTGAACATGAGTTCCCAGATAGTACACAAACACATGTTTTAAAATACTGTCTGTACAAATCCGTCTGCATAGATCAGATCATCTCTGGACGGATACACAGTCACCACAGTTACCTCTGGGAAGAGAAGCCCCACTGCTGGACACAGGCTGGAGGAAGACTTTCCCCCGTATACCCTTTTCTTAACCCATAGGAGTGTATCACTTATTTAAAAAGTGAAATTAAACAATAAAAGAGTGCCCAAGTTGCCAGTTCCCAAGCCGTTATGTCCATTTCTTCAGCGCGCTTAGTTTCAGAGTCAGACAGTCTCTCTCCACTCTCCCCACTCGCCTCCAGCATGTCGTCCCTCCTTGAACCCAGCCAGACTGCAGCTGGCTGCCCAGCTGGGCAAAGTTCATGGCCGGGCTCCACCACGGACCGTCCAGAGCCCACTGTGGCCTGAGAGTCCAGGGGCTGGGGTGGGGCCGGAGCTGTGGAGAAGCCACTACTTCACAGAGCCCAGTCCCCCACCCACCCACCTACCCTGAAGAGGGTGGGTGCCCCAAGGATGCTGAGCGCCTCACAACGGGCCCCCTCCAGCTGCAGGCATGTCTGCCCAGGTCCCCACCCTGCCCGCTTTTCCCACCCTGCTATTGCTTTCTCGTGGGTTCCTCTCCCTGGTCCCTCGAAAGCAAACCCGGGAAGTTCCAGGCCCAGGGAGGCCAACCAGGTGTGGTCAGAATCTGGCTGGAGGTGTGCAGAGCGGAGCAGCCCTTCTCCGGGGGGACCTCGAGGCTTTCGCTCAACTGCTGCTCATCACATCCTGCTCAAAAGGGGCCAGCTTGGGTCCAAGTCCTGGGTCTCAGGATCCCAGCTCGGCCTCTTACGGGCCAGAGGACTGCAGGCACGTTAACTTCATCTCTTTGTGCCTCAGTTTCTTCATCTACAAAATGAAAACAAAGATGCGTCCCTGCATGGATTATTGGGACGGGAGAGGAGATGCAGAGGGGTACAGATGCTCCAGCGCGGAACCTGGAGCCAAGCAGGCACGTCTTGGAAGGATCCACTCCTCCCTCCCCGGGGAACAGTGTCTACACAGCATTTTGCAGAGAGAGTGACACGAGGAGAAGGCCTGCCCCTGCGAGGGCTCCAGGTCCCTCTTGGTCCCTCCCTGCCCTGGGGTCATCACAACAGTGCATGAGAGTTGGGGAGGCGCCCAGGATGTGGGGTGCATGGATACCTGGTTTTCTTTCGGGTCTTAGAGCCCAGAGGCAGGAAGACTCGTGGGGCCCCGGGGCCATCTCCGGGTCTCCAAGAGTTACCACAAGGAAGGAAAATCAAGACAAAGGTGGTGGGGGGTCGAGTGGGACAGGTGTCAGCAGCGCCTCGGCGTCACCTACCTGGCTTTCCTTCTGCTACCAGATGCCCACAGCTTCACACTCCCAGCAGACAGGGTGTGCACACACGCCCCCTTGCCTAGGCAATTAAACCCCTGTGGCTGGGCCTGGAAGCTGATTTGCTTTGGGCAATTCACTGAACCTCTGAGCCCCATTTTTCCTGTCTGCAGGGATCAAATGGATGTCCCCGCCTGGGCTCTTTACAGCCTCTTAACACCCTGATGGGCGGCAGTGCCCTGCTTCCAGGGTCCCTCCAGGATCAAATCCCCCTGGAGGAGGCAGTATCTGTTGCTTCTGTAGCCTTCACCTGGGGACATGGAGGATGCCCTCCCGTCCAGGCCTTATGCCGGGCATAGGAGAAGTAACAGCAATCATGCAGCTGCCTGGGCCTGAATGAGCCCGTGTTACCTGGGGGAGCGGGGGAGTCCAGAGACAAGCCAGAAAGTAAGCGGCCAGGTCACACGGTGATCATGGTGGATAAGGGGGAATCAAACATCATGGAACAGAGAGGAAGGGGTTCATTTGGCCAGGAAAGCAGCATCCCTACAGACCCCCAAGTTTCCTGGTGCAAGTCTGCTCTGAGCATCACATCCATAACTCGTATCACCCTCAAGGCAGCTTCAGGTGAGGCAGGAAGGCACCACGTTACTGATGAGTGCCAAGCCTCCACGGGGGCAGTCAGCACAGCACTGCGGTAGGTACCCAGGGCTCCAGCTCCCAGCCTGCGGCTCCCCAGCACTTTCGTGACCATTCAGCACATACCCACCCAGGACTGGCTGCGCCTGGCCAGGCCCTGAAGGTAGGAAGCTTCCTTGGGCCGCCCAGGGTCATTGCTTGATAGGTGAGAGCTGCAGGCAGTCCTTTCTCTGGAGTGAGAGGGTCTCCCCAGACCCTGAAACAGCCCCACCTCTCCTCAGCCTTTCGCCCTGCTCAAATCCATACCAGAAATGCTGTCTCAAAACGTCCCCTGTAGTGGGACTTCCCTGGTGGTCCAGTGGCTAAGACTCCGAGCTCCCAATTCAGGGGGCCCCGGCTTGACCCCTGGGGTCAAGGAACTAGACCCCACATGCTGCAGTTAAGAGCCTGTATTCTGCAACAAAGGATCCTGCAAGCTGCAACGATGTCTCACATCAGGCAACAAAGACCTGCGTGCCACAGCTAAGACCCAGTGCAAACCGTAAACAGAGGTCGCCCGTAATGATAATCCATGCATCAAGCATCCCTTGACTGTCTAACCTCTGGGAGGCACTCGCTGAGCCTGGACCAGCCCCTCAGGGCCTGGGAGGCAAGTGGCAAAACACCCAGAGTTATGGCAACCGGTCCATCAGGTTTTCCAGGAATTCTAGAGAAAACCTCCCCTGCAGGTGAGTTATCTCTGCCCCTCTCCAGCGTGGTTCCACCAGTGTTGCTCAACTCTTTTCTAAGCAGGCCCAGAATACAGATTGTCCCAGAAGATTTCTTTACATTAATGATTAGTTCCTCACCCTCTAAAAAGAAAGACATCTTTTTTAAAGGGCAAAATCTTCCAGCCACAGCCTGATGGGCCCTAAGCCAAGCTGTGGAAACAGCAAAGACCCACGTAGCAGGGCGCCGGGGGCCCCATTCTGCTTCTGAGGGTGATATGGAGCGTCACAGGGCAGGGGGCTGCCGGCCGGGGTATGAAGGAGGAGAAAAGGATGTGGAGCCCCAAGCCCGGTGTCTAGCTTCGGGACAGAGGGAGAATGTTAGGATCTTGGGACCCAAAGGAAGAACATCGAATTAAGACACCTGCTTCAACCTGCTGGAAGGTGGGGACCTGGTAAAGAGAAAATGCTGACCCCACTCCAGCTGACACTCCCTGTAATACAGGGGTGTGCTGGGGGCAAGGAGGGTTTCAGTTCAGCTATAAGAACGATCTTCTGACTACCTTGAACAAGACACCAAGAATCAACTTCCACCCAAGATCCCTCAGCCTGGTCCAGAGCCCTCCTCACCAGATGTGGTTCTCTGAGTCAGTCCTGACCAGAGGCAGAGGGATGCCCTAGTTGGCCTTTAGAAAGTCATTCTCCTGGGGAAGAAAGATCTCCCACCAAGGAGGCAATGAAATGGCTGGCTTTTCTCACCCTTTCTCTGGAGCCCCATTCTAAATGAGAACTTAATGTGTGCCTACTTCCTTGGGTCATTGAAAGGAATAAGGGAAATAAGTGTACTAAATAAAGCATTTAAAGCAATAGGCACATAGTAGACACTCAATAAATGCCAGCTATTATCATTATGGCTTTAAGACTGCCTGAAAAGGGCACCCCTGTGCCACCTCATCCCTCTTCCCCTCAATTATTCACACAGACATACATACAGACACCAATGACATGTCTGCTCAACCCTGCAAAAACAAAACAAAACAAAATCTGGGCTTCTGGAATGGGACTTCGGGCCTTGCTTGGAGATGTGCAAAGCCTTCAAAGCCAGAAGTGGAGAGTGGAGGAAAGGGGCGGTGGGGGGAAGGGGGCCTGGGTCCCCAAGGACAGCTGCAGGCAGTAGATAAGGGCAGAGGCAGCCACGGCTGGAGCGAGCAGGACACCAGAGCTCAGACAGGTGAATGCTCAGAGGCTGGAAGGAAATCAGAAGACCAAGCAAAGCTGGGGGCAGGACATACTCTCTCTCTCTCTCTCTTTCTCTAGAATAACTCTCTCTTCTTCCATGGGTGGAAGAAGCCCTTGTATCAACTCTGATTTACAGGAAGGAAGAAAGAAAATAAGTGAACTTTGACAAGTGAGGAAAATGCTAAGGCCACACAGAGACCATTGCCAGCACCTTCTGTGTGGGGCCTGAGAACTAGGGAGCCTGGTGGTAGGCCAGGGTCCAACCTGGAAAGGCCTTCTGCGGGCCTCTCAGCCCGTGCCAACGCTCCCTTACTTCCTCAGCCGCCTTTTGGCCCCTCCGGGCCAGCCCCACTCCTCCTGCAGGAGGCAGGGGGCGGGCCTTCGGGCACATCCCTTAAGGGCAGGGCAGGCTGCCTCCTGTCCGGCTTGCCCCTATTTCTATGCTCACTCAGGACAGCACAGTGACCTCAGGGAGCCTTGATGGCCTGAGAATTCCCCAGGAGGCCAAATCCAGACCAAGTTCCATTTAACAAGCTAAGCAGCCCAGAGAGCTGAATAAACCTTGGCAAGCCATCGCCCTCCACCTTGCCTTTTTAAAACACTACCTTAAAACACTCTGGATCTCAGCAGTGACCTCTGCATGTGTTCTGACCTGGGGCTGATCCTGACGTGGCTCACAGGACTGCCCCTCAGCCAGGCCTAGTCTGTGCCGGCCCCCCGCTCTTCCTCACCACCTCCTGCCCTCCTCCGCCCTTCCCGGGCACCCCCCGCCTCATGCCACTCCCGGCACCACAGTCTGGACGGACCAGCTTTCCCCCTACCAGGCCCCAGCGCTCCTACGTCCCCCCATCTGTCTGCAGAGCAGCTCCTCAGGCCTGATGTCTCACTTCGGTCCTCTCTCCTGCCAAGGCTTTTGCCCCAGCTCCCTCCCATGAAAGTGGGATCCATCGTACTTTTCACACCCTCACCCATTATAATTTTGCCCCTTTAAACGTCTACACATGTGCCTTTCCTACTAGACTGGGAACACCTTGAGGTCAGGGCCCTAGAGCTTACTGGTCTCTGTAAACCTAGGACCTAGTTCACAACCAGGCTCATAGTAGGTAGCCACTAAGTAGCTGCCAAATGGACCCCAGACCTGACCTCAAAATGTGAGGTTTTCATGACCCAGTGAGTTCTTCCAACTGACACCAAAGCAGGGCATTTGTCTGGACCAACAGACCCTCTCATCTGTCCATCCTTGGGTGCTTAGGGTGTCCCAGCCTAAGACTCAGACGGGCAGAGGCTGTCTTGTCCCAGGAACAGCGCCCTGCCCACAGGACTGCGGATGTTGACTTACCAACCAACACTACCCCCTGGTACCTGCCCCCCGCTTCATCTCAAGGATACAGAAAAGACACAGATCCAGGCACCAGCATTCGGGTTACTGTCCCCCCAAGGCTCCAACTCAACTCACAATAGTTCAAACAAGAGAGGCCACGAGGACAATGCCTTGTTTCACTTGTAGAGAACAGAAGGCTTCCGGTCCACCACCAACTCCCAGAGCCTACTCAAACTCATGTCCATCGCGTCAGTGATGCCATCCAACCATCTCATCCTCTGTCGTCCCCTTCTCCTCCCGCCTTCACTCTTTCCCAGCATCAGGGTCTTTTCCAATGAGTCTAATGGCTCCAGAGAGACAGTGGATGCTCGTGGAACATGCTGGGTGTGGGGCAGTAGCAGGAAGGCCACAGTCAGGCACAGGGGGTGGAGTCATGCATGAGACCCAGGGCCCTAGACAGACACTCAGGGCCTCCCTCCCTTCACACCCACAGGTTCTACTTCCTCATCCATGCTCCAGATTGGCTGGGCCTCACCTCCACCAGCCTCCCGTCCCATGTAGCTTTTCTGGTCCACTTCTCTAGCCGTGCTCCCAAGCTTTTCTGGGCCACTCTGCCCAGCCCCACACGGTGAGCCCTCCCTGCTCCTGTCCCCTCTACTGAAGGAGCCAGAGGAAACAGCTCCAGCCTCTGGTGCCCCGAAGAGGACAGGGAAGTCAGGATGCCCAGCAAGCGGAGTATGGCAGGGGGCCTCGCATAAATATGAGAGATAACAAACCCAAATCAACACAGAAGATAAACCACACCAACGTTTCTCATCATGTGTTCCACAAAGCAGGTGCTCCCAGAAATAAAGGATCCTATGGTCAAAGAAGATTTGGGAAGGCAGAGTCAAGCAGGTATTTTTAGCAGGACTGCCCAGAGTCTTTAAGACTCTTGTGCATGGCACCTCTCCGAGAGGGATAAAATGCAACATTTCTCAAACACTTTTTTTTTTTTTTAAATCAGGAAACCCTTATTCACAGCAGACTTCTCAAGACCAATGTTCTATGGAACATGCTCTGAAGAACACATGACTAGATCTAAGTATTCTGGTTCCCATGTCAAGTCTTTACTCTAACGAGGAATTCAGGGACAAACAGAGGCTTCCCAGAAAAAGGCAGACAGGAGACAGAATGTCTAGCTCTGCCACTCCCTCTCAGGGTCCATTTCACTGTCCACCCCGCCGGCGCCTGGGACTCTTGTGGGGTCAAAGGAAAATACGCAGAGCCCCTTTAGTTTTAACCAATTAATTTTTTTAAATATTTATTTGGCTGCGCCAGGTCTTAGTTGCACGCAGAACCTTTTTTTCCAACTTGTGTCGTGTGGGCTCCTTAGGTGCGGTGTGTGGGAGGGGAAAGACCACACTTTACAATATGATTCGATGTGTAAAATTTCTTTGCAGAGTTTAAAAGGACTTATCTGCTATATAAAGCAAGATACGTCTATGCAAGGCAAAGATGAAATGATGGAAGAAAAGCAAAGAAGAGAAAGAGCTGCAGTGTGGGCCGTGGAGGAGGGCCGGGCAGAAGGGTGGAGGGAGGCAGGAGATTTGGGTCTGGAGCCCTCTTGCCCCGATCCCCCCATGGGGCCATGGTCAACTCCCGCCTCTTCCTCTGCACACAGAGGGCTGGGGGGAGATGATCTCTGAGGTCCTCCTGGCCCTCAAGTCAGAACTGGAGCCCCCGACCCCGCTCGATGGGGTCCATCTCCCCAGAGGATCTGTCCAGGTGAGGACATGCAAGGCATCGAGGGGAAGGACAAAACTGCGCCCAAGGAGAAGCCCTCCGGGCTTAGCCAGAGAAGCCAAATCTGCTCCCAGTAGAATTTGGTCATGAAACCATAGGGGGAGCCGCACTTGGGGAACCAGGTAAATGCAGAGATAGACAGAGCCATTGCCCTGCGCGTGTCCAAGAGGCCCCGCCCCACCTGTTCAGGCCCCAGCATCTCCTCTGGGGTGGAGAGCTGACCAAAGGGAACTGGGCAGGCCAAGGCCAGGTTTCATTCAGCCTGGTTTGCTGCAGGAGCCTTTGCGGGAAGCCAGGGCTGGGAGGACAGACAGGATGTCACAGCCAGTTCTGAAGGGTGAGAATGGCTCCTGGAGCCCGCAGGGTGGAGGGGTGTCGTCCGCCTGCTCACATGGAGGGCTCCCTTCCACCCCCACTCCCTGGAGGCTCTTCCTCTTCGTCACAGGGAGGTCCATTCCCCACTTCCTGCAGAGTCCACAGTTAGCTGTGCGGGAGACTGAGGGACGGTCGTCCAGAGCGCTCCAGCCTTTCTGCCCAGCAGAGCAGCTGTCTAGTGCCGAGGGGTGCGTGCACGTGTTCCTGTGTGTCTGTGCGTGCACGGGCACACTCGTGTTGGGCACAGGGGTGTTCCCCAGCCCGAGGCTCACACAGGAGGAGGTCAGGAGCCTGCAGCTGTCTGGCACTGGGTGACTGTGTCTGGGGACTCAGGGGTGTGGACACGGTCTGCAGCCCTGTGAGTGCACAGACCCAGGGACAGCGCAGCACCCCACAGGGTCTCCGGGGGTGCAGAGGCGACTCTCGGCACCCAGAGAGGGGGGCCCAGGACGGGAGGACCCGCTTGTGCTGCGGGGGTCCCTGCCCTTTGTGCAGACCTTTGCCCGATGAGAGGTGTGCAAGAGCCTTCTGTGAATCCCTGAGCCCCTGAAAAGAAGGGGAAGGGGAGGCTTGTGCTTGCGCATAAGCACATCCGATAGTGTTGGTGACAATACCCAAGGGTTCTAATCCCAGGCCCGCCTCTGTACCAACTCACCCTAGGACTTGGGCTGAATCTGCTTCCCCTTCAATGGGAGGAGCGGACACAATTGGCTGTGTTCTGCAGTCTGACCCCTGAAGTTTGGGCTCATGCAACCCCATCAGGGAGGGGGGCCTTATCCCCCAGTCCTCCCCCAGCAGCCAGAACCTGGAGGGCAGAGCTCTGTGGGATTTCATCAGCTGCTCATTAAATGCTCGGGCACACGCCACCCTGGCCTGCTCAGCCCCCTGAAGGGGAATGAGTTGGGGGGTGCCGAAAGGCCAGGGATGGGGGGTTGGAATTCCGAGCGACAATCCTGGCCGAGGCTGGCATCGGCTTCCCCAGCCCCACAGCCAAATCCTACCAGCGTCCGATGGGCTCCAAGGGCTGGTTTCCCAGCCACAGGGCCTTAACCCACTCCAGCCACGGAAGCCAGTCTGGCTCACCAGGGTCAATATCCTGCACCTCTCCGCGAGCCCAGATTGCCTGCCTCCGGGACCGGGGGAGGCTCCAAACTATTCAGGGAGGAGAGGCTGAGGTTGAGGTTGAGGTCACCATGAAGGGGCAGTATCCTCCAATGGACCCCTTTCTTCAACCACCTTCCCTTCCTTCGTCTCACTTTTTTTTTTTTGCCAGAAAGAGTTTAATTGAGTCTCCTTAGGGAGACTCAGCCCCATCTAATTCAGCTCTTAATTAACCCAGCACACCCCAAAGAGGCTGCAGAACTACTCATAAATTAAATATGAAAAGCATTATTTATCCAGGAACAGCCTTCTAACGGCTCTGACTCTGACGTTTATAGTTACTAATGAAGATGGATTTGGAGGGAGAGAAGTCGGAGAGGAGAGAGTCTATTGCCTGGGAGAGAATGAAGCCCTCGGGCCTCCTGAGGGTCTCTTCCAGGGCTCGGAGAAGGTAGTCATTGCATTCAAGGGGGGTGTGCCGCCACCCCCCGACCCAGTGCCTGCTTCTCCAGATCTCAGAAAGGAGGTTCAGAGCAGGCTCAGGGGGTCCTTCGGGTTGTTGGACAAGACTCTCTCACAGCAGCCGCCAGACCTCTCTCACCACCCCATTTTTCACTCCCAGCCCTTGTTCTGACCTTGGCTGTCCTTGACTCACCACTTAACTGCTCTGCTCCTTGCTCCACCCTGTCTCCATTCTATCCCTGCAGACAAGACCCCTTGGTGCGCTGGGTGGTTGCTGGTTAAGACCATGCCTCTAATATCTGAGCCCCTCCCCTCCCTCCAAATGGCCACAAGTAGCATCAGGAGACTCTCATCTTGGCTTTCAAGGAGCGAAAGATGCCTCTTTCTCTAGGCACTTGCACAGAACCAAAGAAGAAGTCAAAAGTCATCTGGAGCCTGGAGGGTCTGGAACAGGAAAATGGCTGCGATTTCATTGGTTACCACTCCTCTGCCATCACCCCGCCAGACCCCATCAGTCACACGAGGGTGAACCTTGGGAATCATGCCTTACTCATCTTTTATAAGCCAAGTCCAGGGCCCGGCAGATAAGCACCACGAATGTATATAGGATTGTGGAATTTGAAAAAGCAGAAGGGGAAAAGGAGGACGAGGGAGGCAGGCAGGAGCAACTGAAACCAAGATGAACAGGTGGAAAAAAATCATAACTATCCCTGCCGATATAACGGCTTCAGTTCTTCAGGAAAGACAGCTCTGTGAGTGCCCTTCCTTCTCAGGGCCTTCCTTTCCCCATTGAGAGCCCCACCCCCACACAACATCCATAGCGCCAATTCAGCCCAGGAGTAGAAGGTCAATTTCCCTTTCTTCTAGAACAGGAGGAAGGAGGGCTTGAGTTTGGGATTTGCTCTCTGTGCTACTGCCTTCACTGTCTCCCCAGAGATGTCTTGGCCTTCTTTCCCGCCCTTGCTGGCCTCCGGAGAAAGAGGAGGGACTCTAATTTTATTCTCAGCTCTGTCAAGTAACAGACCTCTCTTTAAAAGGTTAAGCTTCCTGCAGGCCTTACCCAGATGACCACATAAATGCCACCTGCTGAACCACCCGCTCTGGGCCCAGTGGGGTGCTAGACACAGAGATACCACACGGGGGGCTCTGTCCTTCCAAAGCTTCCAGTTCAGACAAGGAAGATATGTGAGAACGAAATGAAGCATCTCAAAAAGTCCCACAGTTCTTTGTGATGTGTGTTCACTTTGACTGCAACGAGTCAACAAACCCGACTTTGTTCAACTACAGGTGTGTTGAGAAAAAGGTCTTCACAGACGTGGCGGTTCCAGGAAGATACGACTAAAGCTCTCACTGCCTTGGCCCAGGGCCATGGTCTCCGTAATAGGACACACATCTGAGACTCCGGGGCCTCCACCCAGGCGAGGTTCCACTCAAGCAAGCCTCTCTGCATGCCCTACAAGCCTGGAGGTTCGGCCTTCTGGCACCCTGAAATAGCTAGACGAAAACAGCTTCTGCACCTTGAAAGACCTTATCAAGTACCGTTAACAACCAACACAGCCGTAATACGCCAAGGTGCTCAGGATCAGTTTCAGTATTCAGTTGTCTCTCAAAAAGAGAGACAACCCCAGACTACTGAATGTCCATCCATTCCACTGGAAGACTTCAAACTGAGGGCTCTTATAAAACCTCTAGGAAAAGCTGATTCCAGAAAAGGAGAGCTCCTGCCTGAGACCACAGATAAGCTGCTGCCAGCAGAAGTGGATCACTTCCGCCCAAGACCACAAAGCAAGGTCACTTTGGATTCTGCAGTGCCATTTTTCTTTGCCTTCCCCACTAATCTTGTCACTAACTATACTTTGACACTCTCCAATAACCAACTAGGGCTTCCCTAGTAGCTCAGATGGTAAAGCACCCGCCTGCAATGCAGGAGACCTGGGTTCGATCTCTAGGTCAGGAAGATCCCCTGGAGAAGGAAATGGCAACCCACCCCACAGTATCCTTACCTGGAAAATTCCATGGACAGAGGAGCCTGGCAGGCTACAGCCCATGGGGGTCACAAAAAGTCAGACATGACTAAGTGACTGAATTCCCTCCATTAATCAACTAAAGATTTCTCCACATGACCTCCCCTATCTAAATCCTGCTGCCTTTCACCACCTGCCACCCCCAACCCAGGTCTTCCTCCCTTAAGAAAAAAATAAGACCTTCGAGTTTATTTTTCTCAGCCCATATTTACTGCCCACCATTGATGACAAACATCTAATAACTGTTTCTCTGACTACTTCAGAAGGTAGATTTCCTTCTAAGGTCCTTCTGATACTTGTTTCCCTCACATAATTAATCTCAAATTTAATTTTTAAAAAACTGAATCTTGACCCCCCCATGTCAAAAATATGCTTCTGTTTAGGTCATTATAACCCTATCAAGCAAAACTTAGTCCATCAGAAACAGAAACTAATATTCAGACTGTTCTTGCTACAGTAGTTTAATCTCTGCAGAGACACTTCATCCTGTTTTGCAGAAACTGTTTAACTCCACTCGGGAAAGCTTCCGACCCTGAAGGCAAAAAAAAAACCGGCTCACTCCCGCTGCAATAAACGACATCGCCAATATGGTCTGTGCACCACTGCGATTCTGCTTTGTGTGTGGACGTCAGCCTTGTGCCACCTGCCACACATTAACTTTTCCTCTCTTTTTCAGGACAAATGTTAGAGACTCTCAGATGTTTAAAATTCCCACCCCTCCAGCAAATCATGTTTCCCGGAACAGAATGTCCAGAAACTTCCAGAAAGAGGCACACACAGACTACCTGAGAGGGCTGCCGGAAGGGACAGCAGAGCCACTCATTGGACCTACCAGGCAAGCGGCAATCCCCACGGTAGGGGCAGCTCAGCTGCCAAAGGTGACCTGACACTTTCCCCTGATCCTAGTAGATATCGTCACTTACACAGCTTTTGCTCCGGAAACCAAACCAACCATTTTAATGTAAATCTATCAGCCAGAATTGTCATGCATGATCACATAGCTCTTAATTTCTTCTTGAATAGCATAAGGGAATCAATACCCTAGCAAGTCTTCTCGAGGCACCCATAGAAACACTACAGGCTCAGGTAAAACAATCTAGAAGTAGATCAAATGAAACAGTCACCCGGATCTCTAGAAAAGAATTTGGGACACAGTTTCATTGCCTGAACTTGGTCATTCTGGGCCCCGTCCTCAGGATCAATTACAAGGACCAATAACAAGTTTTGTTTCTGATCACTCCCTGCCTGAGTGACAGCTGCCTGGTGTATTCTGCTCAGAGGCTCCTTTCTTCAGAGCGGCGGTGCAACCCTTGTCGCATCAGAAAATTAAGAAATTTACCCTGCGCCACAAAAAGGCAGGGAGACGAGCTCTTGTCCAACTACACTCTGTAAACAGCCTCCTAATCAGCAAACTGTAAGAGTGAAGACCTGAAATTCATAGGTGAATGCCTTGCAGTCTTGACTTTGCCCTTGGCCAAAAGGGTGCGCTAGGAAGAGAGAAGAAGCCCCAGACAGTCCTGACTTGGCACTCTTTCATAGCACCTGTGTGCCCAGGCATTCAGTCGTGTCTTCCGACTCTTTGCACCCCCATAGACTGCAGCCCACCCGGTTCTTATGTCCATGGAATTTTCCATCCCAACCCTGAGAGGGAACCTGCGTTTCTTGCATCTCCAGCATTAGCAGGTAGATTCTTTACCTAAGTAGCCCTTGGTATCATCTAAGCCACGACAATGACCATACATCCTCCCATTCTGGCTAATACGAGTGACTGCTGCTTCTTTACCAATCACGGCCTGAATCTCACTTCATTCCTCCTGCCTTCTAGGAAAGACTTAAGATAACAAGCAGAGTTAACGCCTCTTCCGGACAGTATCCCATCCAGAGCAAAGCCCAGCTTCCTTGAACCCTCCTCCCCAAATCACTTAAACAAGCCCCAATCCTATAACAAGTCCTTCCTAACACCCTCTTCCTGAGACCACCCATGTTCCCCATAAGGTGTGTTTCCCCTTTGTTGCAATGAGCCAATAAACCAAGTTTGTTCGACGAGAGATGTGTTTCTGGTGACCTTTGGCTGGAGGTCTCTGATACATGTATAAGCAACTGGCCAGGAGGCAGAAGATGGTACATGCTGTGAGACTCAGCTTCAACTCAAGAGGGAAGCTGTATTAGGATAGAGAGGAATCCTTAAGTTCTGTGCGTGAAAATGGCGTCTTGTAAGCATTTCTGGGTATGCCGGGGCAGGAGGAGGTTATTTTGTCTCCTGCCCCGCCCCCCCCACCCCAGAAGTAGACTATACTAAACTAAAAGAGATCAGTCCAGACAACCAGGAAAATGTGTCTTGATTAGCAAGATAATTAGAGCCCCAGCTAGGAGGAAGAGGAAGACATTGTCAGTGCTGACATGCTTCTACTGGCCAAAGAGAGAGAGGGAGCCTAGGATAGTTCCTAGAAGGAGTTTGTGCAGAGAGCAAGGCCTGGGATCTCCTAGAGGGAGGGCTTGGGTCATAGAGGAGAAAGACTGTGTTGAGTCTGGGGCTCCGGGAGCTCCCTAGAAAGCCGGGCTGCCTGACAAGTCTCCTGGTACCTGGCAGCTGGTGCATCTTTGCAAAGGACTTGCACCCTACCCTTCTGCCATCCCAGTTGCTTTTCTGCCTTTGCTGCTGCCAAAGGCGAGGGCGGGGCTACCCCTTGCCCTACCCCACCGCCACCTCACCTCCAACTCATACAGGGAGTATCTGGGAAGGAGGCTGGAGGGCTACATGTGTGCAAAGCAGTAACAAGTTTACCACCAAAATCATGCAGGGCCAAAGAGAAGAGAGCACATTTGAAAAGAAAGAAGAAAGCTATCCTTATGCTGAAAAAATGTTGAACACATTTTGGGAGGATATGATGCCCTCCAATGTCAAGAGAACAAATCAAAATTCACCAGACAAAAAGCTCTCCTCTCCACAAAGAGACACATACAACTCACTGAATGCACAAGGACACGTAAGCACTTCACCTAATTAGACTCCTCTGCTGGACTGTCCCACCTAACTTCCTTCCTCTTCACCCAACCAAACACCAGATACCAACACCAGGCCAAAGGGCTTTTGTATTTCATTATAAAGTGACTCTGGGGCAGAAGGAGCTCTTCTTTTACAAATGAGAGACTTATTTTACAAACGAGAAAACTGAGGCCTCTTGATAGAATGTAGGGAATGACAACTGAGAATCCAATCCAGGACTTAACCCTGGATCCATTGTTTGTTTTTTTGTTTGTTGGTTTTTTCCAACAGCATCAGCTCAACTCCAGTTTCTAAAATCTACATGGCCTAGACTGGGACAAGCTTCCCTCCTCCTTGGTGTGTTATACCAAAGTTGGGACACCGTGCGTAAAATGCAGGTTAAAGCCTCGGTAAGCAGCCTACAGAGGTCCAAGGCCTTTGCTATTAACAAACATGTCAGAGGCTGCATGCAGCTGACACAGACCTAGAGTATTATAGCCCAGGACCTGGTTGCCTTTTCCCTTTCCTATAACATACATTATGGATACATAATTACGGTAATCAAGAAACTAAACCATTGGGTGGGCCAGAGCCCTTCTCCAGGGATTCTGGGAGTTCTGTTCATTCATGCCTTCCAGGCATTTAAATTCTCATGAGTTCACACTAGACTGTTTTTTTTTTTTTTTCCCCCATGCCACAGCACCAGTTCAGGTCCCTTAAGAGCCATTGACCACTTCAGTTTCAGAATTTATTTTTCAAGCTCAGTCTGATTCTGGCAGGATGCTGAGGTATCCCTTGGAATTTTCTAGTTCTTCTAGTTGTAGATAGTTGGGGAGCCATCCGGTTTTAATTCCCAGATTATCTATTGGGAAATCTCTAACAGAACTCAGTTTGCAATTCTAGACAATAGTTTCAAAAACTCAAACTCGTTTTCGTTGCTCTTCTTCATACTAGACTGAGCCAAAGGGCTGGAGGGACTTTCTAGTAAAGCCACCTTTTAAAATTGAGTTTGAGCCTCTTTCTTTCAGTAGTGGCATCAAGGTGGCACCTCTACCACATTTCAAGGTGAGTGGCTTCAGCATTACGAACTCCCACTTCCTTGTGTCCAGGCTGAACTAGGACTCACATCCACCCTCTATCTAGGATGGGGGTGCCTCACTCCTTTTTGGGAACTAGAAAGGAGGTGGCCCTTAGATCCAAAGTCACCCGCATGTAGATTTAACCTTAATTATGGGCCCCTTGTAGTTCTAGCAGCCATTTCTCTTCTTACCCTTGGTCAAGGCATGTCCTTTGTCTTGAGTCTCTGTTTTCCCCATCTGTGTAATGGAAGAGGAGTTGGACCACACAACGTTTAGGTTCTCTTCTGGCTCTATGACCTTCTGACATGGATTAAGAGAGGCAAGATGAGGATCTCAAGAGAGGAAGATTGGCTGGAGATCCTTTCTATCAGAAGGATGTCCGCCATTCCGGTCCATCCAGACCCCCCTTCCTAAAGCTGCAGACAAATCAAACCCCCATCACATCTCACCTAGACTCTGGCAATGGCCCCCTAAGCAGCCCAGACCTTGTGGATCTCTGCCACCCTAAGCATCATCCCACCACCCAGTCAAGAGTACCTTCAGGAGCTCCCACTTTTCTCAGAACCTGTGCTCTCAGGAAGGAAGACATGCTCTAAGGATGTGGACTCTGCCCACCTCTTTGGCCTCACAGATTTCTATGCTCCCTTAAATGCTATGCTGCAGGATTCACTGTTCTCTTCCCTCCTCTTTCTCCCTTCTCTCTCTTCCAGGCCTGTGAATATTCCATTCAAACCGTAAGAACTCCCAAGGCCAGCGGCTCCACCTAATTAACTTCCCTGCGTTCTTCAAGGTGGGCTCCGCTCTCCCCTTCCCTCCCTATGAAACTTCCCTCAGCACCAGATCCTCCTACACCTCTCCTACCCCAAGCACCCCTAGCAGAATATTTGGGGCTCAGTCTGCTTTGTAATTCTTGGCCTCTTTGTCCATCATGGTCTCTAGACAAGACATACTCCTTTATCAAGAAGAGGTATTTTTCTCCAAGCACTCTTACTTGGCACTCAATACAGACTCCGTGCATGTTTGTCCAGGCAATGAATAAGAAATGAATTGATAGATCTCCAACTTAATTGGAAAACCTGAAGAGACAATTAGAGATTCCAGAGTAGAGAGGTGCCAAACCAACAAGATAGACAGTGTTTTAGAAGTTCAGGGTCAGGCATTGTGAACCAAAACAGGTTGTTTTTGCTTTGTCAGGAATTGGAAGTGTTTTGGTTTATGTGGCGAGGGTGTGGGAACTTCATCATAAAAGCAGTGTTTCGAGATTAATCTAGAAGTGGCATCCACCACCAGATTTGAAGAAGAAATCTAGACAGTGGCCGGTCCAATCTATCTCAGGTAAGAAAAAAAATCATTTTCTACACTTACGAGAGAGTCTCAAGCACTCCACTCCTCAGCCTCACCCCACCCTGACCTTCCATCGTCCCATCATCTCCTCGGCTTGCCTCCCTGTCAAGGCTCCAAGCAAGAGCCAGTCTGGGAGGGGGAGCCAGTCCTCATTCAAGGTTATCATGTCAGAAATAAAACCTGCAAGGTGTTTTTCTTTCTTTTTCCTTTTCTTTTTTCTCTGTAGGCCCCTGATTAGGAGATGAGGTTTCTAGAAGAAACTCCATCCCACCTTCCCCTGCTCTACAAGACATTAGCCAAGAGCCCTTCACCACCAAAGCACATCTCCAGGATCGCATGTGGGGTCCATCCTCTTTGGAAAGAATAAAATGAGCCCAAGCTCCCCTTTTGGGACTACATTTTGTTCAAATGTCCTCTCTTGAAGACACTAAGCCCTAGAGAAGTCCAATGACTTGCCTGAGGTCGTGCTGCTAGTTAACAGCCAAAATCAGATTTCAAAAACCCCCATCTTAAAAAAATTAAAAAAAAAAAACCCATCTTCTCTAAGGCCTCTTTCTCAGCACTCAACCCAGGACTGGAGGAAGAGCTGATTTGGTGGGCTGCTGCAGGGAGTACCCCGTGCCCTGGCTCCTACCCACATGGCCACAGTGGTTGCTGCCAAGGTTACTTGTCTCCAAAGACGATAGCAACAGGTGCTTCCTTGCTTTTATCCTTTGCTGTCCACGTAAGGGGTTTCCCAGGTGGTGCTAATGGTAAAGAACTCTTCTGCCAATGCAGAAGACATAAGAACCACAGGTTCGATCCTGGTTCAGGAAGATCACCTGGAGGAAGGCATGGCAACCCACTCCAGTATTCTTGCCTGGAGAATCTCATGGACAGAGGAGCCTGGAAGGCTACAGTCCAGGGGGTCACAAAGAATCGGACTCGACTGAAGCAACTAAGCACGCACGCATGTCCTCATAAGGTCCCGCCTGACTGAGCGAGGCTAGTCTCAGGTGAGCAAGAGGCTCTGGACAAGGAGGAAAACACCATGGCGCCCTCCCCAGGTGCCCACACAGCTGGCTAGGGCTGGCAAGGGAAGAAGCGATGGCCCTAGGCTGTAGCTCATGGGCCCTCCCTCTCCCGCCCACATGCATATGCCACTCACAGACTTGGACTGCCCCCTGGGGTAAATAGCAAAGCATGAATTTTGCAGAGTTTCTAGTGTGCCCCTGAAGCTAAATTCAGGTGAGAGGCAGAAGGGTGGATGTCCAAGGCAGAGCCGAAAGCTGCTCTCTGCCTTGGACACGCAAGCCACCACCTGGGGCCTCACCTGTCCCAGGATACCTGTTCTCTTCACCGGTAAAGGAGAAGCCAAGATCTCTTTCTAGGTTCTACTAATAAAGTCACTCAGCAAAGGTCTGGCGACCCTCTCCTGGTGCCAGGTGCGGTGAGAGGGTCAAAGAAGTCCAGCAGCTCTGGAATCCCCTGCCCTCTGTTCCTATCGCATCCGCTACACACCAGTATATCAGCATTTAAGGGCATTTCCGAAAGTGGGCCTCAGCCGCTCCAGCACAGCCCATCATCCACGATAATAAAACAAATGAACAGAACCTCCTCACGCTTGATCCATCTTATGTACAAGATGAAAGTCCCCATAGCATCATTTCCTTACTGAAATTCCTTGAGTGGTTTCTCTTGAGTGGGTCTGAAGTCTGGTCTTGCTGCTAAACTAGCTGTGTGACCTTGGGCAAGTCACTTGACCTCTCTGGGCCTTCCTTTGTAGGAAAAAGACTAAAACCCTCGGCATAGTAGCCCAGGCCTTCCCCAAGCCTGTGCTACCCACCGCCATGCCATCTGCTCTCCT
The DNA here is from genome assembly GCF_019320065.1 of Cervus canadensis. Taxonomy (NCBI): domain Eukaryota; kingdom Metazoa; phylum Chordata; class Mammalia; order Artiodactyla; family Cervidae; genus Cervus; species Cervus canadensis. Next base: position 69,819,160 of record NC_057396.1, read on the forward strand.
GCCGCTCTCCGTCCGTGAGCCTAGTGTTGCTGTCTTATAGGACCTGTCTCATTCTGAGACTCTTGAGTTATATGGTACCGGGTCTGTCTACCAGCTTACTGCCAAAGTCCCTTGGGGCAAGAGCATCTCTGTAGCTCCCAGAGGGCCCAAAATGGGGTATGAAACACAGTTCATGTCAACAGATGTTAAAGTGTCAGTGAGAGGCTGAACAAATACACATCCTTCCTTCCAGGAAGCTGCGTGATGCCCTCCCCCAAAAGATCTGACTACAGATTCCAGAGTCAGCCTTCTCAAATGTGGTCTGTGGGCCACTGGGCAGCAGAAATACCCAGCAAACTTACTGTTAACTATACAGGTTCCCAGGCTCCACCCCAGGTCTATGGATTCAGAACCTCTGGAGCGTGCTAACCCGGGATGGGGGGAGGAGGGGGCTCCCCTCCACAGACTCTTAGAGCAGGGCCCTTTGGCAAAAAACATATTGCAGGTGCTCCCCCTAAGCAGCCTGGGGTGGAGATGGGGTGAAAGTGTGGGGACTGTGATTCTGTGCCTGCTAATGATCACCACCAGCTCCCATAACGCATCTTCTTCTTCCACTAACCAAGTCAGGAAGACAGAAGCGCTGCCTTCCCTGCCCCCATCCTGCCTCCCCAAGCACCAACCCCTAGCCGCCCCCCCCACACACACCACCTGGCATTTCTCCTCTTGCTGCCTCCCTCCCACCTTCCCATGAGCACAGCAGGGCTGGAGGCTGCTCTTGCCCTCAGCCAGCCTCTCCCTTCCTCCCCAAGGCCTCCTATCTCTTCTTCCATTGGATTTAAGTTTCTTCTGCTGTTGGATTTAAATTTCCTCTCCACCTTCCCACCCCCAGACAAAGGAGTAACTCTTGCTCCTCCTTGCCCTGTCCACTAGCATGCTAATGGATTTTATAAAACCAGCGCGAGTAGCATTTCCAGCCACACGCTTTGTACCATACCTAATAATTCAACATTTGCTGGTTACCCAAGCAGCCTTCCCCTTCTATTGCAAGGCCTGCAGAGCCTCACAAACACCTTTGATGCCAAGTGTCCATGGTCGTGCGGGCATCCTCACAGAACCGGGAACGCACGGGTCTAGGCTAGTACAAGCACTGGAACTGATTGGGTGTTTTGGGGAAGGTAGGTCCCCCATCTCAGTCTCTGAAGAACAAAGGACTGGGGACCAGACAGTCTGCGGGAACCCTTTGGATTGAAGACTCTAGAATTAGAGAGCTTTAACACCCTAAGAGCTATTAGTTCCTGGGCTGAGGGCTGCAGGGTGAGGGGCAAGTTCCCCAAAGGCCAGAGAAGTCACCATGAAGGGTGGCTATCAATTCAGCTTCACATTTTATAGCGGTGGCTACCCTGGGGAGAAGCCACAGGGCTAGAATAAGCTGCGAGTATTTGCCACAAGAAGCAAGTACTCAGCCAGAGGGGGGAAATCATAGCAAACACTTACACAGCATTTACTCCCAGGTGGGCAACGTTCTGAGCACTTTACACACATTAACTGATTTAATCTCCGCGAGACATCCAGTATGTAGGCACTATTATTATCCCCATTTTACAGATGAGGAAAGGGGTTCAGGGAGGGGAAATAATCCATACAAGGTCACAGAGCCAGTGGAGGCAGAGCTAGGATCTGAGAGCTAGTGGGCAGAGCAGGTCAGTGAATCCACACTCTCAACCCCAATTGTTCAAACCTATCACCTTCTCATACCCTCAGAGAAGATTCACCCCCCGTCCTGTTACCCCATCACAGGGGAGTAAGTGGAGACGTCACCTCCATGGGAGGCATCATCTCCAGCGTCATATCTTTCATCAGGCCTTCTAGAGCCAGATAGCCTTCCTTTGAAGAGGCCAAATGTTGACTTGTATGTATTTCGTATCCCACAGATGGATACCAGAGCAAAAACCCTTTGGCGTTCTCACCTTTCTTCACTCGCTCTTTCCTCCCAGCCCCCTGTTCTCACCTCCTCACTACCTCTTCCATGCCCAACCCCCCTGCACAGGGGACTTCAGAGGCAAGAGACCTGAGTGTGAGCCGCCTTCAGTCACCAATGGTGATGTCAGTCCTCCTAGCCTCTAGGGTCAAGAGGCAGTAACAGTTAAATGACTAGCTTGCGGGCTGGAGAAAGCCACCCAGGATCACCTGTGGGGCCTGTGTCGTCAAGCCCGGCTTCCACAGGTATGAAGCGGGGCTTTGCTGGGTTGGCAGGAGGCTGAGGCCCAGAACCTAGCTTTGGGATCTGCAAGTAAGTTGAGTGCTGGGCGGTTCATGCGGTGTTCTCACAAGCATGGCCTCACCTCACACCACGGATGAAGCAACTAACTGTTCCCCCTTCCAAGGTGGGACCTGGTGCCCAAAGTTAAACAGGGCTCAGCCTGAGAAAGAGCTTTGTGAGCAGGCCACAGGTGGCCAGGGGTTAGCAACCAGTAGCCAGGGATTCCTCACAAAGGTTTAAATCATTCTCCATATTTTTCTGTCACCTTTTTTGCTCCCCTTTTGTGATGTCAGCTCACCAGCACACACCTGTATTATGGGGAAAGTGCTTCCTCCGAGAAGCTGCCCTCGACAGCCTGGGACACACTCTCCCGGGAAACCACAGCATCCTCCCCTCCCCCAACACCCTGCTGGTCCCACCTCCCACCTTTGCCCACACCACCTGGAATGCCTGTTCTCATATCTCTTCAACTCAAACCCCTGTTCCTCCTTGGAGGTCCTGTTGGGATCCCGCTGCTGTCTCATGGGAATAATCAGGCAGGAGAGAACCACCTGCTCTACTCTGGTTTTATCCTAGGAAACTGGGGGCCTGCCTGGGACCCATCAGATTTTCTGCTTCCTTAAGAGAAACCATGCCATGTGCTTTCCCTAAACCTGCTCATTACCCAAGCCCAGGACCTGGACACACAGTAGTCACTTGGTAGCAGTCACAGCAGTCATCCTTGATGAGCGAACTGGGAGGAGCCGAAGAGCAAGCACACTTCCAGGCTCTGGTCAGACAACACAGAAATAGCAAACGGCAGAGGTTGCCCTCCCTGGGGAGCCTGACCTGAGGGTGTTTCTCTGCACCAGGGACTCCAGGACCCTTTCACAGTCACCGAACAGCACCATACCACCCTGCTCTTTAAACCTGAATCCCAAGCCTCCTGCTGAAAGTGTGGATCTCTCTCCCCAATAGACAGCAGACCCTTCCCTGTTGATGTGTAACTAGAATCTGCTGGGGGCAAGAGTGGGGCTTTACGCATCGGGAGTTTTGGGAAAGAGCCTCTCATCGCGCATGGGATAGGGTGAATGAAGAATGTGCCCTTTGCCTCTCTGTGGTCCACCTTTTCAGCCAGAGACGAGAACTTAGTACCTGGCGGGGTCCTGGGGCAGATGGGTGATAGAGCATGTTAATCAATCCACGTTTAACACAATATGGCCAAAAGAAACCAGCTCACCCAAAAGTCAGACAGGTGGCCTCCTCGATACAGTGGCTTTTGGGTTTGTTGTGTTAGGATTCATTTGGGTTTTTTGGAGGGAAGAAGTTGGTGTCATAAACACTCCCTCTCAAAAGTATCTCCCTGGCTCCTTGCTAAAGGAATGGCAATTCGCAGGAAAGCAGTGGATACCTCAGATAAAAGAGGGCAGGTGATGCCTTCTTGCCCTTTGGGCCAGAGTTAGCCTTGCAGGAGGGCCTCTGGATTAATGCCGACCTTCAGTTAGATAGAAAACACTTTCCAGGCAGAAACACCTGGAGGGAATAATTACCAAAAAAACACACAAAGGGTTATGCACCGATAGGCTCACATTACAGTGTTATTTACATTGATGAAAAACTATAAAAATGTAATAACTGTCTGATAAAAGTTGAATGGTCAAATAATAGTGGCAACTCCTGAGGACAGATTACTATTGATAATCTATTTGAAGGGTCTTTAATAGCATGGGGAAGTACCGGTACTATAAAGAGAGAAGGCTTGACATACCACTATATACGTACACAGTATATACAGGTTTAACTGGGGAAAGCGCCAGATCAGGAAAAAGAAACCAGACCAAAGTGCTATATCATCTCCATGCAGTGAGGTCCTGACTTTATTCTCTTTATTTTTCTGTGAGCACTCTCCCAAGTTTCCTGTAATGAGCATACATTCGTTTTGGAAATATGGGAATCATATAAAAAAGAAAACAAAGGAGAGACCTTGGAGGAAAAGGAAAGAATAGGGAGAAAAGAGGGAAGCCGAGCCGAGGAGGAGGAAGTCATGAGGAAGAATGAGGGCATCTTCATGCACCTCCCCCAAGCTGGGGGACTACACGACCACTTCCGGGGCAGAGGACACCATGGGCAGAAGAGGGCCGCTCAGGACCTAGTCCCAAGTCTAGAGCGGAGGTGAGGGAAGGGGCAACAGCAGGAGATTTGGGCCTGCATGCTGTGGGTCACAGCCTTTGTGCCCCAGCATCTCTTCTTTGTCACTGGTGAGTATGCCATCTGTCTGTCACCAGGAGCCAGTTCCCCACTAAGCAAAGCAGGTCCTTAAGGAGAAGCCCTGATTCTTCACACACACACATACACACACACACACACACACACACGCATGCCCCCCTCCCCATTTCACAGACCTGCATCTCCTCCAACTGCCCCCCCTCCCCACAACCAACTTCACCACCACCCCACCCCCGACTCCCATTCCCTGGCCTGCTCAGACTGGGCAGCTCAGGTCATCATCCCTTGCTGCCTGGAATAACTGGAATATTCCCCCTCCCAAGTCTCCCCCCTCCCCGACCCCTGCAGTTTCTTTTCTCTTCCTCCTCCCCTTTTCTTCACGGTCTGGTTTCTTTCTTCTTTTTTTTTTCTCCCCAACCTGGGGCCCTGTTTCTCCTGGACAGGCTCCCTGCTGCCCCTCCCTTTCCAGCTCCTTCTAGCTCCCAGCAGGCCAGCCTGGGTCTAGTGGACTGGCTATCTCTCAGCACCACCTGCTGCCCACTCTGGCCTCCACCATTGTCCCCTTGCAATTTCTAGAGTCCTCAGGGCCTGGCTCCTTATCACACCATATCCATCCAGGGCCTGTCTTTGGAAAGTAGGAACTGAAGAGTCAGAGCATCCAGGCTCCTTCGCCTTTCTCTCCAGCTTCTTTCTATAAAACCAGGACATGTTAGAGCTGGATGAGACCTCCAGGCTAGCCCCATGTGCCTAATTGTGCTCCCCCCCAAGACCCTGGGGCAAAGACAGCAGCCACAGGCCTGTTCCAGCTCCCACAGAATATAAGTCTGCTCTCTGCACAGGATCTGAGGTCCAGGGTGCACAGGGAGGGCAGACAAAAACACCCACTCTGCACAAGTGTCACAAGGGTTACGACTCAGGGGCTTAAAGATGCCCGAGAGCCCATGTGAGGCTCAGGTTGCCACTTTTGACCCCGCAGACAGTCACCTGGGACTCATCTTGATCCCTGAGCTACCAAGGCCAGCCACAGGTAGCCTTATTGTCTCCCATCAGTCCCCATTCTTCCAGTACATCACCAGCGGTAGACCAGGAGACGCTCATGCAGACTGTCACCTATAACAATACTTGGCAGGCTCTGGAGGATACCTGGGCTACAAATGTTCGAGGGTCCTAGAAAAATCCTCAAACTCAAACAACCGCAAATGGTACAACTGCAGCTACTTTCAGGGCAAAGGACAGCCTACTCCCGCCATCCTTCTGCTCAGGAGACCACATGGAGCCCTAGTCTGGAAGCAGTCCCAAGGTTGAAGAGACATCCTTGAAAGAGATAGGTTCCCTGTCTTCCTCCCACTGCCTCTTCCATTCTTCCACTCACAAGGACGGCCCTCCTGTGTCCTCATCCTCGGTTGGCCCCAGGCGAGCAAGGCCACTGATGGGACTGTAGTTCACCTGGAACAATAAACTTATTAGCGAGGCAACACTTCTCTGTTTCTTGCTGTCATCAGACGGCAAGTGGCTGCCCTGGCCCAGCTGAGACAAGCTGTCGCCACAGTGAAGCCCAGGCCCCGCCATCGCTCCCTGGCAACCCAGGAGTTAAAACTGATGACTGAGAAAGGGCAAGCCCACGCGACTCCAGGAGGCTGGCTGGAATTTGCCTATCCCAGAAAAACAGGACTTTGAAGGCACTGCGAGCATGGGAGACATGGAAAACTAGAGAGAAAGGAGGATAAAGAGAAGGAAGACGAGCAAGATGGGAAACAGGGCCGGGCAGTTTCCTGAGCATCGCCGATCCCAGACGCTTCTTCTGATAGAGTCCATCCTGGGGCTCAGAGGGCCGCTTCCCCTCTGCCCACCCTCAGGGAAGCAGTAGCATGGAAAATGGAAAGAGCTTTAGAGCCAGACCTTGGCTCCCGTACTGACTCCATTGCTTCCTAGCTGTGTGATCTTGAGCAAATTACTTAAATCCTCTGAGCCTCCGTCTTGTCATCTGTAAAGGGGAGGTAATGATGCCTCAAAGTGTTTTGTGAGAACAGAGTGAGATGAAATGTAATCCAAGATCTTCGCAGGCTGCAGAGCTATTTGGCCACTTGCTTCCCTTTCATTCAAACAGTAGTTTTCTGAGAGGCAAAGAGTTATGAGCACAGTTCATTCATTCACTCATTCATTTGTTTGCTCAAAACGTCTTCATTGAGGGGCCCCATACATGTCATGCCATGGGACTATAATTATAAACAAAACGAAGGGGCTACGCTCATTCTGACTGCAGAGGAGAGACAGTGAACAAGTGAATATACAAAATGCCAAACAGGGACAAGTGCTGTTAAAAAAATATATAAAGTCTGGTGTGGAAAGAGAAGGGCTGTTTTACATGGGATGGTCAGGGAAGGCATCTCTGCAAAGGTGGACATTTCACAGACATCTGAGAAAGTGACCAGGTCAGTTGTGTGGTTATTTGGCGGTGGGGGAAGTATCCCAGAGAGGGGACAGTGATGCAAAGGCCCTGGGACAGTAGTATGCTCAGGTTTTGTTCATAAGAAGGAGCACCCCTATCCATCGGGGAGAACAATGAAAGGCTCAGAGACCAAGGCATTGAGACTGACCTTCAAGAATGGGTAGTATATTTTTAACTTAATTAAATAATTTATTTATGTGGCTGCACTAGGTCCTCGTTGTGGCACACAGGATCTTTGGTTGCGGCATGTAGGATCTTTAGTTGCAGCATGCAAACTTAGCTGCTCCATGTGGGATCTAGTTCCCTGGCCAGGGATGGAACTTGGGTTCCCTGCCTTGGGTGACGCCCAGAGTCTTAGTCACCGGGCCACCAGGGAGGTCCTTTAGTAGTATTTAATTGGCACAGCTGGAAAGGAAAAGAACTCCAGACAGAGGCCTTCAGCCTTCATGTTTTAAAATCTAGCTCAATCCCCTACCCTGTGTTAAGAGGGAAAGAAGCTCCAAGAAAGGCTTGCTACAAGTCACACCACCAGTTGGTAGTCAAGTCAGAACAAGACCCTGTCCTCTTGACTCCCAGTCAAAGGCTTTATGTAACCTGGCTTGTCCTTATAATTCAGATACATGCAGATCTGCTCCCCAGAGAGGCTGTAAGCTCTCTGCTGGCAGAAGCCCACTTTTCACCAACCGTGGTGCTCTCCCGGAGCCTAAAAGGCCAAGGGCTACCCAGGAATTCTGACCTATCCTTGTTCCATCTTCATGGGGGTTTTCTGAGCCTACCAGTTGCCATACCACCAGGCTCTGTGCTGCAACTCTGCAGAAAGTGCCACACGTGGTGATTAATACCCCATGTCTTAGCAAGCAATTATAATTAGTGCAGAATAGGAAATCGGGCATTATTAGGAAGAATTAGCTACTTATTTTCATGTTACACTATGCTCCCCCCCATACCTCCTCCCCCATCTCCCACCCTCTCTGGTTTCCCAGTCCCAGGTCAGAGGTGGCGGAGAGGAAGAGTTCAGCCAAAACTTCCTTCCTTCCACCAGTGTGTGGGTAACACCTACGTGCCAGGCGGTAGAAAGACAGGATTGCCACAGTTCCTGTCCTCAGGGAGCTTACACTCTCATGGGGAGTGCTCTTCTCAGGCAGTTGCAATGACGGGAGTAAACAGAAGCTACAGAGGCAGCCCGGGAGAGGGGCTGCCTTCCAGAGTCAAGGAAGGCTTCCAGAGGAGGTAGCATTTGAGCTGGACCTGGAAGGAGGGGCAAGCACGTTCAAGGTAAGCACGCAGGGAAAAGGTATTCCAGAAGCAGCTCCAAGAGAAATGGCCAAAGAGCAGACAGTGTAAAAGTGGGGGACGAGCTGGGAGAAGGCTGAGCAGAGAGTTGGGATCCAGAGCAGGCAAGGCTGTTGGCTGTGAGTTATCCCCACCCCCACCACCCCCCCCCCCCGGGACCCAAGGGAGCTGAGAAAAAAGGTTAAGTAAGGCCCTGAGATTTCTGGCCAGCCCCAGGAGGTGAGTCCCAGAAGCAAAAGTCTTGGGATCAGGAAAGATGAAGACAAGTCCAAGAGCATTGTCCTGGGGGGAGCCAAGAGACCCAGGTCTGAAGTGGCAGCAAACAGAGCACTGATTTCTTCTCTTACACTCCTGGTTCCTGGAGGCTTGAGGGCACCCACCAGGATTCTGTCCAAGGGACTGATGGTTGGGGATGTTTTGCTTGAAGGCAAGAAGAAAAGTAGAGTCAGAAGTGATGGAGGGTCGTTAATTAGACTGTGAATTCCAGGAGTGCAGGAGCGGCAGATTCAGGATGTCTTGATAAATATTCGATGATCAGGTGGTGACTGCTTGAATAAACAAACTCTGGCAGCCGTGTGGAGAATGGTTTGCAGCAGATGGAGACTAGAGGAAGGAAGACCACCAAGGAAGCTATTGCAATACACCTGGAGGCAGATGAGACAAAAGTGACAAGCCCCAAGGAGAGATGCCTGGCCCCCAATAAGGGAGGATGTCTGGATCATCCTTGGGGAGGAAAGGATTTGGGAAAGAATCTGAAGAAAAGACCAGCAGAGAAGTCCCGCAAAACGGATCCGCCAGCCCCCAAATCAGCCTCCAGATTCCTCATGCCCTGCTGCTTTGTCTCAGGAAAGTACAAACAGGAGAATTGCTCCCCCAGGGTCTCCACAAATGCCTTCTGGGGGGAAACACAGCCTTGACATTTGTAATCCTAATCACAGGGGATTAAAAATGGTGCATAATACAGCAGACTAGTTTCAGGCAGCCAGACTCAATGAAGAAGCAGCATCCTGAGAACACAGAGGCATGTTGTGAGCAGCCCAGGAGACAGCAGCAGGGCCTGAGGACTCAGGGTCGGGGGGCAGTTGCCCCACAAGCCTGTTGGCATAACATCTAGATGTAGTTAGTAGCTGCAGGAGTTTCTGCTGTCTTGGCAGCCAGAAGAGGTCACACCTGTCCTACCTGACCAACCTCTCTGGATTCAAACAGCTTTCCCAGCTTGGAAGATCATCATGTTCCCAGGGACTTTGCTGACGACACCCCCTTCAGATTGGATGCAAGACCAGACTTAAAGGATTCCTGATGCTGAGACCCCATGGAATTCCCATCCCAGGATATCCAGCCTTCAACACAGGCCTTGAAGTCAGGTATGGTCTTCAACAACAAGTTTTCCTCCAGTCTTAACAGCAACTTAGCCCATTTGAGTGCAGCTTGGCTCACTCATATGTTCATTACTGAGCATCTGAGACCTTGTATCACAGATGTCTAGCTCTAACCCTTCAAGCTAAGTATTATCCCCATTTTTCAAATGAAGATTCAGGTTTAGAAGAATGAAATGACTCTGTCCAATATCACACAGCGGCACTCAGAGCTCAAACCCAGATCTGATTAACTCCAACATCAGACACCAGGTGCCTCTGTCTGGTCCTGTCTACCTTAGCTGAAACTCAAGGAGCAATGGTAACACGAACTCTTCTCTGGATGAAAATTATACCATCAATCTTGAATTAGGCCACCAGAAAGACAATTAGCTTTTTTTGAGTAGCTACCACATGCCAGAATGTTCAGGCAGCCATTCACTAGGCTTTGTTTTCATTGTATTTCTTTCACTGTGAATGCCTCTGGTCCAGCAATTGAGTTCAGTCCAATATGGACCCAGGTCCTTCCGTTCCCTTTCTTCTGCTCCAGACTCATGAAAGTCTGTTTTCTCAGATCCCCTCTGTTCCTCCAAACAGACCAGCCTGGAGCTGTCCCCAAGAACCACTTCCCCACCCTGACTTCACCTCCAGCTACAAAGAAAATAGTAACTCCATTGGCTCCTCAGCAGCTTCTGCTCCAGGCCCAAGCTGAACTACACAACAAGCACCAGCTGGACACTGATCTCCTCTTACAGTGTTATTCCTGCAAGATATCCTAGGTTGTTCTCCTCTCTGTAATTCTCTCTTACAAATTAACTCACCCTGGTGATGGAGAGAAAGACTATCACCCAATGGCATGAGTCAGACTGAAATCAGAAGTGCACAAACTCAAACAAAAAATACAGATTTACAGAGAAAGTGATCAAAAGAAAGAAGGCAAGAGAGTTAACTGGTCTAGAGTTTCCCTCAAATCCCCATCCTCTAGACCCCCATTCCCCAGGACGTGCTGAGCCAACTGACTCCAAAATAACCTTTCCTCAAGAAAGCTGGCTCTCAACTGAAGTCCCCAAACAAGTCAGCTCCCTTGGAGAATGAATGACTTCGCTTGGCAACCAGGAAGAGGCACCACCCCCAAATTGCTGTGTAAACTGGACCAGCCCATGTAGGTCAAGTGAGCCCTAAATTCCTCATTCATACACTCAAATAAGCTTAGCCTTGCCTACCTTACAGGGTTATTTTGAGGATCCAGTAAGATCTTGGATACAAAAAAGCTTTGGGTATTGGGAGAGGAAGATGGGAAGGAGGAAAGCAGTAAGATATAGAAATCAATAGGGGATGTTTGAGCTCAAGCAAGGCCATATGGTGCCCCCCTCCAATCTGGCAGGTAGTATTCATTCTGAAAAATTCTAGGGTTCTGGCTGTGCTTTAGGGCAGAAGTGCCAGTGTGGGGAAGTGGAGTCCTAAACTGCATGCTTCAATACTGCTCAGGTTACATGCAAACAAGGCTAACCCACTCCTCAATACCACCAGAAGAAAAAGCAGTAGGACTTGAAGGAGCATGAGCTCTGAAGACAGAAAGACTTAGAGCACAGCTATGTTACCTACTTAGCTTTTTGACTTCTCTGAGCCTTTATTTCCTTGTGTGCACAATGGGGACAGGATACCTAAGTTATAGGATTGTTGCAAATTTGTAAGGATCATGTTAAATAACTTGTATAAAGTGCCTGACATTAATGGTAGTTGTTCTTCTTATTATTAATAATAATAATCCCCCTTTGCCATGGCCTCATCCCTAAACATGAAGAGGCAGCACTGAAAGGCTATTAGTGAGAAATCCACAATCTACCTTGCAACCAGCAGTCAGTGGGCCCTCAACAAGCTCACTAAGCATGAAATTGAGCAAGAATATTTTTGTGTCTACTTGAAAGCTAATGAGTAATGAGGCTCTAACTAGGAAAGAATGGGGTCCCATGTTGGTGATGGGGGTGGGGGATCAGAAAAGCAAGTGCAGAGAGGAAGGACAGCTGGGAGGCAAATGCTCAGATCCCAAAAGCCAAAGACTTTGGCCTGATAGTGTCCAGACAGGCAAGCTCCATGAGCCCACTGAACACTCCTTTCCAGCCCAGGATTAAATGCTCGACAAACTGCAGCTTGGTCATTTCCAAAACTGGAAACTGGAAATCCTGGATTCCCAGGTTTGGCAGGGTGAGAAGAGGTGGCTTCAGTAATCCCAAGAGATGGTCACCACACTCTCTGGTGGCCACCCCAGTGGGATAGCTAGGAAACAGCTTCTATAACCACAGTAGATAACTGGCTTTAGAGCTCCCTGGAAGAGGGTCTCAGGGCAGAACTCGACTATGAAAGAAAGCAAGGGAAAGGAAAGGAAGGGGGAAAAGGCTGGTATGGACTGACTCACAGTTTTAGTGGATAGGAAAGCCTGAAGAAAGAGGGATAGTAAAGGGGGAGATGCAGAAGGACAGATATGTTCCTATAGTATTCACGAAGGCAGACAGGAAAGGAAGGGCAGTAACACCTCTTGAGCATCACACCTTTATGATGGGGCACTCTACTAGGATGGACATAGATATTAGCTCATCTAAGCCTCACACCATCCTTGTCAGGGCAGTAACTTTTATCACCATCTTCCACAGGTAAGAATCCTGAGATTTGAGCCATCACCCTAGTTTATTAACTTTTGGTTTTGATTCTCTAGCTTTTCAGCAAAGCAGCAAGTTTTGATATTTAGATATTCTGACATGTGCTAAAGAAAAATTCCACCACTTTATGACTGGACACAGTAGTTTTTCCCCACTATTCCAGCTAGTGGTTCTCTTTCCTTCAGCCCTTCTCTTTCACCTATGAATTTCCCACCCCTTATTGGTTAAAAAGATGTATATATTCTTATCTAAATACTTAAATGCAAAAGCAGACATCACAGAACTCGTTTTTCCAAAACTATACCAGCACATGTTTTTAAAGGAAAAACCCCTAGGTTACAAAATTCAGTACCTTTCTTAATTAAGACTTCTAGACCTTTCTTCAGTTCACTCTGAATTTTCATTTGGAGACAACCCAGTGCCTCTGTTTTAACCTTGACCTTCTCAAAGTCACATGCTCCCTCCTCCAAGCTCATTCCCCCTCAGTAGCAGCTATTCTTTCTCCCTCACCCCCTCTTTTTCTCTCTGCCATCAACTGTTTAGCTCCCCCTACTGAGGCTGTTCAAGTCAATCAGAGGGAAAGCCTTAATTTGCCCTTCAACCTTCCTAATTTGAAAGTGCCTGCATTCTTTCCCCTCACACAGAAGACAGCAACAAGGGGATAGAACAGTCCGTACACGACCCTCCAAAACCACAAAAGTTCATCTTCCAAGTTGGCTCTATTTGGCCTTTTAGAGAGACTTCCCTTCCTGACTCACTAAGGGCCTGTGCCATGGAGCTATACCGGGCAGACCTCCCCACTCCAAATTAACCTTCACGAGCTCAAATTTTATCTCAGGAAGATAGAGTTGAATACCTCCTTGTCCAAAACATTTTCCCAGATCTTCCCACTGAGAACCCTCTCTTCCCCTCAATCACCATGCTTTAGCAGAAGCCCTTAGCACTTTTGCCTTGCAATGCAGTCAGCACGTGTCTTTCCGTTTTCTCAGACTATAAGCTCCTTGACGGCTGGACCTACAGCTATTCTAGAGGAACTTCAGTGGCCCTCCTCTTAATCTAGGTCAGTCTCAAAAGGACCTGACCTGGCAGAGTTGCCTAACCTGCCCGCTTGCATCTCTTACAAGCATTTTATATTAATAAATCTACTTCTTGCCTATCACCTTGCCTCTCGCTGAATTCCTTCTGCGCTGAGACACGAAGAACCTGAATCTCAGTAAGTCCGGGCATCAGGTTTTTGATAGCCATTGAAAAGCAAAAGAAGCACATGCTGCAGGATGAAATTGCCATCCTAAGATTAGAAATAGATCCAGTGAAAAATCGAAACTAGCGAAAGGAAAAGAAATACTTGAGGATATTGAAATTGTAAAAGAAAGTATGATGATCTTCATTTTGGACTGACTCAAGACTGGACTGACCTGGGCAGACTCAAGACTGATCTGTGGATGAGAAAAATAGTGATGTGCAAAAGAATTTTAATTTTAAAAAGGTGTCTACAAGAGTAGGGCACAGCACTGCCGTGCTTGAACTAGTGAAGGAGGCGTTAATGATGCATGCCTTAACGTCTGCATCTACGTCTACCTGAAGAAGGCAGTCTTTTCCCCTCCCCTTTTTTTCATTATAAATTGTAGCCCACTTCAGGGCAGAGCTGCCTCAACTGCCCACTTGCATCTCTTGCAAGTGTCCTAAATCTACTTCTTGCCTAAAACAAAAACCAAAAGAAGCACCTGACTTTACATCTTTTTCAGATTTCCCATATTAAAGGCTGAGCATCCCCCAAGAGGGGCCCTTTCCTAGGAGTGGACCCCATGAGGATAAATACTTTGGGTCTTAATCACAGATGTCCCTAGCAGCTAGAACAGTGCCTCCTTCAGAGCAGGTTCTCAGGAATGACGTGTTTAACAAGTAACGTCTCTAAGGTTGGATTTTCCTAGGATAATTCACTACCCTCAGCTTCCTCTGCATCACCGAAATATCCTGGAGGAGATCTAGGCCCCTTTGACGAGGATCAGATTTCTGATCATAAGGCTTTTTTCACTGACGAGAACACCCAGCTCCTTTCCTTATCTGCTATTCAACTTTTTTATTTAGAACTATTTAGAGGTGATGTTATTTGCATGAAATACCTATCTACTTCTCTGATAGCCTATTACTACCAGTGATGCCATCAGACATAGGGGATAAAAAGATTTCTTAGAAAGATTTTATTCAAGGTTTCTTATCCCTTATTCAAGATAGCATATGAAAATATTGCATAACACATAGAGGGCGCTCAGGAAATGCTTGCTCGCCTCCACCCCGCCTATCAAACGTGCAAAATAAAATCTAAACCAAGTTCTCCGTGGAGAGTTAAGTTGCCCCTCTGCGCACTTCCAGGTGTGCCTCAATGTAGAGGGCTGCCTGCAAAGTGAGGATACACAGACGAACACACAGGGTAAAGTGACGTGTGTGGGTGAAGTCTGTCACTGAGGTGACCTTATAGATCCTCAAAGAAGTTTGGATCTGAAGTGAGACAGAGAGGAGATTATTCCAGGAGAGATTAATCTTCAGTAGAGGTTATTCCTCTAATGTGTGAAGTCAGGAGCCACCCCGAGGAGCCATGAGTGTAATAAGTTGCGCAGTAAACACACGGCACCAGTAACATTTATTTGTGCTACTAAGACATTTGAAGCCCTAAGATCATTACAGCAACACTAATTCTGATTTTTAACTTTTTCCCCTATACTCTTCACCTCCTAATCAAACCAGACCCCAAAACAGACCCTAAAGGATGTTTAATTTCTGACTTTTCTACATCCTGAGACTGTTACGATATAGTTAACATGAAAATATCGTTAAAAGCATCAGAGGAAGAATTTAAGACTCCGAGGGGCTACTAACTTTTCATGTTCAGCAGATGAGTTTGAGTCAATTCTTAGCTATCCTTTTCAGTTAATGAGTGAGAGTTAATTCCACCTGAGAAGTAGCGATGGTGGTCACCTTAAGACTCTGTTACTGAGAAAATACGGATATTGTGTAACCATGAGTTATGAAGGGAGAGAAAACAGGACCTCTACAAAGGCATTATTTGCATATGCATCACCAATGCAGTCAATGTTCACTCACTCAACACACTCAGATATTCAATACATTCATCCAGCTATTACTGAGCGCCTACTATATGCCAGATGCTGGAGATACAATGGGATATAGGGAAGACCATGTTCCTGGCTTTCACAGAGCCTGCGTATCAACCAGAAAAATGGACAGGGATCAAGAAAACAAATAATTTAATTTCAGATAGTGATGTATGCTATGAAGAGCATGTGGCGGACCATGGTAGAGAGCACTGCAGCAGAGGCAGTCCTGGGTGGAGGACATGGGGACAGCCTCCCTGAAGAGGCAACACGTGAACTAAAACCTTCATGCTGAGAAAGGGCCAGACCAAAGATCGGAGGAAAGAATGTTCCAGATGGAAGAAACAACTAGGGAAAGATCCTGAGGGAACAATATGTTTGGAGTATTTGAGGGCTAAAGTTGGATGGACCAGAGCGTGCAGGCAGATGGTAAAAACAAAGAGATGCACTGGAATGGTGAGCACCACGTCTTTCAGGCCATGGCAAGGAGTCTGGATTTTATTCCAAGTGCAAAGGACAGCCAGAGAAAAGTTTTAAGCAAAGCAGAATTGGATTTACATTTTTAAAAGATCACTCAGCTGTTGTGTAAAGAGTAGACCCAGGGAAGTTAGAGCAAAAGCAGTCAAGAAGCTGTCCTGATCCATGAGTCATGCAGGCACATGGTGATGGTGGCCTTGCCTGACAGTGGTAACCACCAATTAACAAAGAGGTAGCTGAGCCAAGAATGTATTTCAGAGATAGCATTAACAGGACTGGATGATGAATTCGATGTGGAGATGTAAAAAAGAGCAGACAAATCAAATGTGAACCCAATTTGGGGGTTCTGAACATATTAGATCCCCACTATTAATACAGGGGGAGACTAGAGTAGGAACAATTTGAAGGTGGAATTGGGAAAGTCAAGAGTTCTGTTTTAAAACATGTTGTGTATATATAAAACACCTGCTAGACACCCACGGAGTTAAAAGTTCATTCTGGGCCTCATGGGAGCATCTGCAGTTGAAGATCTAAGTTGGGGAGTCATTGACATATAATCTTAAATCATAAATCTGCCTGAGGTTATGGAAGTAAAGATTTTTTAGTACCCAAGACCTAGCTTAGGCTTTTAAGAGATCCCTGAGAAGGGCTCATGAGGCCAAAAGAAAATCAGAAGATGGGTAGTGTCAACCCAGCCATGGAAGAGGGAGACATTAACCCATGTTTAATGACCATTCAACTCTCGGCACAATCAAAGCTGATCCTGGGCCAGGCACTGGGATCACAGTAGTGAACAAGACACTACCAGACCCTCAAGGAACTTACAGTCTAATGGAATTATGAGTGGCACCCAGAGAATGGGGAACTTAAATTTTGTTTCTTGGCAGTATAGCTTCTGATTCAATTACAACAACACTACAGAAAAGCAGAACATATTCCAACTGAAAAAGAAAGTTAAAGCTACAAGGTAATCATTGTTGGAGTCCTCCCGTTTTATGTACAGATCAGTAGATGTTTAAACATTGGCTGTGACACAACCTACCAGTTATTGAACTTCTGTTCATCTTCTAAGAGACTTTGAAAGTCTTGCAAGTAAGACTTGCAAGAAGGGGACTATCAGCTGTCCAGTCTGAAAATTGAGAGCATCGAGAGAAGGGGATCCACCACCCTGAATGCTCTGCTGTTATACCTCAGTACAAGTGCACAAGGTTAGAATAATGGCATGAGCAGCTCTGAAGACAAATGGTAGTCCCTAAGGGACAATCCATGAAGTTCACTGGGATTGGATCAAGGCAGTCACTACTGAATTTACTGGATCATAGTAATGGAGTGGGGTGGAATTTACAAAATGGGATTTAGATCTATTTCTGATAGAGTGTAGAGATTGTCACCCTTCAACCATCCCCTTTGTCCTGCTTCTCCTGATTCTCTGCCCCTGGGCTCCTGCAGAAGCCACACTGGTCATCACAATACAGGAAACCCTAAAGACCTGAGGAAACAACCCAAATTTGCACATCAACACTGCCTCTGGCAAAGCAGCTTACATAAAAAGCTTGTACAATATTACATACACAAGTTACATACACAGAGTATCCTGAGGTTCTCTGAACCTAAAAGTAGCATCTCAACTGAAGGAAAAGATGCAGCAATAAAAGAACTGGTGAAACGCCCCTCCTTCATAAATGAACTTAAACAAGTGAATGGACAACAAAATTTAAGCATCTCACCATGGCAGAAGTGAGCAATTATTTAACCATCAATAAAAGCAAGGGAGGTGGAATGCTGATTCATGGCATTTTTCCTATTGTAGCCATTTTGGATTTGTTAGCCAGAAACACAAAAAGCGCTAAATCAAGAACTGGGAGAGTAGACGACCTGAGGAAGTGCACATCAAGAGCAGAGAAGTCAAGTAGGACAACTGTTGGATATGAACAGTTGAGGATAACTGTTGCATTATGAACATTCTTGCACCAGAATTTCCTTTAGATATTAATTTTGTTTTGTGGCTTTCTGTATTTCTCCCTCTCCCTCCAATTTCAACCTAGTAACCTTAGTGTTTTAAATTCTCACTTCAGGGATATTGTCATGATGAAAAGCTGAAGCAAAATGAACCTATGGGTTGTTGGGGAAAGTAAAAAGCCATCCAGTCACATGCTGGAGGTAAAGGAGGAAGGTGCCTGTGAGAAACAGGGAGGTGAGGAAAAAGGTTTCTCAAGTCTAGGAAGGGGGCAAAGTCTAATGTCCCCTTAAGCAAAAGGGGACCAGACTCTGTTGCCTAGCAAGGTACTAGGAAGGTGGCAAAAGCCAAGAAAGGAACAAGAGATCTTATTCCTGTTCCTTCCTGAGCATGAAATAGAGGAAAAGCCACCGGTCCTAATGTGCACAGACGTGTACAATTGTGACCGATGAGTCACCAGCCTTGTCCCGCTGTGACCTTGGAGCCATTCAGTAGCAGGGAACAGCAAGAATGACTGTGGCTGAAGTTCAGAAGTAAACTCACGGATGTAACCTATTACCAGCTGACATAAGCAACTAGTTAGAAGCATCATAAACAGAAAACACTCTTACTGGACTTTACAAGCCTGCCATCATCTTAATTAAAAACCTCAGTACTTTCATATACCATCTACTTGAATAGAATCAGCTAACAAATTAACCATGTCAGGATTTGGGGGTGGAGGAGCTCCTCTTTATATCCCTTCCTAAGAGTCTAGGAAAGAAACAGAATGAATAATAAAGCACACCAATGGACAGCAGACTTCTCTTTTCTCACCCCTCCAGGTAGCTCCTCTTGATCCCTACCATACAACCTACAAGTGATTTCTCTCTCATCTAAATTTTGGTTGGTTGCTTTAGGCTGAACTTCCCTGGGCAGTCACCCTTTGGTGGGATCATTTCATCTCAGGATTTGAAAAATATTGCAAACTTGATTTCATCATCTCCTCAGTCAGGCTCCAATGAACAGATTCACACACACACACACACACACACACACACACACACACACCCCATGTTCCTAAGAAACAGATTTCAAAGCTCAATTGCTGCTTAATTCCTTTGCAATAAGCAGTGTGCCAGCCCAAGTTCTTCTTGGAAAGGCAGTACAATGAAGAGATCAGAATAGAATATTGCTTGGTAAACACAGAATCAGAAAAGAGAAAGTATTGTCTTGCTCAAAGGATATTAGAATCAAATATGTATATATAGCTTGGGGTAATCCTCCCTTAGTCTACCATAACTGACAAGATAAAACAATCCCATCAGAGATTCACTGATAACAAGTCACGCTATATTAATCAAATTTCTGATTTTGGTAGGGGGACGAAGATTAAGAACAGGCAGAAACAACAGCCTCATTTTATACCTTGACCAGGAAAGGGTTTGATAAAGTGTCTCATAATATTCATACCAACCAGGCAGAAATATGTGTACAGGATGACAGGACAACCAGGTGAACCCATCACTGTGTGATTAACCACAGTCATACTCTGCTTGGCTTCATCATGCTCAACACTTTTTTATATTATAGTAACAAAGACAAACATAGCATCCCTCAATATATGCTAATTTCACAAAAAAGAGAGGTAAAGCTGATATAAGATGACTGAATTAAGACTCAGAACTATCTCAACCGACAGGACATTAATCTAAAATAATGAAATTTACTAAGACTAGTTGGTAAATCCTGCACTTAAATCAACTGCATTGAGTGTAAAATGGAAAACCTAGCTTAACAGGCTTTCAAATTTCCAGAAAAATGGAACAAATAACAGGGATATTTAATGACCTAGACCAAGTCCAGAGAAGGGTAAGCATAACTGTAAAAGGACTTAAAAATATATTCTATGAAGAATGGTTGGGATAAAGGAGAAAGCATAATATAAGGAGCCAATAAGGTTTACTATAATTATTGGGGACATTTGTTTTCTTTCTTGGAATACGCAAGTGGATTAGAGACTGGGGGGCTTTTATAGGGTACTGAAGGGTGAACAAGAACCCGTGGGTCCCAGTTACGAGGAAGGCAGATTTCAGTTCAATAAAAATAACTTTTAAAAATAATCACAACTATTCTGAAGCAAAATAAACTGCCCTGTGAAACTGGGAGCTCTCCATCACAAGACTTTTCAGAACAACTTGAATGGCTATCTGCTACAACCTGCTCCCTACCAGGAAGCACACCAGTTCCCCCATCTGCAACTCAAGAGAACAAGGGGTCAGCTTTATAACAAAATATTAAGAACAATCCAAAGAAGTTGGACCAGGTCAAATTGCTGGTGGTCCTGCTCTGACCCAGGAAACTGGTCCTAGCATCTGGGCCTCTAGCACATATAATTATGACAGGTCATTTCCTCAAACACTGGTTTCAGTAGATGAAGCAGTTGTTTTACTACTTGGACCTCAAAAACAAGCTGGTATTTTGCTTTTCATTCTGTCCACTATTTCTTAAACTGGAGTCTTATCTATGAACCCCAGTCTTTATAGGTAGGTCTCCAAAACCACCCCCAAGGAAGCCAGTCAAAACCCCAAGGCATGAAACAGCTGTCAGTCTACATCAACACCTACTGCCCACTGCCAAAAGACCTGATGCCAGCCGGTCATAAGTTTTAGAGCTACAAAACTCTGACAAAGTTTTGCTGACAAAGGTCTGTCTAGTCAAAGCTATGATTTTTCCAGTAGTCATGTATGGATGTGAGAGTTGGACTATAAAGAAAGCTGAGAGCCAGAGAATTAATGCTTTTGAACTGTGGTGTTGGAGAAGACTCCTGAAGAGTCCCTTGGACCACAAGGAGATCAAACCAGTCAATCCTAAAGGAGATTAGTCCAATATTCATTGGAAGGACTGATGCTGAAGCTGAAACTCCAATATTTTGGCCACCTGATGTGAAGAACTGACTCACTGGAAAAGACCCTGATGCTGGGAAGGATTGAAGGTAGGAGGAGAAGGAAATGATAGAGGATGAGATAGTTGGATGGCATCACCGACTCGATGGACATGAGTTTGAGAAAGCTAAAGGAGTTGGTGATAGACAGGGAAGCCTGGAGTGCTGCAGTCCATGGAGTCACAAAGAGTTGGACACGACTGAGTGACTGAACTGAACTGAACAAAATTCCTGATGAGTTGGACTTGAAGTTCCCTCCTATATATCAGGCACTGAGGATACAAAAATAAACAGTTCTTGTCTCCGCAAACTCCCTATTCTGGTGGGAAAGTCGTCACCTTAGCACACTGTTTATGCCACTAATAGAGCATACGAATGAAAAATTAGGACAAAAATTATTCTCTGAAACACAGAGAAGTAAAGAACAGTAGTTCCCCCAACCTTATCCACAGTTTCACTTTCTGAGGTTTCAGTTACTTGTGGTCAACCACAGTTCAAAAATATTACATGAAAAATTCCAGAAATAAACAATTCATAAGTTTTTAATTGCACGTTGTTCTGAGTAGCGTGATGAAATCTCACGTTGTCCACTCCCTCCCACCCTGGACGTGAATCATCTCTTTGTTCAAGGCATGCACACTGTATACACAACCCGCCTAGTTAGTATATGGAAAAACACCCAGTATATATATAGGGTTTGGTACTATCCAGTTTCAGGTGTCCATTGAGGGTCTTGGAACACCCTGGAGACAAGGGAGGACTACTGTAGTCAAAACTTCCTTCCTGATGTGATAGTGGGAAGGTTCTCAGGAAACGACTTCAGAGGACATGGCACCTGAGCTTGGTTTTGAAGAATGAGTAGGATTTTCCCCCTGGAAAATGTGAAAGAGAGGAAGGCATTGCATTCTCTGCTGATGAAAGAACACAAGAAACAACCCGGAGGCACAAAATTCACCAGCGAACTCAGGAAATCAGACTATCTGGTCCACTCCGATTAGAGCAACAATGGCTGCTGCTGGCACCTCTATAGGCTGCCCAGACTCTAGGAGTCTGTCTGGTCCCCAGGTGTAAGTCATTCAAGTTATCCCATCCTGCTGTCAAAGCAAAGGCAATGCAACAGAGAAGTAGACTAAATCAAGATTTCTCAATACCAAATGTTGGCCTGTCTGCTGCCCAAAACAAATCATGAAAACAGTGTTTGCTCTGAGATTATATTCTTCCTCTTTTTATGGAGTAAAAGACCCTTTTCTTTTGTAAAATGATTGTGACTGTAGATCAGGTTTAGATTTTTAATATTCTGACCTTAAAAAAATGTTAGTCTTCCAAATTTTAGAGGGGATAGTTTGCTTCTTGTGAATCCATGTCTGGGAAGCACCAGGAGAGAAGAGAGGTACCTCCCTACACATACATTTCCAAAACCTGGGAACTTCATTCCAGACTCCTAGCCCCTCCAAAGGTCCTCTTCTCCATGGGTCAGATTAGGGTCTGTTGATCAATTCCCCTTTTTCTGCAGTCATGATTATGCTGCCTCCCAGCAACAATGCTGCACTCCCAGATGCCAAATTGCTGTGGAGTTAACATTGAGACTGTTGAGTTTCTGATTAACTTGAGTGGCCTCTTCATGACATTTACAACATGTAACAGATCAGCTCTGAGCAAAGAGATCAATATGAACAGATTTTACAGATGGCGAATCTCATCTATTGCCTTTAAGTACTAGTTATCTTTCATTGAAGCAGTAATAACTCTCCTCTGTTGCAACTCTGTTTTAGGGTCCACCAATACATTCCCCCTGGCTTTAAGAGCTTTGACCCCCCCCCCAAAATCTCATACCACCTGGGAGTCATTCTCTCCCTATACCTCCATAGTCTGATTATGCTGTGTTCTCTAGTGAGAAGCCAGGGGTCCTACTTGCCAGAACTACAACCGAAAGGTAAGACTCAAGACTTAAGGTCTTGGAGGAAGAAGTAGGCACAAAGGCGACATAGCCCCTGAGCTAGACTGCCTCCATCTCTGTGCCCTTAGCTTTTCTTCGCTCTTCCAGTTCATTTTACCCTCTCCCTTTCTCATGTCCGTTCTTATCCCCACTCCCACTCGTGCTTATCTGGGATATATTCTGCTTCTCTCCTTTGGATTTCCAATTTTAGATCATCTTCCCTCTACCCTCCACTTTTGTGGTCCCTTATTCCACTAGAGCTAATTTTGTGTATTTACCTACATGGAAATTTAACAAACTATTAGTTCAATTCAATAAATACTGATTTACCGAACTCTATGATATGCTAGACATTCAGGATACAGAGATAAAAAGAGCCTCTTCTCTGCCCTCAGGGAGTTCCAGAAAACAAGGGAAGAAGCTGTCTTCTACCTGGCTCGGACTCTAAAATTCTCTCCATTTTCTATCCCTCTTCTCACACACAAACCCAAGTCCCATGGGTAATTAACAAGATGAGTAATGGATTTTCACTTGCCTCTGGCAAGTTTGGAAAGAAGGTTTTTTAGCAAAAGTGGCTTTAAATAGTTCCAGTTGTTTTTCCCTTTGCACCTTTACAAGGCTCTGAAAACCTAGTAAATATAACTCTGAATCATCAGAATCTTTTTGAGGGGTGGACTGCACAGGTGGGGAAACTTGGAGGACTTGACAAGTAGATGTTGTCTTTTCTGGATCTCCACATTCCAGGCAATATCTGAGTTTTCTCTTTCTGGGTCTATCTTTCATGTTATAGGATACTTTTCCCCTCTCAAGATGGAAACATACTAGGGAAAGCTATGAAAGGGGAGAGAGGGCACCTGCCACCACTCAGCCACAAGAGCAGGCTTGAATCAGCAAGAAGAGCCACCCCACCCTGTAATGCTTCATCTGGAAATGCTGCTTCTGAATCTGCATCTTTCAGAAGAGGCTTTCCCCATTCATCAGAAACTCTCCATGTACCTCCTCTGAAGGAATAACCCCAGCCCATCCATGTCACTCAACTTGCCGTAAAGCCCTCACCCATGACCTCACTTAACTAACACAAGGGTCAACCATCTCCTAGACGCTCACCTTAGATTCTGGCCTGCCAAAGGAAAGCATTAACCACTCTATCTCCCAATTGCTCTCTGGCATATTTATTATTTTTCACCAATATAGTTATTAGATACAAACTCAAGGAGAATTGGATTCACAGCCCAAAGTTCTCCTGGACCAAAAAAAAGCCACCCCTGCCTTTTCTACCTTCTTTCTGCATTTGTTTTGCTAAACCCCACAATTCTACCACCACTAAAGAGTGGACTAGAGAAAAAACCAGGGCTGGGGTGGCAAAGAGTTTAGGAAGGATCTAGGAACTTCCCTGGTGGTCCAGTGACTAAGACTTCACGCCCCCAATGTAGGGGCCCTAGGTTCGATCCCTGGTCCTGGAACTAGATCCCACATGCTGCAACTAAGAGTTCACATGCCACAACTAAAGATCTGATATGCCACAACTAAGACTCCGTGCTGCCAAATTAATTTTTTTAAGAGATTAGGAAGAATCTAGAAAAGGAGTGATGGCTGTGCCTACCTTCTGTCAGAGCTGAGATAAAGGGAGCACACTATACCTGGGCACTGTTCAGAGGCAACCCCCTTGTATTGTAACTAGGTCAACCATTCCCCCAGACAGTGCAT
Source organism: Cervus canadensis (assembly GCF_019320065.1). Lineage (NCBI taxonomy): Eukaryota > Metazoa > Chordata > Mammalia > Artiodactyla > Cervidae > Cervus > Cervus canadensis. The sequence goes on from NC_057396.1 coordinate 69,843,471, forward strand.
CCAGATGTTTCCCTCAGGATCAAGGCGCAATAGAGAAAGCCCACAGGAAGAATGAGTTTCAAGTGGAGCTGGGAAACCCTAACTCTCTTCCTCCTCCTCTCGCCTCCCATTCCTTCTCTTCCCCTCTCCAGTCCCAGATTTCTCTGCCTACACTGCTGGAGTTTGTTGAGGGGGTCTCAGAGGGGATCTGACTTCCTTTCTTCATTTGATTCCTAAGCCCAGCACTCCTCACACTCAAGCCCTTTCACAACTCTGTCTTCTGGGCTGCCCACCGGAAGTCTAAAAGTGCAGGCTTTATCTCTGTTATGTTAGACCCCCAAGAAGAGAGACAGAGAAGGTAGCTGGCAGGGGTTAGAGTTCCTTACACTCCATGGCCCCTTCCACATTCCCCAAGCAGACTGAGAACTGGACACAGTGAATCCTGACTAGGTTCAAGCCTACTTCTATAAAAGCAAACACCTTCTCCAAGCAAAGAGGATTGATCTGAAACGCACAGTGTAAATAAACAGTTCCTCCTGCGGCTTACAACTCTCTAAAAACACAATGCACTCTGCGTATTAGCTGAACTGTTTTTGATGGATCACAAGAACTTGGCCACCACCTTTTCCTAGACTGTCTAATCCACTTTTCCTAGCTTAACTTCTTTCCATGCTTCTCTCTCCTCTTGTCTGTTTTCTGCCCCTACCCACCCTCCTCCCATCTGAAGCTTTTCTCCCCCTCAGGAAAGCTGGGAGAGCCCAGGAAGTGAAGCTAGCAGATGATTCAGAAGAATTTTCCCAATCCCTGAACCTCAGAATCTCAAGTGCCCATGCACCACGTGGCCCCACAGGAGGTACAGTGAAGAGACGGTCCCTAGTACTTCCTACCATTGCATGGTTCTACCTAACTGGATGCGTCCCTGCTTACGCACAAGAAGACCAGTCATATCATACAGAGCCCTCGTCAGAAGACCATCACTGGTAGGTTCTTCCAGTACTTTCCCAAACAACTCTGGAGGTCAACCAGGTCTGTTACAGCAGCCAAACATAGGCACCTTAGACTCCAGCCTGCTGAGAACCGCCATGACCCTGACTTCCCCTTAGCCTCCCCACACACCACCACCCCATAAAACCAGAAGTTTATTAAGTGTTATCTAGTCCATCAGATGTTACTATGTTATCAGTGTTTCCATTTACAGTTCTGAACTTGAAAATTTTTTCAACTGTCCCTCAGTGAAGTCTCTTTCCTCGCAATCTCTCCCTTCTAGCCACTTAACCTCATCTAACCCAATAATTGGGGAGGAACCAGAGGATGGAAGAAAAAGAGTTGGAACTCTGGAAAACCAGAGAAAATGAGAGGATGAAAAGCAGAAAGTGTCTACTTTCTAGAGCATTCCAAGGAAACAGTCAGAGATGTGAGTCCTCTTGTTTGCTCATCCTCCCTTAAAAGGCAACTTGTATCTAGGAACATGATATAGTTCTTCAACAAATTACCCCAAACCACCATCACAGCTCTCATTCTATCAAGACTCAGTGACTTGATGAGAAACCATTTTGGCCTAGAAGTTTCTGCCCCACAATTCTGTAATAATGGGACCAAGTGGCCTTTGAGTAGAGCCTAACATTCCCCTTGGGACTCTGGCCACCAGCCAGGACACACTCAGGCTACTTCAAGATGTACGCCATTTTCCAGCTTTCTTCTCTCCCCACCCAGGAAGCTTCTACTGAAGCACATTTGACCCAACTGAGGTCCAGTCCCCAACCTCTCACTGAAGCCTCCTCTCAAGCTGACTGACGAGCACTCAGAAGTCACCTCAGACACACAGTGTCTTCAGTTACCTTGGAGTCAATCAACAGAACTTGCTTGGGCTCTGCTATTGACATCCCTCATCTGTTTCCCAGCCACATACCCACAAGCCTGCCAATGTCCAAGGAGACTCCTGAACAGACCACTAGACTCCAGAGCCTGCCCAAGGCAGCCTCCCCACTTACCCACACCCTTCCCCTTCAGGTCCATCTGCTCACTATTTTAGCAGTTGCACAAATTCATTCTTTTAGATATTGAGTAGGTTCATATTTTCTTTGAGGTTTAGCTTCTATTATTAGGCTCCAAACCTGTCTTCTCTGTAAAGAATTGACCCTTCTTTTCTTTTAAGAAAAATTACTTTGAGAGAATTTGTATTTTCAGTATTAATTTTGTAAAAGTATAAAGTATGGATTCCGTAACCATCAGGAGGATGGGCATGTGGGGACAGGAAATGCAGTTCTTAGGAGTTTCCAAAAAGGGAACAAAGAGGACAATGTGAGTTTGGGGCAGCATGTTCCCTCTCTGGCCAACGACCTGACAACTCTGCTCTGTCTATCACAGTTAGAGCCTGACTCCCTCCCCACTCCACGAAAAACCCTACACAGGTTAGAAGGAGAAAATAACAGGGATTTGCACCCCAACTAGTCAAGGTTCCTCTGTCCATGGGAATTCTCCAGACGAGAATACTGGAGCGAGTTGCCATGCCCTCCTCCAGCGGATCTTTCCAACCCTGAAATTGAACCCAGGTCTCCTGCATGGCAAGCAGATTCTTTACCATCTGAGCCACCAGGGAAGCCCCCAACAAAGAGAAATCTAGGTTAAATCACAGGATTCCAAAAAAACAGAGGGGCTGCCCAGAGGCTGGAGAAGACAGGAACTAAAAACCTATAAAGATGCACTTTATGGGCAGACTAGGATAGATCCACCCCACTTGAGAAGGGCAAAGGAGACCTTGTAGTGGAGGAGACAACCCCGGGGGTCTGGGAAGAATCCATTTTCCACAAGATCAAACTGAGAACAAGTTCGGAATCCAATCCAAAGAGCTCATAGCAAGTTAAGGATCAGAGCAGGTCCCAAACCAGCCAAAAGATCTCTTGGCCCCCGGCCCCCATATTTCACATTTTCTTATTTTTTCTTCTTTTCAATTTCCCTGTAAAGTTCCTTTTGAAAAATTTCAGTCTTGTCATAGGCTGCTATGGTGAAAAGGCTCTGCTTACTTCCATGGCAGTAATAGCGCTCCTTGTCTCCTCTGTCCTACGCTTCTCATCAGAGGAGCTTTGAAGCAGGAAGGAGAACTGACCAGAGAAGGACAATAGTAAGAAAATGCCTTCCAAGGATGAGAAACTTTGATTTCCTTTCAATCTTACATTATTATTTCCTTCCATTCTCACATAGAAGAAACAATTCACCCAAAACATTATTCCTGAATCTTGGAAGCATCAAGTTCCAATTATGCCACAGGGAGAAGAAAGAATTGAAGGAGACCCTTCTCAATTTCTTGTGGCCAAAAAGAAGACTTAATGATGCCATAAAATGACTCCTTGAGGAGCAACCCTGGAGTATCACCTTCGACCTCATCTCTTAGTGTTCCCACTGAGGCTCACTACCACTTCTACCCAGTGCTATGCTCCTCTCTCAACACATCTCCTTTCCCAACCACATTTTTTCAGTAGATTGAGGGGGTAAAAATTCACAGCTCCTTCCAGCCTCCTAACTCCACATTGTATCCCCAATTCTATCTTTTCCTGAATTTGCCCATGTGGAAAGGGAAAGGTGGCCAGTGTGATTTGTCTCTCAGAAATGCTCTTTCTTCATGGTTTGGCAGCTGGCACAAACCACCATCTCACTTCACTCCCTCACAAGCTGAGGAACCATTCTTTAGCAAATAGAGGCACCCAACTCAAATTGAGCTCAGAAAGTATTGTGGTTGGAGTAGAGGGCTCTAAATTCTGGATTTAAGAAGGAAGAAATCCCTTGAGGATGGGCGTAATCGCTAAGTTGAAGAGAAGAAAGAAAACGTAGAGATCTGTTACTGCCTCGGCATACCTGTCTTTCCACCTCTGAGGGGGTATCATCTAGGCTCAGTCTCTCCACAGCCCTGTCTCTCCTGTTTTTCAATCTCTTCCCTCATCCCTGCTCCTCATTTTACTGTAAGTACATGAGGGACAACAGGCTGAGGAGGCTAAGAATACTGAGAAGTCTCACAGATAAGACAGATGCAGGATATGGCCCAGGACAGCCAGAGGAAAGCAAGTGATTCATTCATTTGGGTGCCCACCTGCCCTCTTCTCATAGGCTATTTCTCCCTTCAGAATAAGTTCTTGCTGCCTACCTGACTTCCCCTCCTGAGCTTTTCATCAGCCTCTTTATTGACCACCAGATCCCATTTTAAGAGGGAAGCCCTTGGGCATAGCATGTAAGATCAGGGGATAAGTAGCTCCTGGCTGGTCAACCATCTCCCTTCTTCTTGGACATTTTCCATATCTTGAGCCCCCAAGACAAGGCCACAGCAAAGAAAGGCATTCGTCTTCCCACATAAAAATCCAGTTTCCACTGTACACATACTTCCCACACATTGAGAGGATTTAGCTGAGGGTGAGTAGTGGAAGCCACTTTCTAAATCCCCAGAAAACCCTCAACCCTTTCTAAACATCGTTGGCATTTTATTAGGACAATCTCAGGAGGAAGAACAAAAAGAGACCTCCTTAGATGACCTGAAGAAGAATCAGTTTAATGGGAGCCTCTCCGATTTCTCTAGCACATTTGCCTCTTTCACCTCTGTTTATTTCCTCTTCTCTATCACCAACTCAATCGTGATCTTCTCTGGCCTACATGGTTTCTCTCTGCAGAAGGGGTGAGTACCTTCCTCTACTATCAACAGTTGGCTTCAGGACCCTGTTCAGTAGCTGTATCATCCTTGCCCAGGCCCTACTTCCTTCCCAGCCTCTTATCTGAGTCCTGCTCAGTTTCTCAGAAGTATTTCTAGTCACTGTGGGCAAACCATCCAAGATCATCAAAAACTAGCCTTCATTGATAGCCAGTCAAATGCCCACTGCTCCCCCCCACCCCCCACCACAGTACTCCATTACATTCTCCATCCCAGGGCCAACAGCTCCTCCTGTGATACTATTATCACTTGCCTTAGGGCCCCAACTGCAATGCCACTGTCTTGCCACATCCCATGGCTGCTCCAAAGCAGCTCATTTCACTCTCCTATTCAACTGCTTATAATTAAGCCCTTGATTCATGGATGTGAAAAATCAGAGCATCTTCCAGAAGCTGATTGCCTAGATTTGGTTCTCCAACTACCCATTGCCTATCTCATTTGTCCCACCCATATCTGAAACCCATGATAAGATCATCAGGAACTGCCTGTGAGCATCAGCAAGATTCTGAAGGGTTTATGTAAAACGGATCTACTTTAGTAAATGTGAGGCTTTCTGGGATCTTGAGGTACTGAGAACGCTATAAATTTTCTTTGTAAGTTAATAGAAACTTATTCCGTGGAAACAGAAGTAGAAAAGACTTTGGAGACTTGGCAACTAAGTTATTTAACCAGCTTATTTAAGGGCTAGCTCTTGGCTCTCTCAGTCTGACGTTGGCACCTCATTGTCACTGGCCTCCATCTTGCCTCAGTCCTTCTCATCCCTGTCCTTGTCTTCTTCTCTATCTTCTCTTGTTTCCCTCTGGCCGACCTTATCTCCATCCTACTACCTTTTTTCTCCCAGGCACAATAGGCCAGAGCCCCTTAGCTTGGGGAGGCTAGTCCACACGGCTTTGCACTTCCACAGTGGGCCTATGGGTTCCCCATCCTTTAGTAGATCCATATTAAGGGTAATCTGGGAACTTAGGACTCTCCATTCTTCAACTTCACCTTCTCTTAGCTACCTCAGCACTGCCAACTCTGTACCCCCCAGCAAATACCTCCGACTCAATAACTTGATAAAGGGGAACACAGAAACTAGTGAGGATAGGAAAGACCAAGGGAAATGGAGTACAACGTGGGAGTTCTTTTCTCTGTTCAGAACCTTCATGAACTATATTATGTACTCCCCAGAATATTCAGGAGCCTCCAGTGATATACACCCTCCCTGTCAAAGAGAAAATGATTTGTTTCAGGGTCTGTTGGGGGAGTCTTTCTCTCTCAGCCCTTAAAGACCAGTAGTCCCTGAGAAAGTTCACACTTGTGACAATGACTGATGGGAATTTCCAATGGAGTCTTGAATCTAATCATTCCCTCTTCCCAAGAGAGACAACAAGGTGGGCCCCTCCCCAAGACCCCAACCCAACAATCATGATAACCTACCCAGTGCTTGCCCACATGAAGTCCCAATCCCCTTCTCACCTGTACCTCCCTCTTTCGCTTCATTTCTAACAGGTACCATTTAAGATACATTTGGGAAGGACCATAAATAATCTCTCTTCATGCCCACTTCCCATCCTTTGGGCTCCCAGCTCTACCACATCCAATACCCTTACTCTTTATAACTCAATCCTCCTGTCTCATCCTCCAAGAGGGGAGGCTACTGCAATTCCCATAATTACAGTGTGCACAAGAGGGCATGACCTATTTTCCTGGATCTATCTTTTACTTCTCCACTCAGTTCCTATTCCATTTTGACTATTAGACTCTAACAGCTCCTCTCCCATCCCCCAACAGGTGTAATAATAATAGCTAGCACTTACTGAGTGACAACTATGTACCAGGCATGTATCTGCTTAGCTTTTCTGGGACTCCAGCTGTGAGTCCCTACAGTAGTCTCCCTTGTGTCCTACTTTGCATCTCAGTTCTCTATCTCAACTCTCTTCATCTCTGACACCCTCTTCTAAAAAATTTGTATGGTGATCCACTGCCGCTCTTTCAGAAGCCACATCTTCCCTGGCTGTACACTTACAAGATGGATCACTCTATCTCTGGGCTCCAACTATTCCGATATACTCTATAAGAATCTAAGTCCAGGCCTCCCCTTTCGCTATCCATGACAGCGCTTACCTAGAGGCCTTCGCAAAGAGACCATTTCCACAGGCAAGACCACCACAACCACCGCCCACCTGCCTGTCAGCCTCGTCCCTAGCTCCCAGACGTTTAGAGTCCCCAGAAGTGGTCGCATCATTTCACCCAGGTCCCAGGAAAAGCCTCAGCATTTCATACAAGCTATAAAAGCTTCAGTAAACACCTTAAACTCTGGCCTTCTGAGGACTACCTAAAGGTACATTGGCCAACTTTCCACCCTCCAGCCCACTTGCTTTCCCACCAGCTTCTTAAGAAATCAGGCCCCTGCCCCATTTATAAGTTTGATCCCCCAAACGCATGACTCCTTTGAAGGAGGACATTTCCTTTCGCCCTTTACTAGGAAGTCGCGGGATTTCAAGTATGAACAATGGCCGATCCGATACGGCCAAAACCGTTACCCCAGGGTCTCGCGATGAGAGCGCTGGCTGTTAACTGCCGCAGCACTTTCAAGATTCATCATTCATTGGGCTGCCGACCTGTCAGTCACTTCTGCTGGGCCAATGAGTATCATTGCCTCACAAGAAACAGCGGTTGGCGGGCAGGCCAGTGGTTCCTTGACTTTCTGACCCCGGAGGGTGGCTCCGCTGTTCTCATCTGCAGCTTGCAACTGTTCATGCCTGCGCATCATAGGCAGGTGGGCATCAGGAAGGAGGATCATTGAGTCAGCCTAGACCCACGCACAGGTTACGGAATTTGGAGGGGGAAGGGACAAAGGGGAAAGGTTTAGCGCCAACTAAACGTTGAGGTTTCTTAACAGTAATAGCGTTGGGAAGGCTGCGTTGGTTCAACTCTGCCCCAACCCTGCTGGTTCCCTTACTATGTGAACCTCTGTTGGTCTCTTCCTTGACCTGGGCCTCAGTTGCTTTTTCATTAGGAGGGGATTGATCCCCCAAGATCTCGCATGCTTCTTATTTTTTCATATTTCAAAAGACGAGGTGAGAACCCAGCTTAACCACTGTCCGGTTAATTGTGAAGGGGAAGGCAGTAGGTCAGAGGTGAAGAAGCACTTCCAGGATCTAGAACCAAGAGGATGTTCAAAAGGAATGAAGAAGTGATGCTCTCTAGCCTGAGGGAGAGTTTGAGGAGGGGGATAGCTTGCCAGAGGACCTCTCAGAGTGTGGATTCAAAAGATAGAAAAAGCATTTTGGCCAGTGTCTATAACAGGGTTGGGGTGGAGAAGGGAGCACACTGGGTGGAGCTTAAAGAATCTCCTCTCACCCATTTATGGGTCGTTTTTTTGTTTGTTTGTTTTTCTGGAGTTTCCTACAAAAAGGTTCTTTTTTGGCAGGTGGGGGGAAGTTATTTTGAAGAGTTTGGCGAAGTTGAGCAAGGATGTGTTCCCACGGTATAAGTGAACTCCCTTCATTTACTGTCTTCTGTTTTCTCAACCAACACCACCTGCAGAATCTGACAATGACCCTTGGGCTTTTCCAGTGGTTACCACAACACCATTTCCTGCCGCCTGGAGGGAAGACAGAGTAATTGTTGGCAGCAAGAGGTGAGTGTGGGTAAGGAAAAGGGAACTCTTTCCCCTCTTCCCAGCCCTCCTCCTCTCTTTCTTTCCCTCATATCCTTCTGCCCAGCCCTTTCCTCCACCCACCTGCTGACTCCAGCCAGGGTCACACCAATTTTCATTTTTCACTGCCTCCCCAGAAATTCAGGGGGCCTTAAGGCATGCTCAGGAAAGGCTGTTCCCTGGCACAACCTCTCCATTGTCTGCTCCGCTGAGAAGTAATCAGTTTCCAGAAAGTTTGAGAAATTGATTTCCAACAAGAGGGCACCAAATCAAAGCCATTTCTCTAGCCCATGGGGTATCTGCATATTTGACATTGGCCTTCCTGACACTGGCCTCCCCCTGGTGGTTCAGATGGTAAAGAATCTGCTGCAATGCAAGAGACCTGGGTTCAATCCCTGGGTCAGGAAGATCCCCTGGAGAAGGGAATGGCTACCCACTCCAGTATTCTTGCCTGGAGAATTTCATAGACAGAGGAGCCTGGCAGGCTGCAGTCCATGGAGTCACAAAGAATTGAACAGGACTGATCGATTAACACCTAACACTACATGAGTTAGAGGTTGTCAGCCGAGGAGGTATAATAACTTCATCCAAACCCAAATAATGTCTTGCTATTTAGCTTTTTACCAAGATTTCTACATCTCAAACCATCCACCTTCCCCACAACTGGTTTTCCCCCACTTTATGTCTCATTATTTCTTGCTGTCACTCTGTTCTCCTCACTGTCTCTTTTCCTGTGTCTTTCCCTCTGGTTTGATTTGTTTTTCCTTTTGTTTTCTGAGGCCAGAGTGGAACCTGGAGACGATGTGGACATGTTGGTGTTCAAAGGAAAAGACCTGAGCCTCTGCCTTAAGAGGCAGACTCACCCTCTCCAGCTTAGCGGGGGTGAATGTTGCCCCCCAGCTCCTCAGACACCCCCTTGGTACTAGGCTTGTTCTCCAGGCTTACTAGAGGAGTACCCCTCACTCTAACAACATCCTCAATGATTATCACCCCTGCCTCCTACCTCCCATGTCCACCCCCATGGCAGGGCCCCCACAGAAGCAAAACATAGTCACCTTAGACTCTGGCATACTGAAGCCAGGCCCTGATCCTGTCAGCCTCACCTTCCTGCCAACTTGTATTTAATAAAAATATTAAGTGGTATTCCTGTGTCTAAAGTACTGTTTGAGCATTTGTCGTTTCAAACTGTAACATTAAATTATATTCTCCTTCTTTTCCCCATTGTATTCTTTCCGGGACCGAAATGTTAAAAGCTGAGAATGAGTAAAGTTGGAGAAAGTGTGACAATATACATTTCTCAATAGAGAGTGATCACAAAGCTTGCTACTCACAAGCAAGGTGTTTGAGAACACGAATGGCCCTAACCACTTCAGCCAAGAAAGTGGTTTCCCTGAGCACGAGACACAGCTTTCAGTTAGTTGAGGGGCATTTCCACTACTCTATTAGGACATTATATAACAGCAATGTACAGGTCAGAAAGACCTTCTTGTTGTTTATAATAATAAATGCCCTAAAATAGTGACATTCAGTTTGGTCCTTCTAGTCAACTGTTATGTAGCTGTTAAAAAAATACATTTGAAAACTTTCTTATGACAGACATGAAAAAGCATATTCTAAAACTGTATCTGCAAAATCTAAACAAAAATTCCAGAAGAGGTTGGAATTCTGGCTGATTTTTGTTACACATTTTTTTATTTTCTGTTATAAAATGAGCATGTATTATAAACAGAAAAAAAAATCCAAATTGTAAAAGTAGTTGGTTCTTCCCTGTTGTAAATGAAGAAGGAACTGGAATGAACTGATTGAGGGAGCTCTTTTTAAGTGGTCCCTGACAGGACAACCTTGCAGGTGGAGGTGAAAGGTTTAATGGAAGTCAGGATCCCATAGACTTGCAAACTGTCAGAAAGATATAGGCAGATTCAAATCTGGTGGAAGACAAGAGAATGTATATTCCACTTCATCTTCACTCACTCTTGCTTTGTTATGCCTTCTTTATGCTATAATGACAAGTATTCCATACTGAAGGGCAAAAAACCTGAGTTCAACTCCTGACCCTGGCCCCTCCTAGGTGGGTATCAAGCATTCAATCCCACAGAACCTTAACTAGATGATCATGCGATGAACCTTAGCCAGATTATCCAAGGCCCTCACCCCAGGGCCTTTGCACTTGCTTTTCCAAAACTCTTTCTGGAATGCCCAGATCTTCCTGTGGTTTGTTCCCTCCTACATTTAGGTCTTGATGCAAATGGAAACTCCTCAAAGAGTTCCTCACTCCAATAACGTCTGGTAACATTTTTTTCAATTTTATTTTCTCTGAGCATTGATCCCTAACTAAAATAATCTTCTGCTTTGCTTAATTGCTTATTGTCTCTTAGAAATTAAATTCCTGGGGAGCAGGAATCTAGTCTTGAGCTCTGTATCCCCAGTGCCTAAAACACAGCCTGGCCCGCCGCTCATTAAATAAGTCAGGCGCCAGGGTGATACAATTTCACCATGTTTTCTCATTTAATCTTCCTAAGACTCGTGTAGTTTTCCTAAGAGGGAAAGGTTAAGCACAGAGAAGTGAAGTACATTGAGTAAGTGGCAGAGCCAGAATTAGAACTAATTCCAGAATACTTTCCACTTCGCTACCCTTCCCTCCCATGCAGCCGGCGTGGGGCCTGTTTGGGAGAGAGAGGGCTGGGACAGTTCAAGGGCGGCGAACATCAAGAGCCAAGTCTCTGAGCCCAGAAAGTTCAAAATAGTAAAAAGACTGAATTGCATATGGACATGGGAAGCCGTGGGAGTGGAGGACGGAAAGCGCCGGAGGGGCTTGGTTGCAATTCCGGAACTTGAGAGCGTTTTATGAGTATCTGAGCAGCACAGTCCCTTTTATTCACTCCATGAAGAGAAATCGAACACCTCCTGTGGGCTTTAAGCGATTCAGCACGTCGCTGGAATGGGCAGTTCCTGTCTTTGATTGAACACCTACTGTGCGCTCTGCACAGCTCAGGGCCCATCTAGGCTGGGAGAGTCTTGTCCTTGTCCTCCCGTATCTGGGGTACTGCAACTGGGATGTCTGGGTAGCAGGGGTTACCCGCCCTGAGCAGAGACAGATGGGAATTTTCAGTCATCATTAAGGTTTATTGACCAGCGCGGCTGGAATTTCCCAGAGAGAGGAATTAATCTCGCTGCCGACTGAGAGCAGATACCCTGCTGGGAGTAGTTACATAAATTCTGTTGCTCAAATTAATTAGGATTGTGATTCATTTGTTTAATGAGGAAGAATCTGATGGTGGCAAGAGGCAACCCGGCGGCCCTTTCAGAACCCAGCCAATTCCAGGTGATGCTCCAGCTGGTGGAAGGGCTGGCAGGGTCGGAACCGGGCCCTGACGTGGACGGAAGGACCCGACCAATCAGTAAGAGGAATAAACTGAGGCAGGCAGAGACAGCCAATCAGATTACACTGCTCATTGAGAGGCGGGTGTGAGGCTCACCGGCTCCCAGACCTTCTGCCTGTTAGGCTTGCGAGCGTGGAAGGACATCTCAGCTTCGTCCCCAGTATTCCATCCTCCTCTTTTTTCAAAGCGGTGGAGAAAAATGCCAACAGCTGAAATCGCATCCATTTCCTCGCGTCCCCCAAAAAGCCAAGTTATTCACAGAAGGAAGGATTCTTTCAATAAAGATCTATTGCTTAAAGCATACAGAAACACTTGTCTCTTACTCCCACCTCTACTTACAAAGAGAGCCCTCCTCTTTGCCCAGAATGTCCCTGTTTACAAAACCCTGTCAGTGTCCTTCACTGCATCTGTGAGTCCCGCCTATAATGGAAACTGACCAGGACGGCGCAACCTAGGTAAACCGTGAGTCCGGCAGCACCAGACTTTTCATGAAGCAGGAACATTGTCAGAAGCATGCGTCTGGCTGCCCCCAAGGGCTTCATTCTCTTCCCAAACGAGGCGGAGAAGCTTTGACTGGAGCTTGGTCAGTTACTCTGCATTTAGAGAATGGGTAGCCATGAAGGGCACCGATCTGGGAACCGGAAGTCCAAAAACAGGTGACCTAGGACAAGTCTTGTCAATCTCTGAGCCTCACTTTCCTTCTCCTTGAAAGGCGGCTGCTTTCTGCTCTGAGGAGAATGGAGCTTTGGCTCCGGCACCCTACAGACTGTCCCCCCTCCAGCAGTTAGAGGTCATTTTGACATCGAAGTCAGATCTTGGCACTTCTCCTGTTTTAAAACCCTCCAAAGGCTTTCCCACACATTGGGAAATTTTTTTCATATGAAAAATGTAAACTGACATTTATTCCACGGCTAAGGAGGCCCACAAGATCCAGCCTCTCCTTTCCTCTCTGACCTCAACCTCTGCAGCACCCCCTCCCTCACCACGTCAGCCTTTCTTTTAGAATACAAAAAGCCCACTCTCTCCATCAGGCCTCTGCACTGGCCGAGCCTTTTCCCTGGAAGGTTCTTCCCCAGCGCTTTGTATGGGCAGAAACTTAGCATTTCTTTCCCTGCGTGAATGTCACCTTCTTGGAGACACTTTCCCTCAGTATGCAATCTAAGGTAACTCAGGCTCAGGAATTCCCCGGCCGTTCAGTGGTTAAAGCTCGGCACTTCCACTGGGGGGGCCATGGATGTGATCCCTGGTCAGGGAACTAAGATCCCGCAAACCAAAAACAAAACAAACAAACAAAAAAGTAACTCGGGCTGTATCCATTACCTGGTCTTCTTTTTCATCAGAACACTTTTTTTTTTTTTTTTAATTGGAGTGTAATTGCTTTACAATGCTGTGTTAGTTTCTGCTGTACAATGACGTGAATAAACTTAGGGACACATATATCCCCTCCCTCTTGAGCGTCCCTCCCACCTCCACATCCTACCCCCTGGAGGTCTTCACAGAGCACCAGACTGAGCTCCCCTTGCTGTTAGCGCCTTCCGGTCAGCCGTCTACTCTACACACGGCCGCGTACGTGTCAGTGCCACTCTCTGAGCTCATCCCACCCTCTCCTTCCATCCCTGTGGCCACAGGTCCCTTCTCTATGTCTGCATCTCTATTCCTGCCCTGCTGGAATGGTTCATCAGTACCATTTTTCTCAATGCCATATATATGTGTTAATATACAATTTTGTTTTTCTCTTTCTGACTTAACTTCATTCTGTATGACAGACTCTAGGTTCAACCACATCACTACAAATGACCCAATTTCATTTTCATTCCTTTTTATGACTGAGTACTCTATATATATATATAATTATATATATATATTATATTACATATATTATTTTATTATATATTATATATACATATATATAATATATATATACACACCACATCTTTTTTATCCATTTAAAAATGTTCTTCTTTATCAACGGACATTTAGGTTGCTTCCATGTCCTAGCTATTTTAAATAGTGCAGCAATGAACATTAGGGTATGTGTGTCTTCTTGAATTATTGTTTTCTCAGAGCGTATGCCCAGTAGTGGGATTGCTGGATCATATGGTAGTTTTATTTTTAGCTTTTTAAGGAAACTCCATACTGTCCTCCATAGTGGTTGCGTCAATTTACATTCCCACCGATGTTGCAAGAGGGTTCCCTTTTCATCAGCACACTTTTTGCCGCTGGCCTTTTTATGTTTCGCTGTCTATCTTGCTCAAGTTAAATTTAAGGTCCACAGGGCCAGGAACCTTCCCCATTTCATCTGTCAGGGTCAAGCTAAGAAAATATAAACTGCATTAGATATTTCAACAGTGATAATTTAATAAAAAGGAGTTCCTTTAAAATATATTTTAAAAAAATATATTAGGAGAGAAAAAATGTTAAGGAAGCCCTAAAAAAAAAAAATAGAGGTGATAACCACAGGAAGCAATGGGGTTGTGAGAATCTAGTAACTTGCAGGAGAAGCCCACAGCACTGGGACCCAGCCCTGCCAGAGGTCATCTGTTGCTCACCTCTGAGAAGTCAGAGGAGGTTGTTCTGGGAGTGTTGAAGGAAGCTGGAGTCCAGAACCAGCTGTAGCTAATAGGAAGAAGGCTGTTGATGGGGCAACCCCTACAGGATCCAGCAAACAAAAAGAAAGGAGCAGGTCCTTACTCCTTCCTTCTGACTTTCAGTCTCACTCTAGTGCCTCTGCTGGCAGAAACAGGAAGTCCCAGAACAAAGAAGAATTGTAATTTGCAGGATTCCCATAGTTTATAGAGGCCTTCTCTGATGATTCAGATGGTCAAGAATCTTCCTGCAATGCAGGAGACCCTGGTTTGATCCCTGGGTCAGGAAGATCCCCGGAAGAAGGGAATGGCCTCCCCACTCCCATGTTCTTGCCAGGAGAATTCCAGGGACAGAGGGGTCTGGCGGGCTACAGTCCGTGTGGGTATAAGGAGTAGAACACAACTGAGCAAGTAACACTCTCCCTTTCACAGTTTGTGGCGTCCATGCCCTAGTGTCAAGTGAAGTGAAGTCACTCGGTCATGTCCGACTCTTTGCAACCCCATGGACTGTAGCCTACCAGGCTCCTCTGTCCATGGGATTTTCCAGGCAAGAATACTGAAGTGGGTTGCCATTTCCTTCTCCAAGTGATCTTCCTGACCCAGGGATCGAATTCGGGTCTCTTGCATTGCAAGCAGACGCTTTACCCTACCAGCATCAAGACGCGCTACCAGTATCAAAAGGCATAGTAATAAAAAGATGGATTTGGAGCTGGTAGACAGCTGGTTTTTCCAGTGGTCATGTATGGATGTGACAGTTGGACGGTGAAGAAAGCTGAGCACCGAAGAATTGATGCTTTTGGACTGCAGTGTTGGAGAAGACTCTTGAGAGTCCCTTGGACTGCAAGGAGATCCAACCAGTCCATCCTAAAGGAGATCAGTCCTGGGTGTTCATTAGAAGGACTGATGTTGAAGCTGAAACTCCAATACTTTGGCCACCTCATGCAAAGAGTTGACTCACTGGAAAAGACCCTAATGCTGGGAAGGACTGGCGGCAGGAGGAGAAGGGGACAACAGAGGATGAGATGGCTGGATAGCATCACCGACTCGATGGACATGGGTTTGCATAGACTCTGGGAGTTGGTGATGGACAAGGAGGCCTGGCGTGCTGTGATTCATGGGGTCGCAAAGAGTTGGACACGACTGAGCGACTGACCTGACCTGACCTGACAGCAGCTAAATAACCAGCATCCTTGTCTTGTTGTATAGCCCTTAGTCCCCATGTTGGAAGAGTGTGTGGCATACAGTAGGTACTCAATACTTGTTGAATGGATGAATGAATGATGCACCACATAGAGTGTTAGTAGCTAAGGGTGCAGAGATGAGACAGACTCTAACTTCAAACTGCTCACACTCTAACAAGAGAGTCAAATATCATTTATGGTTCAGAAAAAGTGTAGTAACTTTATGGTTCAGAATAAGTGTAAATGCAAAAATAGCCACAAACGTGCTGCAGAAGCACATAGGAGGGGCTCTGCTCAGTTTGGGCACCATAAGGAAGACCCTCATAGAGGGGATCATGCTTCAGCTTGATGCTGTGGTGTGTGTGTGTGTGCGTGCGCTCAGTCACTCAGTCTTGTCCAACTCTTGGCGACACCACAGACTGTAGCCCACCAGGCTCCTCTGTCCATGGGATTCTCCAGGCAAGAACGCTGGAGTGGCTTCCCATTTCCTACTCCAGGGGATCTTCCCAACCCAAGGATTGCACCCATGTCTCTTGCTTCTCCTGCTTTGGCAGACGGATTCTTTACCACTGAGTCACTGGGAAGCCCTTGATGCTCTAGGATGAAGAGGAATTTGGAAGGCATGGAGGGATGCTGAGGGTCAGTGACGTGAGGATGCTAGATATTTCAGGTCTGGGAACAGATCGTGCAGAGGCAGAGAGCTTGGAGAGAGTGTGGCTCAAGTTCCTTACGGCTGGAGCATCCAGGGAAGTGGTGGCAGCCTGGAGGATTCAAGTTCAGCTCATGAAAGCCTCCTGTGTTGCTCTAAGGAATTTGGGCTTTGACCTCAAAGCACAGGCATGCCGGTTAAGGTTTTAGAGCAGGAGAATGACATGACCCAATCTGAGAAATGTGAAGTTGCAGGAATGAGAATGAAGGCTGGAGCCCAACTAGAAAGTTGTTAGATCTGGGCAAAAAGGACAGGCACTTATCTAATTGTGCTTTTAACGGATACTGTCGGTTGTGCAGAGGTTACACCTCAATACAGTTGCATTAAAAGAAAAAACCACATGGGCTTCCCTGGTGGTCCAGGGGCTAAGAATTCACCTTGCAATGCAGGGGAAACCAGTTCGATCCCTGGTCTGGCAAGATCCCACAGGCCTCAGAGCACCTAAGCCTGTTTGTCACAACTACTGAAGCCCGCGCACCTAGAGTGTGCTCCAAGACAAGAGAAGCCACCGTGATGAGAAGCCAGCGAAATGCAACTAGAGAGGAGCCGCTGCTCGCCGCAACTAGAGAAAGCCCTTTCGCAGCAGCGAAGACCCAGCACAGCCAAAAAATAAAGTAATCCTTAAAAAAAAGATCAATAAATTTTTTTTAAAAAAAGAAAAAAACACATGCTTGGGATCTGAGCTACAACTGAGGGAGTTGAAGACTAGGGGAAGAGAAGGGGAAGCTGCTAGAAGCTGGGGTCCCTTGGTCTGGACTCTCTCTGTCATGGGATAATCAGAGCCTCAGGAGTCCTGGAAGTCAGCCAGCTCTTTGCATCTTCGCCCTCACAAACCCTTCAAATCACGGAGCTGGAAGGGGCCTTCAGAGGATGCATCAGCGTCCCAGCAGGAAACAGAACTTCACTCAAATAGTTCAACTGAAGAGATTTGAACAAAGAGGAGAGACTTATTTCCAGAGAGATGGGCAGGATTAGAGAAACTAGAAGGGATGCTGAAAACCCTGAGATTACAAACAGCTGGAGGCCACCCCCGGGGGCCTCACGGGTCAAGGAAGGGGAGGAGGCAGGAGCACTCCTGGAGCCCAGGGAGCACTGAGGCAAGAGGGGAAGATCTGTTGGCCGAACAGAGAAGCACTTTCACAGCCCCCACCACCATGAAGAGAGGCCGTGGGCAAGAAATCCTCCACCCTCTCCTCCCACCCTCCAGCTGGCAAAGGCGTCCATTGATTCATTGCACAGAGGGCAGCCTCCCAAGACACAAGTCAGGGCAAAGAAGGGGAGACCTGAGACCCTAAACTGGAATGGACAAGCAGAGAATAACAGCCTAGTGAATCTCAATTCATTTTTTTTTCCCAGAAGCCTCAGAAAGCCGAGGCGAACTTGCCCAAGGTCAGACAGCAAGTTAGTACAAGGCCATTGGCCCCTCTCCCTAGGGGTCAAGGTTCATTAGGTACTGGCCCTGCAGTGAAGGCAGCCAAGTAAAGATGGCCCGTTGTCCCAGAGCTGGAGCTGCAAATCCAAATTAGCCAGAAGAAGACGGCAGAGTGGGGGAGGAGGGGACCCCAGGAGCCGGCCCTGCGTCCTCTGTGTCTACAGGTAAGAGGCACCTGCTCCCTTGTCTCTTTGTGACCTGCTGCCTATCCCCAGCCCCCTGTTTTCCTCTCTCAGGTCCTCCCCAGGCCTGGGTCACAGGAGCTCAGCCCTGGGATTGGCAGGGATGAGGGGAGGAGGCTCCCCTTCCCTGGTAGCCAGCCCTGCTCATCGATTCCCCAGAGCTGCTCACTGATCCAGCACAAGATGGTTTAATTGAAGTCATTACAATAAATGGTGCAGAAAAGCAACACCCTTAGTCTGCCAGGAGCCTCAGAGATGAGAGGAAGGGCCTCTGGGAAACCCAGAGCTCACAGCTGGCTATGATGGAAAGGCCACAGGGCTGAGAAGTCACATCAGCCTGGGTTCAAATCCTGACCCTGTGACTTACAAGCCCTGTGACCTTAATCAAGTCCCTTTATCTTCCTGAGCTCCTGTGTCCTTGTCCAGGAAAATGAGGCTTTTGCTACTTGTCCTCCATGCATGACCCCAGGCACTGCCTGCCTCTCCTGCTCTTCTCCTGTGACCTCCCGCCACCTCCACACTGCAGATGGATACTGCTCCCTGCCTCACATTCTGCATGCTTCTGGTTGCTCTTCCTGAAATACCCTCCCCCACTGCTGCCCTGGGTCATTCCCACCCACCTTTCAAGGTCAGCTTCAGCTCCAAGGTCCCCTTCCTCCAGGAAGACCACCCTCCCCCGTCTCTCCTTCCTTTGAATGCCTCTCCCACTTTCTGTGACCCCCATCTGGCATTCAGCACGCACTGTCATGCACAGCAACCTTTTTCTCTTCTCGTTGCTGGTCTTCTCATCTAGATGAAAAGCAGAAACTCTGTCTTCCCTTTCTCACCCTCACATGCCTAACACATGCTCAACTTTATCATTGTACTGGCGGGGGGTGGGGGGGAGTGGAAGGCTGGAGTGAGGGACAGAGATTCTGAGCCCAGGGGTGGACACAGAAAGAAATCAGCAGGCGCTGGTCGATGAGAAACTACCCTGACCTCCCTTCCCAGATAATTAGGATGATACATTCATTCTATGCTTGTGACTCTAGCATGAGACACAGCCACCTGTGTGGCCAGGCTCAGCTGGCTCTCGGCTCGGCTTCATCAACTGGCATCTGATTCATTAGCAGAAAACAGAGGATTCAGGTCAAGAAATCAAAAAATTTCAGCATCAAAAGAAACCTAATTATGTAGCAAAAAGTGATGTCTTTGTACCTCTAAGTTATAAGAAGCCTTGCAGCTTCCACCTGTGTGCCTTGAACACTCCTCCTTGAGTGTTCCCTCCGAGAACCCAGACACCATACCGTGAGAAGCCCAAGCCACGTGGAGAAGCCATGTCCAGGTACTCCTCAGTTTGGCAGTCAGTCCCAAATGAGTCTCCAGATGGTAGACAGCATCAAATAAACGCCAGCCATGAGAGTGGACCATCTCAGACATCAAGTCCTGTTGACCTTCAGATGACTCCAGTCCCAGCCGCTCTCTGATGCTGCCACATGAGAGAACCCAAGAAAGAATCTCCTTGCTGAGCCAAACCAATTCACAAATCAGGGGGGAAAAAAGCAAATCATTGTTTAAAAAATGATAAATCTTTGCTTTAAAAAACAATAAATTTATTTTCTTGTAAAGAAATTTTATCAAAATGTCATTTGGCTGATGAGAAGCTGAAGCTCAGAAATGCCACATGATTCATCCCAGGTCACACCATGCTTTAGAGGTAGAGTCATGTAACTGTTGTCACCCGTTACAAACAGGTGCATGTAACTTGTCACCCCATTGCCACCATCAGAAAAGCTAAAGAGGAGTGAGCTATCTGGGGCAGAAAGCTGCTGGATTTTGTAGGAAAGCTCTCAATTCCTCGGGAAGAAAACTCTTCCTTAAATGTATATGAATTTTATTTTTAATTTTCAAAGAGCATCTCATACCTTTCATAACTTCTTAGAGTTTATTGAGTTAATTGCTCTGTATTTTAGCTGGGTTGGTTTTCTTTTTCCTTCCTCCTTGGGGTAATCAGCCATAAGTTTACCTGAATATGTTTCTCATGTCAAACAATGGCTTCAAAGGAAGGGAAAGGACCCAAAAACAAGGCCAAGTGACAAAGCAAAACCCCCTACAGAAATATTCACATTTCCTGAATGATCTGTCATTAAAAATGCACGCACACGCAGGAGGGCAAACAACACAGTGTCAGAGCAGACGTTACCTGGCCAGCCACTGTCCCCGTTGGTGCTTTGAGTTCCTTGATCTGAACCAAACCCACACCCAGGGCAAAAGCGACAGCCCTCCCCCAGTTCACTGCCATCTCTTTGGCTAAACCACGGGCTCAGAGGAAAATCTTGGACTTGGCTTTTCTTCTTCAGCCCCTTCAGTTTAAGCAACCATCATTTTAAGGCCCATCTTGCTCAATACATGACAATGGCAGATTCGAGGAAGCTGCATCTCAGTGTAAGGATAGAGTCAAGCTCTTCCAGTCTTCATTTTTGTCTTTGAGTTGATGTGATGGGTATCAACCTCACATTGGACAGACCTTGGTCTGGGCCCCATAATTGTTCGTTCTGAAGGTTTGCTGGGAGAAGCCACCATTTTTTGGACATCATCTACGGTTTATACTGGGTCCCAAAGGTTTTCTTTCTTTTGCCTTGTGTTTAATCTTTCTAGCCACCCTATGAGGGAAGAATTACTACCTCATCTTAAAGAGAAAGAAATTTAATCTCGAAAAGGAACACACTCCAAACATCACAACTGGAACTCAAACTGAGGCCTAACCAGTTCCCAAGGCCTGCTCTTTTCCCATATACTCAGGCTATCAGGTATCTCTTGCCACAACAACGCAGTGAAACAAATAATGAGAAAACCTCAGCGGTATTCAGTAATCAGCATTTATTGCTCACGCAGCTGGGATAGTTGGCTGGGTGGTTCTGCTGATCCCGGCTGGACTCACTAACATACCTAGAGTTTGGCTGCCCACTGAGTGATTTAGGCTGGGCTCCAGGGACCACTGCAGGGACTCGCTCTCCTCCACACGTCTCTCATCCTCCAGTCGGCTAAACCGGGCGCGTTCTCGTGGCCACGGCAGAGCTACAAGAGACAAGGCAAGTCCAACTGACTGCACAGGGACGTCTCAGGCTCTTGCTTACATCGCGTTTGCCGTCATCCCTTCAGCCGGAGCAAGTTTCGTTGCTAAGCCCAGAGCCAAAGAAGGAGGACACAGAGGACGCAGATGATGGGAGAAAGGGTGTGAATGCAGGAAAGGATGAAGAGCTGGGATCACTTTTGCAACCTACCTCACTGACCTTGGGCAAGTTACCGTTCCCTCTTGAAGCTTCTGTCCCTGCATTTTTTAAAAAAAAAACTGGATTGTATCTATCTTGTAGGGTAGCTGAGAGCATTCAATAACATAAGCTCTGTGAAACACCAGCAAAGTCAAAAGTATTCCTTCTGCTGATGTATTTCAAGTATACAAGCTTGGGGGTTGTGGGGGGCCAGGGTGAGAGTACTCATTATTAGAGGTACATGGAAAGTTCAGTTCCTATTTCTAGAGTCCAGAAGGTTTACACAAGTCTCAGAGGTGAGAAGGCCAAATCACTGAGACAATAAATAAGAATCGTAAGAAGAAAATAAATCCAGGGAAAAAAGAACAATAAGTAAAATGATGTAATTAAAGTTACTGTTGAAGAAACGATCAAGGAGAGAATGAGTCAGCCACAAGTTTAAGCGATGAATCAGGCCCAATGTCATGTTTCTAGAATTCTTGTCTATTTCAAGAGAGCCTGATGTCCCAGTTAAAAGAGCACCTTGAGCCTGTAGCAACAACATCTGGAAGGAAACACGCTTTTAATTTTAATTCCTCCTCAACACCACTGCTAACCACAGGAGCAGAGGGCTGGGTGCAGAGTAGCCCATCTGAACAATCCCATGGGGAGGGGCCAATCACTGCAGCATTATTTCACGTGTATTAAAAAGGATTTTAAATTCTTTTAAAAAATAAAGCCTGTGCCATATGCCATTTGATTGTCAAAACAAGGCTATGAATATTAATTGCTCTACTCAACAGATGTGGAAACTGAGGCTTAAATGGTCCCCTAGTTAGAGGCAAGTCTAAGAGTGGAAGGCAGGTCCCTGAGCTATTCTCTCCCAGACTGACAGAGAGCCATCTTCCTGCTGTTGGTAACTCATTTGGATTTTTATTTCCAGTCTGTAAGAAATAATATCAAACATTTGCTGAGCCACTCACCTCAGAAGCATGGCAGCTCACTGAACCCTCTCCACAGACGGAGGTCAGCATATGGCCGGTTTCTTTCACAGATCAGGAGAAGTGGAGCTCAGAGACTTAAACCACTTGCCTGAAGTCACACAGCCCACGAACAGCAAGCTATGAAACACACTCAGGTCTGCGTGGCCCCCCTACCCCAGCAAACAGCACATTCCACTCTGCCAGCATGTTTTTTTTCAAATTCCACTATCACCTACATTAAAGCCTGAACAATTAAAAGCAATTGTATGGCTAAATCTGCCCGCCCCCTCCACACGCACACACATCTGCTTGTCCCTCAGTTAATTCAAAGAACAAGTTTTCTGACCTGTATTTTCCACTTCGCTTTTTCTACCACACCACTGCCTCTAACAGACACAGCTCAAAGCAGAGGGGCAAGTGATATTGGTTCAGGAAACCTGAGCTGTGACCCTGAGCTGCTGACAGAATGTCTGATATTTATAGCAACTTAGAGTCAAGTACCGAGGAAAGTGTGTTCTGGATTGTTGCAGACGTCCTCAGGGGGAAAGAAGGCATCTCTATGAAAAATTGTGTGGGATGCTTAACTGATGGAGCATCAAACATGAAAGGACAATTCAATGGGTTTGCATCCTGGTTTAAAAAAAAGAATAATAAAAGGATGGCCCAGCCAGTCTCTGTGGATAACATTCTTCAAACACTTAGGATATAGTCACAGGAGAGGCCACATTGCTAGTTGAATTTATAAATTGCCCCTTACACTTTAACTATTTCATTTACGTGTTTGCCTATTGATTTAGATTTGTCCCGTTCCACAAAGGAGTTGAGGCTGATTGTTTAATTGTGAAAACTATGGCCAAAAATGCATAGGCCCTCTGACGGCTCAGCAGTAAAGAATCCACCTGCCAAGGCAGGAGACTCAGGTTCGATCTCTGGGTGGAGAAGATCCCTTGGAGAAGGAAATGGCAACCCACTCCAGCATCCTTGTCTGGGAAGTCTCACGTCCAGAGGAGCCTGGCGGGCTACAGTCCATGGGGTTGCAAAGAGTAGAACACAACTGGGCGACTAAACAACAACAAAATGACCAAAACTTCTCATGCCCCCTGTAACCCTGCCCTTGTCCTGCACGCTGACTCTGGGCCTGGCCCCATGACTTGCTTTGGCCGATGGAACGGCAGTAAACTTCATGCAAGCATAACTTGAAAAAGCATGCAGAAGAGTGCCCCAGCCATCCAGTCAAGGCTATTCTAGACCAACCAGCCTCTGTCAATGTGCCAGTGACCACAGAGCCCAGATGAGAAATAGCCAGTCCTGGCCAGATCAGCAGAATAACAAGCAGACCAGTGAGAAAGACACTGTTGTTTAAAGCCACTAGGTTTGGGGATGCTTTGCTCCATGACAATAACTAACTGATATAGAAATTTTATTCTTGAAAAACATTATTAATTAATCAAAGGTTATGGATTGAGTGCCCGTGATCAATCCTGTGGTAGGTTCTGGAGAATACAGAAAACCATGTTGTAAGCCGTGATCCTGCTTGGAGTTTCATATTTACTTGTGGCAAGACAAAGGAAAAATACCAGCCAGATCTACTTAAACCATGTGGAAATTGTTTATATCCTTCTCTCTCCTCAAGGCCAAGCTCAAATGCTACCTTCCTCTTGTAACATTTCCTTCCTCTAACTCCTTGCCAAATTGAATTGTTAACTTCTACCTCCTCTGGGACACTGCAGACCATTGTTTAAATTCTTTCAGGGTGACTTTCATGTTACATTTAGAGTGATAGTTGGATGAGAATGTGTCCATCCCGCCCACTGATTATACTGGGTCTTGCGTCTCACTATATGGAACCCAACATCTGCTTCAGTGGTTGCCTGAACATGAGCCGTGTCAGTGTTTGCTGACTGAATGAACGTTTTAAGAGTTCAGCGTGAGGGAAAACTCAGAGAGGAGTTTGTGGTAGTCAAGGAGTGCTCCGTGAGGGAAGCAGGAGTGAAGGTTCTCAACTGATCCACAGTAAGAATTCCTAGAATTCATGGACTGAATTCAGGGGGACCTATGAACTTGGATGAGGAAAAATTGCATCTCTGTGTTCACTAATCTCTAACTGAAACTTAGCATTTCATGCCATTATAAATGTAGGTTACAAACCACAGAAGCAGGTGTAACAGATGTTTTCCTAATCACCATATACTACTGCAGAGACCTCAAAATATCATTAATGTTCATCACTGCTTTGAAATAATAGTGTTTATTTAATATAGTAATAAAGGAGAATAGCATTACCATATCACAATTTGGTGTTCTTTAATATTTTAACAACCACATCACAACCAGTTTCCGTTATAGTACTGTGTGTTTTTTTAATGTATCTAAAATCATATTTTTGAGATGAGGTCTGTAGGTTTCATCAGCCTGCCAAACGGGTCTGTGGCACAAGAACGGTTAAGACTCCTCTCTACCTTGGGGAATATGCAGACTGTGACTCCCCAGATTGGCGAGAAGTAAATATTTTGGATAGATGACCAACATAAACGAAGATCCAAGTGGGACGGGACATGAGTTTCACACAGGATGGAAAGTTCACCCTCTCCCCACCCTTGAGGAGAGAGCCTCCTGGACAAGATGAAGTAAAAAGACAGAATCTGCTAGCATAATAACGCATCCAAGAAAGGAGGGAATAACTGATTTCTCTTAGCCTCTAAGAATTTGGAGAATTTAAATGCTTGAGGATCTAACAGTCCCCCCGCAGGGTGGAGCCGGGACTCAGGAGAGAGCTGAGCTCTGACCCTTGCAGAAACCACGTCCCCTGCCACACACAACTCTAGTCAAATGGACGCCAAGAAAAGGCCATGCCCCAGTCCCCCGGGACAGGGCTTCTGCACGGTGATTAGGCCACACGCTGCCTGAGGCTGGGTTTGAGGAGACTGGCAGCTGACTCACTGGGACCAAGGATGCTTTGCACCATTCTTGGACTCAGAACGGATATGCAATTGGCTAACACTGAGACTCTCTTTTAGAAAAACACAATGATGACAGTTTGTCCTCGCAGAAAGACGTTACAGGCATAACAGAGGAGTGACCACATGGGTTTGGGGACAGCGCAGAGGCCACCCTGATGAGATCAGAAGGCTGGCTCAAGAAGTAAAGCTGAAGGGGGAAGAAGACAGAGAGGAATGAAGGAGAGAGAAGCAAAGACAAACTCTAGGTTTTCAAGAGCCTCTGACCGAGGCAGGGAAGTTAGACGGGGCTTGGGACAGATGGCAAGGTCAATCTAAGGGATATGAGGGGGAGCCTGGTGGGCTGCCATCTATGGGGTCACACAGAGTCAGACACGACTGAAGCGACTTAGCAGCAGCAGAAGACATCTCAGGGACAGGTCCCGGAGTCCACCAGAGACTCAAGAATAGAATTCCAGGGGCAGACTGAAAGGGAAAGGGGAGATAGTTAAGGGAATCATCCATGTAAAGGGCATTGTTCAAGTCCCCAAGAATAAAGGCAATAAAGTGAAAGAAAAGCAAGGACTGGGCCTAAGGGGATGGTCACAGAATCAAGACAAAGACAAGCTAATAATGAGGATAATAATACAGGAGTAAGGAGACCCCTGTGTCCAAAAGCCAAGGTAAGAGAACATTCTGAGGAAAGGGTTAAACGTAGCCAGAAAAAGAAACTTGTCAAGGTCTCAGGCTGTGGCCGGTGGGAGGTGCTTGGTGAGTTCCCACGGAGCCCAGCGTGGATGGACGGAGGCCCACCGTGGGGGAGTGGGTGGGTGGAGTCAGTGAAAGGGGGAGAGGGAAGCCAGGACAGAGGGAGGGCCAAGCCTGGAATTAAGTTTCTTTTCTCCAAGAAGATCCAGACTTGCATTAGAGAAAGAAGGAAACTGCAAATCTGGGGTATTTAAAGGTCATGTGAAAATCATGGAAACCTCAAGCTGAAACTGTTCCCACCTAAATAATTTTTGTTTAGAAAGCAGGCAACGCCGCTGAAACCATCTCAGCACAGCTCCCAAAATGGAATGACTCAGATGTCTCTGAAAATGTGTGGATGCTCTGAACTGCTCTGCTAATATATGGTCTGCCCACACTGAGTCCAGGGTCTGTTATGGGGATGTCTGACACGGAGGCCAGAGCTCCCCGGAGGCGCTGTAAGAACTGGAATTCAGAACGTGGGGTCAAGGGAAGAGAGCTGCTATCACTGAACACACCCTGCAGCTTAATAAAACCATCCACCATTTAACCAGCCTCTACTGTCTGCCCAGCACGTCACCGACGATCTCCTAATCCTTAACCACAGCCTGACAAAGTCGTTTAGCTCCATTATTCTCCCCACTGTCCGGATGAGGAAAACTGAGACTCAGGGGGGTAAAGTAACCTGCCTTGAACTCACAGTTTACTGAAAGGCAGAGATAGTGCTGGGACCCAAGCATGTCTAACTTCCAACCTGCTTCTGTCTACCCTGTGACCTCAACCAACTCCATCCCACCCCCCAAAATGGGGGGGTGGGGGGAATGTGACATTACCACCTGTGATAGCCAATGAAAGACAAATCTCCTGTAATGTTAGTTTGGCTTTCCAAGTTCAACCTCTTCAAAAGTCTTTTTTTTTTTTTTTTAATTCATCTGAACTTAACCAACTTTAAGGAATCCATTCGCTTCTTTTCCAAAAGCCCTTCTTGAACTCTTGCTGAGGACAAGCGCTCAACTGGCTCCCAGAGGGAAGGGCTCTCAAGGGATGCCCTGGTGGTCAGGGAAGTCTTCACAGAGGAAGAACATGAACCAAATAAGTTTCTTAATTTTGTTGTTGTTGTTGTTTAAACAAAGTAGGACTGCTAAATCTTTTGAAAAGTCAAATAGTGCTCAAAGGCTTACAATTGAAAAGAGCATTCTCTTCTTCTCCCCAACCCAATCTCCCACACCTTATTCTCCTGAAGCTCTTTCCCCTGCTGTTTACCTCCCTCTCCCAAATAACTCTCTCTAAATTACTCTCTGGGTCACCAAGGGGCTTCCATGGTGGCTCAGAGGGTAAAGAGCCTGCCTACAATACAGGAGGCCTGGGTTTGATCCCTGGGTAGGAAAGGTTCCCTGGAGAAGAAAATGGCAACCCACTCCAGTATTCTTGCCTGGAATATTCCACGGACAGAGGAGCCTGGAGGGCTACAGTCCATGGGTTAGGACTGAGCGGCTAACTTTCACTTTCATGCTAAATAACACTTATTCTTCAATCTCTTGAATCATCATCTTAAACATTGGTTGACATCTTAGTGGACTAGAAGTTTTTCTTCCATTCTCTCTCCTCCTCCCCTATCCTCCTCAACTACTTGCATCTCAATTTTTAAATTTTTATTATTTTATTATTATTATTTTGGCTGCACTGGGTCTTCGTTGCTGCACATGGGCTTTGTCTATTTGTGGGGAGTGGGAGCTACTCTCTAGCTCTGGTGTGTGGGCTTCCCATTGCATTGGCTTCTCTTATTGCAGAGCACAGGCTCTGGAGCGCAGGTGCAGCAGTTTTGGTGCCTGGGCTTAACTGCTCCACAGCATGTGGGATCTTCTGGAACCAGGGCTCAAACCCATGTCCCTGTGTTGGCATGTGGGTTCTTAACCACAGGACCACCCTCATAAGGGACGTTGCTCATAATTGTTTTAAATCCTTAGTCTACACCTTCACTACTATGTATTCCCAGCCTGAATAGTAGACTATGATTCTACTTCCTTTCTTTTTTGTTTTTCCTATTAATAATTACCTCATTTTTCATCAACTTAGGCTTGTTTTGTAAAAAGCAATTGACTAAACTTTTCCATGCCCTCGATGTAATTTTCCACATGACCAAACCTGTCTGATAATTTGTCAGTCTCATTTATTTTCCTGGGGACAAACTCCCTTACCCCTTAGAACCTTCGGATATCCTGCTGATCAGGTCTAGTTGTTCCCTGGGCCAAGGCACAGCTGGTCTCCTGATATTCTCTTAGCCAATACCCAAGGAATTCCTTCCCTTGTCTCCCCTGGGTTTGGGGTCCCTGTTCCTGGATCCCACATCTTCTTTCTCAGCTCCCTGGTTTGGGCTGAGCACATCCTTCAGTAGTTTCATGAGAAAAGGTACGTGGGTGGACAAGTTATTCTGAGATATCATATGTCTAGAAAAGTCTTCATTTCACCATCACATTCAATTGATAGCCTGGGTTGGTGTGGAAGGAAGATGGTAGTCGCTCAGTTGTATTTGACTGTCTGTGACCCCGTGGACTGTAGCCCGCCAGGCTCCTCTGTCCATGGGATTCTCCAGGTAAGAACACTGGAGTGGGTTGCCATTCTCTTCTCCAGGGGATCTTCCCAACCCAGGGATCAAACACAGTCCCCTGCATTGCAGGCAGCTTCTTTACCATCTGAGCCACCAGGAAAGCCCCAGGTTGGTATGGAAGTAAGTCAGAAAAAGAAAGACAAGGGCTTCCCTGGTGACTCAGTGGTAGAGAATCCACCTGCCAATGCAGGAGACACCGGTTCTATCCCTGATCTGGGAAGA
This sequence comes from Cervus canadensis, assembly GCF_019320065.1. Lineage (NCBI taxonomy): Eukaryota > Metazoa > Chordata > Mammalia > Artiodactyla > Cervidae > Cervus > Cervus canadensis. The sequence goes on from NC_057396.1 coordinate 69,871,981, forward strand.
CCCCACGTGCCGAGGAGCAGCTAGCCCCGAGCCCCACAGCTGAACCTGTGCTCCGGAGCCTGGGAGCCACCACTACTGAAGCCGGGGCACCCTAGAGCCCCTGCTCCGCAGCAAGAGAAGCCACTGCAATGAGAAGCCTACATGCTACAACTAGAGAGTAGAACCTGCTCACCGCGGCTAGAGAAAAGCCTTCACAGCAAGGAAGCCCCAGCACAGCCAAAGTAAGTAAGTAAAATTATTTTTTAAAAAAGAAAGACAATACCATATGATATCACTCAGATGTGGAATCTCACAAATACGACACAATCGACACATCCACAAAACAAAAGCAGACTCACAGACATAGAGAACAGACGTGTGTTTTCCAGGGACGGGGAAGGGGGCAGTGGATGAGGAAGAGAAGGACTGGGAGTTTGGGATTAGCAGAAGCGAGCTATTATATATACAAGAAGGTCCTACCTTATAACACAGGGCACTATATTCCATATCCTGTGATAAACCATAATGGAAAAGAATATGAAAAAGAATATATGTATAAGTGAATCACTTTGATGTACAGCAGAAATTAACACAACTTTGTAAATCAACTCTACTTCAATAAAATCTAAAGACAGGAGGCACCAAAAGATCAGTCAGAGGCTTTGAGTACCTGGGCCTGACTTGTCCATTTGATGAGCTACATTCTAGGACAGTCGTTCCTCCTGACAGCTTGTCTGCTACAGACCCCTAGATATATGCATCGATTGGTCATTTCTTTGGAATTATTCAGTTCCTCCAGAGAAACATTCTTCTATGTCCTTGTGGGGTTGAAGCCAGAATGCCAATACAGACCTGATTCTGCTGCTCTGGAGCTGGATGAGAGAAAGGTGCTGGAGATCTCTCAATTTATCTGCAGACTCAATCCGCCTGCTTTTGAGTAGGACTCCTTACCCCTTTCCTAGGTACACCTGGCTTCCTTGAGCCCAGCGCCCCCGATCTCTCGTGGAAGTAGGAGGGACAGCCACCCAACTGCTGAGGACTTAGAGATGTACCTACTCCTTACCTAGACTGTGAGACTCCCTCCCCGTGGTGAGCCCCAATCTCCATCCCACTTCCTGCGGCACTCCGTGCCTCCAATCCCTAACCCTCTAAATTGGGTGAGTGTGGAAGAAATCAACTCGCTTCCCAGTACCTTTCCCAGCTGTGAGTATGGAGATTTGGTATTCCTCCTCTCTGCTAGGAGAAGGGAATGGCAACCCACTCGAGTCTTCTTGCCTGGGAAATCCCATGGACAGAGGAGCACGGTGGGCGACTGTCCATGGGGTCACGAAGAGTCAGTAACAGCTGAGTGACTGAGCACACAGGCCACTCTGCTAAGTCATGGATTCCTCCTCTAGCAGCTTTACCCCCTGGATCTCTTGTTTTGAGACCCAGGAGCACAGACATTTGAGTCCATCAAAGACAAAATTCAGGTTTCTGTGCCAGTTCTCCTGGTGGTTTCTGTAGAGTTTTCAGGGAGTGAATAGAATGGTGACGTCTCTCTTCTACCACCTTGGAAAGCCTCGAGCTCAGCCTCAGAGGTGGACAGAAGCTGCCCTGGCAGCTGAGGCAGGAAAAGTTATTCTTGGCAGAGGGCACGGTGTGTTCACAGGCAAGAGGAATGAAAGCAAACGGCCTGCAGCTTCTGGTGACTGGAAGCAAGCTCAAGGGAGAAGAGGCTGGACGGGGGCCAAGGAAGTGGGTCATGAAGGGCCACAAGGGTGCCAAGAAGTTTGTCACTGATCCTGGAGTAAAGGGGAAGCCTGAAGGAGAGTAACCACGTGACCAGATTGGTCACTTGGGCAGCGATATGGCAGGCGTGCTTAAGGGAGTCGGGGGCACACACGCCTGGGAGGACAGAGACCTACTGGGGGTTATGGCAGTGGTTTCCCCATGAGAAACAGCAGCAAGAAAGTGAACTCGAGCAGTGGCAGTCAGCGCGTGAGGAGAAATAAACATGCAACCCACTCAAAGGTAGAATCCACAGGACCCACGACCAACAGGGGCGGGGCAGGAGGGCAGTGGGAGGAGTCTAGTTTGAATCCCAAGTTTCCGATTTGGGCAACAGAACAGGTGGCATAGCAACCCACTCCAGTATTTTTGCCTGGAGAATCTGCATGGACAGCGGTGTCTGGCGGGCTGCAGTCCCTGGGGTCGCGAGGAGTCAGACATGACTGAGCAACTAAGCACAGGTGGCAAGGGTGCCCACAGAGATGGGGAAATGCTGGAGGAGAAGCAGGTATAGGGAAGCTATGTTAGCATTTTTATTACGTGCCTCCAAATCCAGGCTCTGGGGTGTCCAAACTGGTATTGTATAGTTGCCGTCAATATCCACATAGCTATCTGAGTCTTGCTTTTTTCTCTTAGAAATAATTTCCGAGGGTCAACAGAATCCTCCAATGTCTTTCTTTAATTTGGCCACAGAATATCCCATCATGTTAATGTCCTGTGTCCCACCTCCTCAGGACTCTTTTCCGGGCATTCTAAAGAGGACTGTAGGAACTCCACAGTGCTCTTGGCAGGCTCTCTGAGTGGCCTCCTCCTTCCCCCGAGGCTAAGGACCCCTGGAGAGGTGGGTCAGTGGCATCCACTCCATCCTCTCTGCCACCTGAAATAAGAGTGAGGAGGAAGCACACTTGGCCACACGGCCTGAAGCTCATCCATGCCCCAAACCACCTCCCAATCTGATCCTCTGGTCGCCAAACAACAGTGATCCTACCGGACCTGGAGGGAGCAAGGCCCTCTCCTTCCCTCACCTGGGCCCTCTCTGCTTCCCAAACAGTCATGCTGCTTTCTGCTGCCAACCGTTCTCAGGAGTGGCCCCATTCAGATCTCCTCCCAAGAGGGTGTCAAGGTGCATGGGGTCAAAGTGTCATCAGGGTCACGCCTAAGAATGGTGGGACCCACACAGGGAAGCAGGTGGCCCTATGGCACGGTTAGGGGAAGAGGAGTGGACCATCGGTTGTTATGGCAACCAAGGCTCCCAAGATGGAGGGAAGGGGAAAGGCGGCCCTGCTTAAGAGTTGCCATGGCAACCCAGATCCTTGAGACCAGCTCTGAAGACAAAAACCACACACTCCCCACTTACAAAGAAGGTACCAGGGAGTCCTCAGGATTCTTTGCATTTCAGAGAGCTGAATGGAATGAATCAAGGTCTCCTGGTCCCACAGTTGACTTCAGAGACTTTTCAGAGACAGGAAGGCTTCCACTTTTCTTTGGGAAGACAGCCAGGGCTTGGCAATCCCTCAATTCACTCAAGAAGCATCTATTGAGACTACTGTGTACCAGAGACACTGTGATAAACAAGACTCAGGCCTTGTTCTTAAATGAGGAAACTAGACATTTAAACATCGGTGTAAGACTGTTGCTGGTGGGCGTAAATGGTTCAGCCTTTTCTGGAGACAGTTTGGCAGTATCCATTAAAATTATAGGGCTTCCCTGGTAGCTCAGAGGGGTAAAGAATCTGCCTGCAATCTGCCCAAGTTCAATTCCTGGGTCAGGAAGATACCCTGGAGAAGGGAATGACAACCCACTCCAGTACTCTTGCCTAGAGAATCCCATGGACAGAGGAGCCTGGTGGGCTACAGTCCATGGGGTCTCAAAGAGTCAGACACGACTTAGAGACTGAACAACAACAAAGGATGGTTGGTACTCTGACATTTATGGAGGTGAAAAATGTGTGTATTGCTGGTTGTGGGACAATGCAAAGAGCCACACTAGGTGGAGAGTTAGAAGAAAAGACAGGTGGGTGGTAAGAGTGAGGTCAAATTTCATCAGAAGGAGAAAGAGGAAGGCATTTTAAAGGGATGGCAAGAGCAAAGACTGGGAAGCCTGGAAGTCCAGGTGTGTTTGAGAACTCCAGGCAGACTCCATGCAGAGGTGACAGAGATGGGTTGGGACCACAGACCTCCCCAGGGACAGGGGAGAGCCATTTCAAGTGTGGAAGCCAGAGAGGGATGTGAGAAGAGCAGAACCTAGACAGATAGCCCAGAGGGCTCCTGTGTGGTGGGCGGACAGAAGGGGAGACATCCCTGGGGCAGAAAGACACCTTGAGAGGCTGCTGGAATCCCTCCCATGGGGAGAAATGATGGGGACTCCCCTGAAGGCAGATGGAGGACAGGGAATTCCTAGAAGTATTTCACAAGTAAGCAGGGCAGGAGTTGATGTGTTTATGAATCCGTAGACTGCCATTCTATCAGGGCCAGATGAGCCTCCCCCACTTCAGTTCAGTTCAGTCGCTCAGTCGTGTCCGACTCTTTGTGACCCCATGCACTGCAGCACACTAGGCTTCCCTGTCCATCACCAACTCCCAGAGTTTACTCAAACTCATGTCCATTGAGTTGGTGATGCCATCCAACCATCTCATCCTCTGTCATCCCCTTCTCCTCCTGCCTTCAGGGTCCTTCCCGCCTTCCCAGCATCAGGGTCTTTTCTGATAAGTCAGTTCTTCCCATCAGGTGGCCAAAGTATTGGAGTTTCAGCTTCAGCATCAGTCCTTCCAATGAACACCCAGGACTGATCTCCTTTAGGATGGACTGGATGGATCTCCTTGCTGTCCAAGGGACTCTCAAGAGTCTTCTCCAACACCACAGTTCAAAAGCATCAATTTTTCGGTGCTCAGCTTTCTTCACAGTCCAACTCTCACATCCATACATGACCACTGGAAAAACCATAGGTTTGACTAGATGAACCTTTGTGGGCAAATAATGTCTCTGCTTTTTAATATGCTATCTAGGTTGGTCATAACTTTTCTTCCAAGTAGTAAGAGTCTTTTAATTTCATGGCTGCAGTCACCATCTGCAATGAGTTTGGAGCCCAAAAAAATAAAGTCTGCCACTGTTTCCATTGTTTCCCCATCTATTTGCCATGAAGTGATGGGACCAGATGCCATGATCTTAGTTTTTCTGAATGTGGGGAAATGGAGTCCCAGAGAGGAGAAATGAGGTAGTCCCTGCTTTTATGACTGAGTGTCTTCTGGGCCGCTTGGAGGAGGTGGCTCAGTCCTTCGAGGACCTGGCCCCTTTTAACATCTGATTCAGACAATCCCCAACTGAGATGGGATGGACCAAGAGAGACCTGCTGCCCAAGCAGCCTCTGTGGGAAGAAGACAGGGAGAAAGACGACAACTCTGATGCCTAGATGGCAAGGGTCCCACTTGAGATCCAGGCCTCCTAGGGGGGAAGTGTTCCGGGCATCAGACGCGGACATGGCTGGCCTGCAGGGAGCCTGGGGGAGGGGGTGCTGGGGCCCTGCGAAGGGTGGCTAGTCGTGAGCACGCTGCCCCCAAGAGCTGGCAGGAAATGTCTCTGTCACCTGCCTCTCTGGTGCCCTGCCCCATGCCAGGAGACAGGCACTGTGGTGGCCCAGACAGAGCATGGGACTCTGGAGTCAACCCCTGACATCTAGCGCCTTCCAGTCTGCCCACTGGGTAAGCTGGCCTTGAACTTGCCATGTAACAATCCCATGTGGAAAAACTGACAGAGGCCCAAGACTCACTCTGAGAAATGCTGCAGTGAACGCAGCCCTCCTCCTGGACAGGAGAAGGGGAAAGCCCCCAAGGGATCCCTGTTGCCAAGCTGCCAGTGTGGCCCCATTTAGCAGATCAGCTAGAAGGAACGGTGGTGATCATTACCCTCCCTGAACGGTGTGCAAGCACACAGTAGGCGGTGCGCCTCTGCACACGATGTCCTCTCATTTAGAAAAGAACTAAACGCCCAGGGCAGGTGCGGCTATTCCGTTTCACAGACGGAGGAGACGAGTTCTGATTCAGGCTCCCCCAGCCTCACGCCAACCTTTGGACAGCAGTCCCAGCAGCTGCTAGACTAGATTCAGATCTGTTACCACTGGCCAAAGAAGTTCTGAATGAGGAAAAGTTCTCCCCTTAAACAAGTTTGGGAAATGCTACAAATTCTTGCCTTCTTTAAGAGAATCACAGTGCCTCTTCAGTTATCAAAGGCTCTTAGAAGTCCCGTAGTAATGCTCTTTAACATGACATTTCCCTAACATATGGCTTCCGTCATGACTCAGACAGTAAAGAATCTGCCTGCAATGCAGGTGACCTGGGTTGGATCCCTAGGTTGGGAAGATCCCCTGGAGGAGAAAATGGAAACCCACTCTGGTACTCTTGCCTGGAGAATCCCATGGACAGAAGAGCCTAGTGGGCTACAGTACCTGGGTGACAAAAATTCAGACATGAAAGAACAACTAACACATTCACTAACAACTAACAACTTTCACTTTCACACTTTCTTGGCCTCTTTTACAGTCTGCAGAACCTGAGCTCCCTGAAACACATCCTGACAAATGTGGATCTGACCAATAGCAGCAGAACTCTAAAGGTGGGATTTCAGACCTTGAAACAAAAGGTAAATCCTTGGGCAGAGTCTTCCCTCAATCCCTCAAGTCACAGCAGAAGCCTCTGCTTCCTCCCGGGCCTCGGAACAGAGAGAGCGGATGAGGCTGAGGTCTGCGGGTCTCCGACCTGCACCCTCAGTGGGCAAGGGGAGGACCACGATGCTAGCTATGGCAGGGCTTGTCTGCGGCGTCCTTGGGTGGGCGGCCCAGGTCAGGCATCTGGAAGAGCCAAGGCACAGATGTTCCAGCCACTCTTGGATTCCAGCCTGGGCTCCTGCCTTCCCTAATTCCAATATTTGGCTGCCGCTCTCGCCTAATTCATATTCCAATGTCAACACTGAGTAATCTCCCCCAAACACTGGCAGCCTTGGAGCTGGGCAAGAGGAAGGGGCAGCTGCCAAGCAGGGACAGAGGGACCAAAGGGGAGGCAAGGAGGAGGTGAGGGGGAGGCAAGAACTCACACAGCGCCCGCCCCCCACCCCCAGCAGGGCCGGTAGCACCTGCGAGCTTTCCTGGAGAGACGAGACCGCGGCCCTAAAGGCACCCAGCACTCACCTGTGCTGATCAAGGCCATGAGGTGTAAGGGCCAAGGTCCTCCCATGCACAGAGAAGGGAGAACCAGAGCCCACTCAGATGTTGGGCTGGGCTGCCCGGGAGGGTGGCTCTTGTGTGATGGCCAGACAGAGAGTGTGACCGCAGTCAGGAGGATAGGGTCTAGCTCCAGCTCTGCCTCTTAACTGGCTGTGTGACCTTGGGCAAGTCACTCAACCTCTCTGGGCTTCATTTCACTTCTAGAATAAAGAAGTTGCCTGTCTCTGGGGGAAAAGCAAGAGAGCATCAGGAGAAACAGCGTGGGCCCGACTGCTGAGCTGGCTCTGTCCTGGCTCTTGACCTCACTGGACTCTGGCATCCTCATAGGTAAAATGGGAATAATAATGTTGTATCCATTCAGGGGCTCCCTGGGATGAAATGAGAGAGGGCGTGCAAAGAGCATGGATCTCTGCACGGACTGTGGGGGCAGAGTGAGGTATGGAGCAGTCCGAACATGGTATGCCTGCAGTCACCTTCTTCCCCCCTGCAGGCCCTCACTGAACTGAGCCTCATGTGAGCTCTATGAGGGAGAGACTTTTGCAGGGGCGGAAACCGGGCCGTAACTGGCCCACAAATCACACAGCTGGAGGGCACTGGGGTCTGTCTGACACCGAAGCCCCGGGGCCTGTTCTGATGTCCCGCACTGTCTTTCTCAGCTTGAAGGGGCAGTGAAGGCATGGACCCGGGGCCCTGGAGAAGCCCCATCATCTGGCTGATGAGGAGTGAAGGGTAGGGGCATGGGGTGCAGGTCCGGGGTGCCGGCGCGGAGCTGCAAAGCGGCCCTTGAGCTTGGTCTCCCTCCTGCCCTAGGAGCCCGACTCCACCCTCACGGACCTCTCGACCCCCAGCCCCACCCTGTTCACCCCAGTCATTGCTGCCCACCGCCACCGCCCTCCCCCGGCCGCCCTCTGCACCCCATTCCCAGGCAAAGGCTTCCCTAGTTCTGACCACAAACTCCCTGGAATTCAGGGACCTCCTCCCAGATTTTCCCCAGGGCCGCATTCACTCAGACTTCCTAAGGAGGGCCGCTCATCAGCATGTGTGGGATTTGCATGCAATTTGCATACACGCGTAGGGAGCTGCAAGGCAGCTTTCCGGTGAAGTATTTTCAAGGCTGCTTTCCCCTCCTTACCTCTGTATTTCTTCCTGCTGCTTTGAACCCACCCTCGGGCACTGCTCCCCGCTTTCCTACTTCTAGATGAGTAACTAAACAGGAGGAGGAATATTTTTTTTTTAAATAACAATTGCCATTTATTGATCACCTGCTATGTGATGGGCACTGCCCTTCACGATTACTCCCCAAAGAACTGCTATTTGAGGGGTCTGAGGGAACCCAGTAAAGAGGAGTCCCCTTTCCAGCCCCTCTTCAGAGCCACCAGAGAGAGTGACTCAGGCAGAAGAATTTTGAAGGGCCTCTTCAATGTTGGTAAAGCTAATTCAGGGGGCTTCCCCAGGCGGTTCCGTGGTAAAGAATCTGCCTGCCAATGCAGGAGATGCAAGAGCCACGGGTTCGGTCCCTGGGTCGGGAAGATCCCATGGCGTAGGAAATGGCAACCCACTCCAGGATCCTTGCCTGGAAATTTCCATGGGCAGAGGAGCCTGGCGGGCTACAGTCCATGGGGCCGCAAAGAGTGGGACATGACTGAACACAGCTCGCGTGCGCGAACACACACACACACACACACACACAGCTGATTCGGGGCAAACATGCCTCAGGTCTTGTGGTTTCCTAATTCTGAACAGAGCAGATTGGAGGGGATGTATGCTCTCTGCAGGTGGGCAGATCCCCCAAAGAGAAGGGGGGAAGGACACAGCAGCAGCAAGTGAGCAGCGTTCCCCTTATTTTATAGATGTGAAAACTGGGAAGTGATGTAACTTCCCCGAGGTCCCTGAGTAAGCGAACGAGGGGCTTGGCATTGAAGCCCAACATTGCCTAACTCCAGAGCTTATGGGCTTTCCATATCGCCAGAATCATCTCTTTGAGCAAAGCGCGCCGACCAGGGAAAGGGACCGCGGAGAAGACAGCAGAGAGAAAGCTGGCAGGCGTCCGCATGTGGGTCAGCCCGCCGCTGGGGAAGTCAACCCCCTCAGAGCCAGGGCCGGGAGGGCCTCGGGGCCACGGAGTCGGTGGCGGGGGGCACCAACTCTCATCCATGCCCTCAGCGGCGAGGCAACCTACACAGGAGTCGGTGGGCAGGCAGACGATAGGGAGTGGCGGGGACTGCGGCCCGCCCCACTGCGGCAGGCCCGGCTCAGCCCAGCCCGCCTCAATCATGCAGCAACAAAGCCCAGGCCGCCAGATCTTCTGACTTTTCAAGAAGCGTTAAAATTGAATTATTACACGAAATCTCCCAATCTGCTTAGGTTGGTTCAGCGTTTAAGAGAATGAACAGATACTGTTGAGGCAAGCAAAACATCACTTCTTCTTGGCTACAGCCCACCCACCAGTCTACAACTGCAAAAAAGTCCTGTCACCTCAGAAGTGTGCTCGGCGAAGTGAGAGTTCCTGAGCTTCAGGCCTGGCCGTGTCCCAGGGCCACCTCTCCCAGCCTGCCATCTCCCAGACCAGAGCAGGAGGCGCTCAGTCAGTCGTGGGGAACATCCGTGGAGCCCATCCCAGAGCTAGCAAGCAGAGAGCCGGGTCTCCTGATTCCTAGTTCAGAGCCCCTTCCGCAAACTCACAGCTACTCACTGCCGTGTTTTCTTTTTAACTTTTTATTTTGTACTGGAGTATAGCCGATTAACAACATTGGTAGTTTCAGGTGAATAGCGAGGGATTCAGCCATACACACACATGTATCCATTCTCCCCCGAACTCCCCCCCATCCAGGCTGCCAGTAATATTGGGCAGAGTTCCCTGGACTATACAGTAGGTCCTTGCTGGTTATCCATTTTAAAGACACTACCTGCTGTCTTCTGATCCAGGAGATGCAACTTAAATTACAGTCAGAATCTCTGTGGTTGCAGGTTAGAAATCAGCATTTTTAACAAGCCACCCCAGGGAATTCTTGAGCACACGAAGGTGTGGAAACCATAGCAGGGGGACTGGGTGCGAAGATGGAAATGCACAGGCATAGATCGGTCCTGTGCGGACCAGCTATGCGACAGGAAGTCACAACCTCTCTAAGCCTCGGTCTCTCATCTTTAAAAGAGACACAATGTTGACCGCTTCACACGTCTGCATTGGGGAGACCATAGTAAGGTCAGGCACACAAAAATGTTTTTGTCAGCACATTAGTAGTGGTTTTCCAACCTGCAGGTCCCCGTCAATAAATGGGTCACGAGATCAATTTAATAGGTTTTGGGACTTCCCTGGTGGTCCAGTGGCTAAGACTCTGCACTCCCAGGGTAGGGGGTCCAGATCTGATCCCTGGTCAGGGAACTAGATCCCGCATGCTGCAATGAAGTTTGAAGATCCTACATGCCACAACTATAGACCCAGCACAACCAAATATTAAAAAAAAAAAAAATTTTTTTTAGTTGGTCTTGATCCATTCTATTTTTAGTGAAATAGAATAAATAGGAAGACTACTGTGTTATAGAACTTCACGGAACATAAAGACATATATGGGAACATATGCACGTATGGGAATGTTGGGTCACAACTCATAACGTTTTTGTCCCATGAGTGGTGAAAAAAATTTTTTTATTTAAAAAATACACTGCTCTATGGGAATTCCCTGGTAGTACAATGGTTAAGACTTTGCGACCTCACTGCCAGCGACCTGGGGTTCGATCCCTGGTTGGAGAAGTAGAATCCCACAAGCCACACAATACAGCCACCAAAAAAAAAGAGACATACACTGCTCCACGCATAGTTGTAAATCCTCGTGACCTTGTATGAAGCAATGGTTTCTTTGGACATGACAAAAAACACAAGCAACAAAAGAAAAAAATAAACTGGACTTCATCAAACTTAAAACTTTTGTGCTTCAAAGGGCATTATTAAGAAAGTGAAAAGACAACCCTCAGAATGGGAGAAAATAATTACAAATCACATATCTAACAAAGGCCTGTTGTGCAGAATATATAAAAGAACTTTCAACTCAACAATAAAAATGATAATCCAATTTTAAAAAGGGGGGAAATCTCCACAGACATTTTTCCAAAGAAGATATTCAAATAGCCTGCAAGTCTGTGAAAAGATATTCACCATCATCAGGCTTCCCAGGCGTCACTAGTGGTAAAGAACCTGCCTACCAATGGAGGGAGACATAAGAGATGCAGGTTTTGATCCCTGGATTGGGAAGATTCCCCTGAAGGGGGGCATGACAAGCCCCCCCAGTATTCTGGCCTGGGGAGTCCCTGGGACAGAGGAGCCTGGTGGGCTACAGCCCATGGGTCACAAAGAATCAGACACAACTGAAGCAACTTAGCTCACGCACATACACGTTATTATTGCCAGGGAAAGGCAAATCAAAACCACAGTGAGATACCACTTCACACCCGCCAGGATGGCGATCATCAGACAGAGTGACAAGTGTTGGCCAGGACATGGAGAAATTGGAAGCCTCATACACTGCTGGTGGGAATGTAAAATGGTGCAGCCACTTTGGAAAACAGTTGGGCATTTCCTCAAAAAGTTAAATATAAAGTCACCACATGATCCAGAATTTTTGCTCTTAGGTATATACTCAAGAGAACAAGGCATGAAATACTGATTCACACTACAGTATGGATGAACCCTGAAAACATTATGCCAAATGAAAGAACCCGTGTATTGCATGATTCCATTTACGTGAAATGTCTAGAATGGGCAAAATCACAGAGGCAGAAAACAGATTAATGTTTGCCATGGTCTAGAGGCAGGAGGTCATAGGGAGTGAAGGTTAGTGGTGTTGGGGTTTCTTTGTGGGATGCTGAAAATGTTCTAGAACAAAATAAGGGTGATGGTTATACAACCTTATACATGTGCTAAAAACACACAAAATGTACACTTTTTTTTTCCATTTATTTTTATTAGTTGGAGGCTAATTACTTTACAATATTGTAGTTGTTTTTGTCATACATTGACATGAATCAGCCATGGAGTTACACGTATTCCCCATCCCGATCCCCCCTCCCACCTCCCTCTCTACCCGATTCCTCTGGGTCTTCCCAGTGCACCAGGCCCGAGCACTTGTCTCATACATCCAACCTGGGCTGGTGATCTGTTTCACCCTAGATAATATACATGTTTCGATGCTGTTATCTCAAAACATCCCACCCTCGCCTTCTCCCAGAGTCCAAATGTCTGTTCTGTACATCTGTGTCTCTTTTTCTGTTTTGCGTATAGGATTATCGTTACCATCTTTCTAAATTCCATATATATGTGTTAGTATACTGTAATGGTCTTTATCTTTCTGGCTTACTTCACTCTGTATAATGGGCTCCAGTTTCATCTATCTCATTAGAACTGATTCAAATGAATTCTTTTTAATGGCTGAGTAATATTCCATGGTGTATATGTACCACAGCTTCCTTATCCATTCGTCTGCTGATGGGCATCTAGGTTGCTTCCATGTCCTGGCTATTATAAACAGCGCTGCGATGAACATTGGGGTGCACGTGTCTCTTTCAGATCTGGTTTCCTCGGTGTGTATGCCCAGGAGTGGGATTGCTGGGTCATATGGCAAAAACTGTACACTTTAAAAGAGTGAATTTTATGTAAATTAGTTCTCAGAAAAAGCAACACTGTTCTAAAACATTATGGAATTTATTGATGCTAAAGAAGATGAGATGGGAAAGAAAATAAAGAGACCAGGAAGAGAGTGCTAAGATTGTGAAGGCCCTGAAGGGCTGCAGAGGGATATCATGTCTCCACCATGCACCCTCTGCTCAGCCTGACCAACGGCAAGCCATTGGGATGCATGACCTAGTGAATGATGCTCATATACTATGGGCGGTATTGTTACCTGTAACAGTCTCATTGAGAGACGTTTGGCAATGTCTGTTAAAAACTAAAAATGCTCACACTTCTGACCTCAGACTTTGTATTTTAGGATGATAGCCTTCAAAAACACTCCCAGAAGGGGGTCACCATCAACAGAAGTACATTCATTGCAGTGTTGTTTGGAATTGAGTATCTTATGTTGAGTACATAATGACTAGCACTTGAGAGACGATTAAGTAATAATCACGATATACCACACATGGAATACTGAGCAAAGGTAGATATTTGACAATTATTATTAAGTAGGGGAAGAGGGTATAAAAACAGCAGGGATCAGGGAGAAAGAATCATTTTTTCACAGCAGAATTCCAACTAATAAACGGGGTAGTCTCAAAGTATCTCTCCTACCCCCAAGATACGTACTAATTACAAAGGAAAAGATAGTTCATAGGAGAGAAATCCAGCAGTTGCCACCTAAACCAAGCAATCAATGTTAACATCATCTATAACATGACACATGGATAATGTGTACCCCCTGGGGAAAATACATTACTGGGACTTCCCCTGGCAGTCCAGTGGCTGAGACTTGGCCTTCCAATGCAGGGGGTTCAGGTTCAATCCTTGGTTGGGGAGCTAAGCTCCCGCATGCTGCACGGTCAAAAAACCAAAACAGAAAACAGAAAAACAATATTGTAACAAGTATAATAAAGAATTTTTTTTAATGGTCTACATCAAAAATCTTTTTTAAAAAAAAATTGGGGGTATTCATGCCTACAACGCCTAAACTCCGGGAGTTGGTCGTGGACAGGGAGGCCTGGTGTGCTGCAGTCCATGGGGTTACAAAGAGCTGGACACGACTAAGTGACTGAACTGAACTGATGCCTACAACGCACAATCTCAATCCAATTATGACCAAAAAACAGCAGACAAAACCAAACTGAGGAATATTCTACTAAATAAGTCACCTGTACTCGTCAAAAGTGTTGAGGGAGACAAAGAAGGAATAAAGCTCCATCCCTGACCAGAGAGAGCTAAGTGGACCTGAGACTTAAATGCAGTGTCGATCGTAAATTGGATCCCAGAACAGAAAAAGGTTGTTCATGGAAAAGCCAGTGAAATCTGACTAAGGAGTGTAAGTTAGTTAACAGTATTGAACCAATGTTCATTTCTTAGTTTTGATAACTGCATTATGGTTATGCAAGATGTTAACATTAGGGAAGTTAAGTAAAGGATATTAAGGGTACTCTGTACTATTTCTGCAACTTTTCTGTAAGTCTAAAATTATTTCAAACGGAAAAAAGTTTCAACAGAAAGGATATTATAGTCCTATTTTTGTATAAAAGAATTATAATCTGGTGAGCATTTGCTGGTTGTCCCCTGTACTGGGTGGAGCAGAGTTTCCCCCCAGATTCACAGCCATCTGGAACTTCAGAATGTGACTTTGTTTGGAAATAGGCTATTTGCAGATGTAATTCGTTGACAGGAGGTCACACTGGATTGGGTGGGTCCTAAATCCAAATAACCAGTGGTGTCTCTATAAGAAGGCCCTGTGAAGACACACACACACGCGGCGAACACAGGGTGAGGACAGAGGAGACAGAGAGTGCAGTGATGCAACTACCGCACAAGGAGCACCAGCGTTCCTGGCCACCGCCAGAAGTTAGAGAGACGCGTAAAGTAGATTCTCTCTCGGAAGCCCCTAAAGAAACCAACCTTCCCAATACCTTGATTTTAGACTTCCAGGCCCCCAAAACAAACAAACAAAAAAAAATGTGTTGTTTTAAGCCCAAAAGTTCATGGTAATTTGTTACAGCAGCTCCAGGAAACAAATACATCTTCCTAGCCAGCATTCCCCACCTCTCACCCTGGTCCCAAAGTCCCTACTGTCTCTTGAGGATCCGTGTGGTTCAATGAAGCCGACTTACTCCCCTCCTAACTGTCTTAGGTTACTCAGCATATTCCATCTCTCCAGCCTCTAAGATGTGTGACCCCTGAGGCATCGAGACTTGAGGACAATATTTGCTGCCAACTCCTGGGAAAGAAGCATCTACACCTCCAGAAGAAACTCTCTCTCTTGTTAGACCTGAATGAGGAAACCATTGTGCTATATAACAAGGGGAACCAGTCTCCACATGAAAAGAACAAAACAGGAAGCAGAATGGAGAAACAAAGATTCTGATCCATCAGTAGGCTGCTGGATCAAGCCACACCTGAAACCGGGTCTCTCTGGACTTTTAGCTATAGGAGCCACTAATTCCCTCTTGGTTAAAACCAGTGGAGTAAAGAGTCCTGACTAATTCAAGTAAGGCCATGCATGGAAACAAAGCTAGCATCATGCTCAGGATCCTCCTGCTAGATTAGCTCTGCTTCCCTCTCTGCCAGTTTCACTGTTCGATGAGTTCTGCTCTCCTAGTCCAAATTCAGCTCAGCAACCTCTATGGAAAGAAAGCATCTCTATTTTTAATCACCAGGTGTCTGCTGCAATGATGCTGTGTAACAAGCAACCCACAAAAATCTCAGTTGCTTACAGAAACAAACCTTTTTCATACTCATGGCTTCCCTGGGTGGCTCAGATGGTAAAGAATCTGCCTGCAATGCAGGAGACCCAGGTTTGATCCCTGGAGAAGGGAATGGCAACCCACTCCAGTATTCTTGCTCAGAGAATTCCATGGACAGAGGAGCCTGGCGGGCTTACAGCCCATGGACTCACAAAGAGTCGGACACAACTAAGCAACTAATGCTTTCACTTTCAGGGGGTTGGCTAATTTCAGCTGAGTTAGGCCGGACTCAAGTCTTCAGGTTGGTTTTGGTTTGCTCCATATTCTCCACCCTGGACTCCAGACGAAGGCCATGTGGGGAACACCCCTCTCATGGCGGAAGTCAGGAGCTGAAGAGCGGCAATCAGGAACATAAGATTGCTCTTTTCAGGACAAGCTAGGAACGGGCCCAGTGACTTCTACCCGCATTCCGTCCAGAACAAGTCAGGTGGTCAAGGCCACCACCGCCAGTGTCAGGACAAATACTCACCCACAGCAAGCCATGGCAAGGACAGGAACAGAAGGAAGATTATCACTAAATAATCTGATCACGCACATCTTTCTCAGTAGAGCTTCAAACAGGTTTGGAGATAACTCACCCACCGGGCTTGGGGTCAACTGTTCTCCCCTGAAGCAACCACTGTGCCTGAGGGGGTAAAAGTAGAGGGGGTGGTAAGGGTCCCTCCCAAACTTTACAGGCTGGGGAAATGCGGGGATGGGTTGTTTCCCAATGGAACATCAAAATGCTGTTTCCACAGTAAGGATGAAAACCATCTTGACCAGGGCCCAGTGCCTCAAAGTACAGCATTGCAAGCGAATCACCTGAGTCAGTAGGCACAGGGTGGAACCCGAGAGTCCGCCTTGCTAGAAGGTCCCAGGTGATGGGGGTAAAGATCTGTAGCAATGATCAAGAATGAAATCAGGAGAGGCTGTCAACCTCTCGATGCCACCTTCTCGATTACAAAATGACAGTCCCATCTGCCAGACAGACTTTTTTTTTTTTTGCAAAGAAGATAGCGACCCCGGGGAGTCAGGGAGTGAAATATTTGTGCTATTTCTCACCCCCTGACTGCCCTTCCACCCCTCGGCCAGTCCCCAGGAAAGGGCTCAAAATCAGGCCAACTGGGAGAGATGAAGCAGGTATCACAATGCGAGTGCGGCTTTCCATTAACTGCCTGAAACTGCTCCCTGCAATAATGTTGGTGTAATCCATAAGATTCAATTATGGTTATCAGGCAATTAGGCACACTGCAGCGAGGTTCCCACGTAATTAATGCTCAGCCCCATCCAGCAGCTTCTGAAAGTGGCACAGGTAACATGACTCACCCACCCTCAGCTCTGGGAGAGAAACAGGGGACCCAGAAATGAAGCCTGCCCTCCTCCTCGGGTTCCAGAATGTTCCTAGGAAATAAGCCCTGGATGTGTCGTGAGGGGACAGGGTGCAGCTCAAAAACTTTGGGCCAGCAACCACCAGGGAGCCCTCATACCTGCCATGATGCTTGAGTGGTGGAGCCTGAACCCCGGGGCAGAGTTCAGACCCCGCCTCTGCTGTTGATCAGCCGTGCAGTATCAGGCGCTCCCCTCATGTTTTTACAGTCTCGAGTTCCTTGTCTGTTAAAGGTGATAGAGACTAACTATCTCTTAGAGGGGTTATGAAAACTCGATCAGAGAGTTTGCACGTTGCTTCAGTAGTTCCTGCAGGACTGTTTTTGGGATTTCCCTGGTCTGGGCCTCAAGGTCCTCAACTGCAAAATGGGGATAATAAGTCCCACCTTGCATAGGCTTGGGCTTCCCTGGTGGCTCAGATGGTAAAGAATCCTCCTGCAATGTGGGAGACTCGATTTCAGTCCCTGGATTGAGAAGATCCCCTGGAGGAGGGCATGGCAACCCACTCCAGTATTCCTGCCTGGAGAATCCCCGTGGACAGAGGAGCCTGGCAGGCTATGGTCCATGGGGTTGCAAAGAGTCAGCCAGGGCTAAGCGACTTTCAGTTTCTTTTTCCTATGCTTGAAGGGTCATCATGTAAACCAAGTGAAATGACACATGTGCCTGAGGAACGTGGAGCATTTCCCGGGGACCTACCGTTACATGCCTGGCTCTGCTCCACCCTCCGGAGCATCACTGTGTGCATGTTTTCTGCTCCCTGCTACCCCACAAGAGAGCATGGGGGATCAGCCACACTTGAGGGGTGTAAAACTAATGATTAGGGTGGGTAGAGTAAAGGAAGCCACAATCTGTGACATTCAAAGGAGGCTCAAGGGACACAAAAGAGAAAAAAGTAGCCAAAGAAGGTTGTTGAAATAGTGCAGGTGAGAAACGAGGAAGGAGCGTGAGATCCCAGAGTCGGGAAACTTCAGGGAAGCGGGGGGATCAGACAGAACAAGGGGAGAGGAAGTTGGCTGCAAAGAGAGTGGTTGGACCCTTGTGAGAAAGACGGGGGCTTCTCTATCGGCCTGTAAGTCCCAGGTGCCAAAACACACACTCACATGAACGTGTGCACGCACATACAGACGGACACACGGAAAGGCAAGCGCAGACACACGGAGGTACACGGGCACGCGCGCACCCATAAACCAGCCCAAGCGCACACAGACACGGGCACGAGCAGGGGCACCCACAAGCCAGCACACACAGACATGCACACAGACACACACACACACGCGTGTGCACAGGAATGCACCATTCTCCCATGAGCCTTTCCCGCTGAGCATGTAATCCTACAACTGCCCACAAGAGGGTGCTCAGGAACTAGAAATCAGGTGTCCCAGCAGGTTAGCTGAACAGGCAGCTCGGAGGTCAGGACTCATCCTGCATATCATACCCGAGAAAGCTGAGCCCAGAGACGGAGGGGACTCGTCTGAGCGCACAGGTAGTGAGCCCTGTCCTCTCTCCCTACGGGAATTATGCTCAGGAATGGGGCTGGGGGGTGTGGGATGGACGGCTTGTCATTGCCACAGTCCAGGAGGGAGAGGAAGGTTTGAGGGAAAGTCAGGGTCCTTGAAGGTAAGTTCTCCTGAGGTTTTTGTCAGCCCTGTCCCTAACTCTTCTTATGACCAACCTAGACAGCATATTAAAAAGCAGAGATGTTACTGTGCCAACAAAGGTCCATCTAGTCAAGGCTATGGTTTTTCAAGTAGTCATGTATGGATGTGAGAGTTGGACTATAAAGAAAGCTGAGCACCAAAGAATTGATGCTTTTGAACTGTGGTGTTGGAGAAGACTCTTGAGAGTCCTTCGGACAGCAAGGAGATCAAACCAGTCCTTCCTAAAGGAGATCAGTCCTGAATATTCATTGGAAGGACTGATGTTGAAGCTGACACTCCAATACTTTGGCCACCTGATGGGAAGAGCTGACTCATATGAAAAGACTCTGATGCTGGGAAAGATTGAAGGCGGGAGGAGAAGGGGACGACAGAGGATGAGATGGCTGGATGGCATCACTGGCTTAACGGACATGAGTTTGAGTCAACTCCAGGAGTTGGTGATGGACAGGGAGGCCTGACATGCTGCAGTGCATGGGGTCGCAAAGAATCAGACACAACTCAGCGCACAGGCACGCACATTGCTGGCTACTGCACTTGAAAGAGCCTTGTCTATGATGCGCTTACGTGTTTATCTTGTCTCCTCCAAGAGGATGTAACCCTCATAAGAGCAGGGTCCTGGGGTGTCCTGATCTCCCGCATTGGTATCACCTGCACTCAGAACTGGGCCTGGCCCGCCACACCCCACCCCACCCCCCCGGCCCCCCCACCCCCAGGGCTGCAGTGACTGGAGGGAAGCCTCCCCTCCCGGCCAGGCCCTGGCAGAGGCCGCCTCAGCCGTGTGCTGGTGCTGCCCTCTAGTGGTAACAGGTCCCCATCACACCCGGCTTTCTCCCGCTCTTTTCATCACACCCTTTCAATCGGCCACCACCTGTCACCACCAGGGCACATCTTGGTGGGACAACAGGGGTGGAGATAACGGGATCTTGTCTCCAGGGATCACCCCACCTGGGCGAACCCCACCTGGATAAGTGAGGGATCCTCTACGGCACCTAGTATTTGAAAAGTCAGCCTCACAACGAATCAAGATGGGTTTAGGGCATGCTGTGGACTCAGTCTCCGAAAAGACGTCTTCGGGGCAGAAAATGATGGTGCCTATTTCTACAAAGTCTAATAGAGCGAGATAAGCCAGCCTGTCCCATTTTACAAGTGAAGTCACCAAGGCCCAAGCCAAGACAGAAAGAGAAAGTTGCCTCCTTTAAGAAAACCCTAGAATAACTGACCCATTCCCCCACCCACTGAGAAGCACAGAACAGTCGCATTTTATGCAAAGCGTGTGTTCCTGAAGACCATGTATGATTCAAAAAGTGCATATTTCCAGACTAATTTCGCCATAGAAATGAATGCAAAGTGGATGGGGTGTCCTGCATAAATCTACCCCCATGTGGCATATTTTTGCTTCAGTGCCACTTTTTATTTTCCCGGCATTACCTCCAATATTTCACAGCACGCTCTCAGCTAAATTAACACTGCAGTATTTCCTGCCGGTGGTTTGGTCTTCTTCATAACGTTTTATCACATCTCACTTCCTTTCCAATGTTATTGATTTTCAGGTGCGTTTTCCAGCACCACCGTTTAAAGAACCCTTGGATGACGTTGTTACAGGATACAGATAAAAGATTTAAAGTTATAATCACTGTGAATGTAGAGAAAGCATCACAATCGTCTTTAGAATCCCCAGCAGAAATTAGAAATTCGGATGCATGAAAACATCAGTGCACGCATATAGAAGGCAGGTATTTCTATTTAAAAGCCTGAGCAATAGTACCATGTGGCAGGTTTACAATTCCCAGTTAACGGCTCACTTAACTCCTCCAACTCTAGGAAACAGGGCAACTCTGATGATTTTTATGTTAACTGAGGGGCTTTGTATTGTCGCCAATGTCGTGCATAAACATTTTATCTGCATTTTACGTTACATCTTTCCAAAGCCACGTAGTTGAAGCTCTCATAAACCGTGACCTCATCTCCCTCCCTATGTCCTTAACCCCAGAAGGATGGAAACGAACAGCCACACCCAACCGTAGCAGATACAGACTTCAGAAATTCCAGGCACCCCACTCGTACCCATGCCCAGGCCTTTTAGGATGAAGCATCAACAGGGGCGCCCACCGCCTCCTCCAAGTGACCTTCTACTGGGCAGAGAAGGAAGTCCCCTGGGAGGAGTCCTCCTGTTCCCTCTCGCCTTGTCTCCCCACCGGCATTTGGTTCAAGTTCTCCATCTTCTTATTCCAGCGACCCCCTGCCCCAAACCTAGCCCGAAGGGGCTTTAGGTCCATGTTGGGGTGGAGGTGGGAGGATGAAGGAAAACTAGCTCTTCGTTGTAAGTATAAGGCCATCAGCCTTTTTTCCCATCACCAAAAAGGATCTTTCAGTCCAACTCCTATGAGTTGTTTCTTTGGCCTTCCTCTGCCTGGAATTGCTTCTAAATGGCTCCCTCTGCTTGGCCAGAGCCAGGCCCCAGGAGCAGGAACGGGCCTGACTCTGGGAAGGAGGGGTAGAAGGACAGCCAGGGGAGACTCTGAGCCCGTCTGCTGGGATTTGTGTCCAAAGTCCATCTCCACCTGACCTCGAGCAAGCTGCTGTCCAGGACACTTCCCCTCTCTGGGCCTGTTTCCTCCTCTGGAGAATGGGGACAATAATGCCGCCTACTTCCCAGGACCACCACGAGAGTAAAATAAATCCCCCAGGTGTCAGCGCCTAGCACAAGAGTAACAGGTGGTTACTGTAACAGGTTACGTACAGAGTAACAGGTAAGCAAACCCTTACTGAGAGTTTGGGATGTCTGAGGGTCAGCACCAGAATCTGGGAAATCCCACCCCTCAGAGGACTTATGGTCCAGGGGTAGCTAGTGGCCCAGCCCGGAAGACTCTTGCCGCTAATTCACAGATCCACCAGTGGGGTTACGGAAGGAACTGCTCAGCGGAGAAGGGCAGATGTTCCCAGTCCTGGCTTTGACCAAGTGTGCGTCAACTCACCTTCTGCCTCTGGGCCGCCTCTGGGACGGAGGGGCAGGGACAAGCATCTGGAGCCCTCCAGGGGGTCCATTCCGGTCAGCCCCTTCCCCTGGGCCCACCCTTCCTTGCACTGCCAGCGAATCTGCAGCTTTGCCGGGTGAGTATCTCTTCTGTTACCTCAGTCCTGAGATGCACCAAGTTCCAATCTGTGTGCCTGGGGACAGAAGAGGTAGGGGGGAGGAGAAATTCGTGCTGTCGGGGTAGCAGTTAAGAATCGCCAGGTGTGGCTTCATCTATCACCAGAGAGATCCTGGTGTCAGCCCTGAAATTCCTTCTCCTCCAGGAAGCCCGTGAGGGATGGGAGGGCAAGTCCCATGATACAAGGAAGGGTGTTCGATGTCTCCCAGATCCATCTCTTGTTCTCCTGCCTCTACGTCTGGCCACCTGGACAGCCCTTCTTCCTCCAGGTGAGTCCCAGAACGCCCCATCTTGTCCCTGTCACACTTCAATGCCACTGCTTCCCAGGTGAAAGTGGCTGCTCCCCTAGTAGGGTCATCCAGTATTTTCTACCCTGGGCTGCTAAGATCACAGGTGCCAGGAAGAGTTGCTCAGACTGGGGGCCAGGGGCAGGTCCCAGCCTGGCTTTGCCCAAGAGTTTTTCAAGTCGGTTTCATTCTCTGAACCTCCTCTTTGACCTGAGGGGTGGACGTGAGCTTGGAGGCCATTAGGCTCTATGTCCAGCCTGGTGTCGTCTACCCACCAGCCTGTGAGCAAGATCCTTGATCTATATCCTTGGGACACTGAGGAATCAGTCGATTGTTAAGTGGCTAATGGATGGACTCAGAACTTGCAGACATAAGCCATAAAGCTCTCTTAATGTTAAGCCTCTGAGGATCCCCAGTCTTGCAACTACCCTTCCTTTTCCTTACACCAGCCCCTCCACAAAATCATCCTGTAAGCCCCCAGCCAGCGAGCCACACCCTCAGTATGATCCCAGGAGATGTGATCAAAAAGACTGATAACCTGTCCACTCAGTGCTTTTTTCTTCCATAGAGGTAACAATAATAATAACTTTTTTTCTTGAAAGTCGCTCAGACATGTCCGACTCTTTGTGACCCCATGGACTATACAGTCCATGGAATTCTCCAGGCCAGAATACTGGAGTGGATAGCCTTTCCCTTCTCCAGGGGATCTGCCCAACCCAGGGATCGAACCCAGGGCTCCCCCATTGCAGGCAGATTCTTTGCCAGCTGAGACACAAGGGAAGCCCAAGAATACTGGAGTGGGTAGCCTATCCCTTCTCCAGCAGATCTTCCTGACTGTTTATTAAATGTCTAGTATATGCCTGACACTGGACTCTAGACTTTCCCATGAATTTTCTCATTTAATCTTCCTGATAATCCATGAGGTAGGTTCTATTATTAGTCCCCACTTTTCAGGCCAGTAAATAAGGCTGGTGGAGGTTAAACTTGCCCAAGGTCGGAGCAAACAAGTGACAGAATTGGGGAACTTTGTAAATAAATCATTTTTATGCATTTGTGTTGCAATACATTTGCATTTTTATAGTCCTCTCTCAGACTTTAGATTTTTGTTTTTTAATTTAACGTCCTGATCTATTTTCAGTCCATTATGACTGCTCTACTTGTTTGGCAATGTTTCTATGAGCTGTCAATTTTGTCTCCCTCTCTAAGAGAGGAGAAATATTCTGTGGAATTTGTGAAAAACATAGCTAAATAGGTAAGTGGACATGGATGACTGAAAATGAATTTTTAAAATGAAACAACCTAGAAAGCAGACAAAATTGCTTTCAAAATGCATATGAAAATTGCAAAATCACCCCAGGGTCCAATGACCTTATCAAGACATGAACTAATGGCTGTAAACATTCCTTTCCAACTAAATTCCTTTCAGTTGATTCATTTGAAACCTGGAAAAAACTTTAAAATGTGTTCTAACTTTGTCAGGCAAATGCATAATTGCTGGAAAATTATTTAGAAATTAAAAGCCCAAAATACTAGAGATGGGGATGGAGTGTAAAGAGATAACAATAAAAGCTAAAATATACTTTTTAGCATTTTAAGGGCATCCCATGGTACATAAAAATTAATAATACTTGAAAAAACAGGGGCCAGAAATACCATTTCAGCCAACTTTTTCATATCAGCATGGCTGTTTTTCAGTACCTCCGTTGTGTCCAACTCTTTGTGACCCATGGACTGCAGCCCACCAGGCTTCCCTGTCCTTTGCTGTCTCCCAGAGCTTGCTCAAACTCATGTCCATTGAGTCAGTGATGCCATCCAACCATCTCATCCTCTGTCGCCCCCTTCTCCTCCTGCCTTCTATCTTTCCCAGCATCAGGGTCTTTGAAGTATAATTGCATATAGTAAAATGCAGATTTTTACATGTAGAGTTTAAATTCTGAAAAATATGTATACCCATATAACAACCATACAATCAGGATATTGATTGATATTGACATTGATAAAAGATGGAACATTTCCACCACCCCAGAAAGTTCTTTTGTGCCTCTTTGTAATCAAGCCATCCATCCCCAGTCAATCAATGATCTGCTCTCTATAATTGGTTTATGTTTATCTGTTTTAGAATTTCATATAAATGGACTTACATATTACATACAATTTTGTGTCTGTCTTCTTGGTAAAATGTTTTTGAGAGTCATCCTTCTTTTTTGGTTTTTTTTTTTTTTTTTTGCTTAAACCAAGCAGCTATTTCATTTTTAGTAGTATTCTATCGTATGGAAATACCACACTCTGCTTATCCATTCATCTCTTGCTGAATGTTTGGATTGTCTCCAGTTTTATGCTATTATAAATAAGGCTTCTATGAAGACTTTTGCATAGGTCTTTGTCTCAGTACAATTTTTCATTTCTTTTGGTAAATACCTAACAGTGAGATTTCTGGGTCATGTGGGATGCTTATATTTAACCATTATAAGAAGCTGCCAAACTATTTTCTCAAGTGATTCTACCATTTTACTTGCCCCCAGCAGGGTGTGAAAATTCCAGTTGCTCCCCATTCTGGCAAGCACTGTGTAGGATCAGCTTGAATATTTCGTTTGTTTGTGTAGCAGGTAAGCAGTTGTATCTCATTGTTCAACCAAATTGCTTTTTATCCAACAGTCTGCTTGCTTCTTGTCTGCTTTCTAGGTTGTTTCAGATATAGATTTGTATATTTATTCAGATGTATACTTGCCTGCATGCTCACACACACGTGCACGTGGACACACACCGCTCCTGCCACCTCCTGTGTGGCAGATGAAGAACGTTCTGGATGAGGAAACAGAGGTGGAGTTTGCACTGACTGACCCTGGGCAGGTCATTGCAAACCTGTTTTTTCAACAATCAAATGTTGACAGAAACCCCTGCTCACCAAAGCAAAAACACCGAAAGGACAACTGATGAAAGAAAACTTGACAATTTGAACTTCACTGAAATTAAAAATTTCTGTATACTGCAATAGAAGTTAAGAGGATAAAAAGATAAGCCACACACTGGGAAGAAATACTGGCAAAACAC
This sequence comes from Cervus canadensis, assembly GCF_019320065.1. Classification (NCBI taxonomy): domain Eukaryota; kingdom Metazoa; phylum Chordata; class Mammalia; order Artiodactyla; family Cervidae; genus Cervus; species Cervus canadensis. Next base: position 69,896,887 of record NC_057396.1, read on the forward strand.
ATATCTGATAAATGACTTGTATCCAAAATATGCAAAGAACTCTTAAAAGTCAACAAGAAAACAAATAATCCAACTTAAAAATGGGCAAAATATCTAAATAGAAACTCCACCAAAAAAGATATACAAATGGCAAAAAATCGTATGACTCAACACCACATATCATTGAAAAGAAGTGGAAGTGTGGGTTGCACAGTCGTGTCTGACTCTTTGTGACCCCACGGACTGTAGCCCACCAGGCTCCTCTGTCCATGGAGTTCTCCAGACAAGAATACTGGAGTGGGTAGTCATTCCCTTCTCCAAGGGATCTTCCCCACCCAGGAATCAAACCCAGATCTTCTGCATTGCAGGCGAATTGTTTACCATCTGAACCACATTTCATTAGGGAATTGCAAATTAAAATGATAGTGAACTATCACAACCACAAGAAGGAACAACAACAAACTCCAGGGAGAGGGAGAATGTGAGCTCCAATGATGCCATGTTATACTATGCAAAACGTCCAGTATTCAAACAAAAATATTATGAGACATGCAAAGAAACCAGAAATTAAGTCTCATTCACTGGAAAATAAGAAATTAATAGAAACTGTTACTAAGAAAATTTAACCATTGGACTTACTAGAAAAAGCATCTAAATCAATTGTCTTAAACATGCTCAGACAGATAAAGGTAACCAGAGACAAAGAACAAAAAGAAACCAGAAGGATGTATCACAAAATAGACAATACCAATAAAAAGACCAAAATTACAAGTGAAAGTGAAAGAAAGTGAAAGTGAAGTAGCTCAGTCGTGTCAGACTCTGCAACCCCATGGACTGTAGCCCACCAGGCTCCTCCCTCCATGGATTCTCCAGGCAAGAATACTGGAGTGGGTTTCCATTTCCTTCTCCAGGAAAATTACAAGAAGAAACCAAAAAGAAATTTGGGAGCTGACACATACAATAACTGAAATGAAAAAAACTTGCTAGAGAGATTCAACAGTAAAACTAAGAAGGCAGAAGAAGTAACCAATGGGCTACATAGGTAAATATAAAAACCAGTACTTTCACATATTTCATTTGCAGTCTCTCTTTTCCTATGAGATTCAAAAGTCAAATGTAGAAAACAATAAGTATAAATCTAACCAGCACTCAATGTCTAATGACTTAATTAGTGACAATGACAACATAAAGGGAAGAGGGTGGATCTGTAGAAGGGCAGAGTTCCTGTGTATGGTTGAAACTAAACTGGTGTTTAGTTTAGGTACTTAGATTTAGTGTAGATTTAATAAGATTTTAACTGTAATCCTCAGGGGAAACACCAAGGAAAAAATGAAAATAGGACTTTTTTTAAAAAGGAGAGAACCAAAATAAAACAATAGGAAAAAAAATCAACTGATCACAAAAGGCAATAAAGGAAAAATTGAAGAATAAAAAAGATGTATGATGCATAGAAAAACAGCAAAAATCTTTTCTTACAGTAATTACTTTACATGTAAATAGACTCAGGTCGCCAGTTATAAAGCAGAGATTGGAAAACAGGGATTAAAAGAAAAAGAATTCATACACTATATGCTGACTGCAAGAGACTCACTTTAGATCTAAAAACACAAGTAGATTGAAAGTAGAAAGATAGTAAAAGATATTCCATACAAATCATAACTAAAATGCAACTGGGGCAGTTATATTAATATCATACAAAATAAACTTTAACACAAAAAGTTTCAAGAGATTAAAAAAAAGGATCTACATTGATACGAGTGAATCCATTAAGACAATTATGACAATTACAAATATATGTATGGCAAAATACATGTGGCAAAACTAACAACTAAAGGAAGAAGTAGTTGTATTCATCTGCTCCGGCTGCTATTATAAAATACCCCAGACCGGATGGCTTAAACCACAGAAATTCATTTCTCACAGTTCTGGAAGCTGGAAAGTGCAAGATCAAGGTGCCAACAAAACAGGTTTCATTCCGAGGCCTCTTCTCTTGGCCTTTTGGCAGCTGCCGTCTTGACATGTGTTCACATTACCTTTTCTTTGTGTTCACGGAAAGAAAAAGAGAGCTCTCTGTTGCTTATAAGGACGCTAATCCCATCATATCAGGCTTATTACCTCATTTAACCTTAATTACTTCCTTAGAGGCACTGTTCCCAAATATAGCCACACTGGGGGAGTTAGAGTTTCAAAGTATGAATTTGAGGAGGTGGGTGAGCGCGAACACAAACATCAGTCCGTTACATCAATTCTACAGTAATTATTGGGCTTCTACATCCCACTGTCAAAAATAAATATAACAATGATAGCAGATGGTTAATAAGGAAATGTAGGACTTAACACTATATACCAACTAGACATAACCAACTTCTATAGAACACTCCACTCATCAAGTATAGAAATCAAAACATATGTCCACACAGAAATTTGAACCCAAACATTCATAGCAGCATTATTTAAAATACCCAAAAAGTGGAAAGAACACAATGTCCACTCGCTGATGAATGGATAAATAAAACAGGATATATTCATACTTTGAAATATTATTTAGCCTGTGATGGTTCATTTTATGTCAACCTGACTGGCCATAAGCCACCCACATTAAACACTGTTGTCTGTGAAGGTATTTCCCGATGGGATCGTCATTTGAATTGTCAGACTCCGTAAAGTAGATTGCTTTCCCCAGCATGAGTGAACTGAGAGCCTGACTAGAACAAGAGGTGAAGAAAGAAGGAATATTCTCCCTCCGTTTTACTTTCTGCCTCACTGCTTGAGCTGAGACATCACACCTTCTCCTGCCCTCGGACTGGGATTTACACCCTCAGCCCCTCTGATATTCAGGCTTCTGAGACTGAATTACACCACCAGGTTTCCTGGGTCTCCAGCTTGCAGACGTCAAATCATGGGACTTCTCATTCTCCATAATTGCATGAGTTAATTCCTCATAATGAATCTCCTTTTATAGATATATTTTTTCTTTTCTCCTATGACTAATACACAGCCATAAAAAGGAATCACATACGGATACATGCTGAAACGTGAATGAACTTTGAAAACATTACATTTAGTAAAAGAAGGCAATCACAAAAGACCACATATTGTAAGAATTTACTTATATGAAATGTCCAGCAACAACTAAAAAAAGAGCGCAAAATGTGAGCCTGTGAGTGCAGTTTTATGTGGGACAAAATGAGGACTGTAGCCAGGAAGGCAGCGCCCAGACAGTCCTGAGAAGCTGCTCCAAAGACGTAGTAGGGGGAGGTCAATATATATGATTTTGGTGCAGGGGGAGTTCGATGCAATCAAGCACTCATCTTACAAAAGGTTTTCTGCTAGTCACAAGGAGCTGATGTCATCATGAAGGGATTTAGTGCTTTTCTAGATATGAGGAGATGCAAGGGCTGGGATCTTGAAATCAGTCCCTGAAAATATCTAACACTCTAAAGACCTGTTCCACCCTGGAGCAGAGAGTGCCTCACTCTCCTCTCTGAATTCCCTTCCGCGGGTGTTGAAGGTCAGCAGCTGCTGCAGCAGCGGGTTCAATCTCCACCCAGGCAGATGGCGAATGCCTTCGGAAAGCGTCCGTTTGTAGCTGACCCCAGCAGAGGCAAATCCATACAAGAGACGGAGGGTCGATTACTATTTGCCTAAGACCAAGGGGGTTGGGGAAGATAAGTGACTGTTCGGGGATATGAAGGTTCTTGCTGGTGTGATGGAAATGTTCTAAAATGACGGTGGTGATGGCTGCACAATTCTGTGACTATATTAAAAGCCGTTGAATTGTATACATTAAGTGGGTAAATGGTATGATGTGTGATTTATATCTCAATAAAGCTGTTTTTAAAAGCTATTAAAGCTTATAAGTGAATCAAGCAAGGTTGCAGAATACAAGATCAATATACAAAAATCAATTGTATTCTATATACAGAAATAAACAAGTGGAAATTGAGATTTTTTTTTAAACGTGTCATTTATAGTAGCAAGAGAAAACATGAAGTAATCAGGAATAAATTTAATGAAAGATGTGTAAGCTTTGTTTGCTACAAACTACAAAACACTGATGAGACAATGACCCAAATAAATACATGTGTGATGTTCATGAATCAAAAGACAAAATTAAAATGTCATTTTTCCCCAAGTTGATCTATATATTGAATACAATCTCAAAAGAGCCTGAGCAATTTGGTTTTTTTGTTTTGTTTTGTTCTGTAGAAATTGGCAAGCCAGTTCTAAAATTTATATGGAAAAGCAAAGAACCTAGATAGTCAAAGTACTGTCTATAAAGAAGACAAAGCTGGTGGACACACAGGTACTTGAATTCACAACGTAGTATAAAGCTAAAAAATAAGCTTATATTATTATTTATTATAATTATTTATGTGTATAAAAAGGATGGATATATATATATAAATGGAATAGAAGAGAGTTCCAAAATAAGCTCTTTCATATACATGTGCATGGTAAGTCACTTCAGTCATGTCCGATTCTTTGCGACCCTGTGGATTGTAGCCTGTAAGGTTCCTCTGTCCAAGGGATTCTCCAAGGCAAGAATACTGGAGTGGGCTGCCATGCCCTTCTCCAAGAGAGCTTCCCAAACCAGGGATCAAACCCACATCTCTTATATCTCTTGCATTGGCAGGCAGGCTCTTTAACACAGTTGATATTCAACAAAGGTGCTAAGGTAATTCAAAGGAGAAAGAACTATTTCCAACAAATGACTCTGACACATTTCAACACACCTGCCAGCAAATTTGGAAAACTCAGCAGTGGCCACAGGACTGGAAAAAGTCAGTTTTCATTCCAATCCCTAAGAAAGGCAATCCCAAAGAATGCTCAAACTACCACACAATTCCACTCATCTCACACGCTAGTAAAGTAATGCCCCAAATTCTCCAAGCCAGGCTTCAACAATATGTGAACCGTGAACTTCCAGATGTTCAAGCTGGTTTTAGAAAAGGCAGAGGAACCAGAGATCAAATTGCCAACATCCACTGGATCATCGAAAAAGCAAGAGAGTTCCAGAAAAAACATCTATTTCTGTTTTATTGACTACGCCAAAGCTGTTGACTGTATGGATCACAATAAACTGTGGAAAATTCTGAAAGAGATGGGAATACCAGACCACCTGACCTGCCTCTTAAGAAACCTGTATGCAGGTCAGGAAGCAACAGTTAGAACTAGACATGGAACAACAGACTGGTTCCAAATAGGAAAAGGAGTATGTCAAGGCTGTATATTGTCACCCTGCTTATCTAACTTATGTGCAGAGTACATCATGAGAAACGCTGGGCTGGAAGAAGCACAAACTGGAATCAAGATTGCCGGGAGAAATATCGATAACCTCAGATATGCAGATGACACCACCCTTATGGCAGAGAGTGAAGAGGAACTAAAAAGCCTCTTGATGAAAGTGAGAGAGGAGAGTGAAAAAGTTGGCTTAAAGCTCAACATTCAGAAAACTAAGATCATGGCATCTGGTCCCATCACTTCATGGAAAATAGATGGGGAGACAGTGGAAACAGTGTCAGACTTTATTTTTTTGGGCTCCAAAATCACTGTGGATGGTGATTGCAGCCATGAAATTAAAAGACGCTTACCCCTTAGAAGGAAAGTTATAACCAACCTAGATAGCATGTTAAAAAGCAAAGACATTACTTTGCCAAGAAAGGTCCATCTGGTCAAGGCTATGGTTTTTCCAGTGGTCATGTATGGATATGAGAGTTGGATTGTGAGGAAAGCTGAGCACTGAAAAATTGATGCTTTTGAACTGTGGTGTTAGAGAAGACTCTTGAGAGTCCCTTGGACTGCAAGGCGATCCAACCAGTCCATCCTGAAGGAGATCAGTCCTGGGTGTTCATTGGAAGGACTGATGCTGAAGCTGAAACTCCAATACTTTGGCCACCTCATGCGAAGAGTTGACTCAGTGGAAAAGACCCTGATGCTGGGAGGGATTGGGGGCAGGAGGAGAAGGGGATGACAGAGGATGAGATGGCTGGATGGCATCACCGACTCGATGGGCATGAGTTTGAGTAAACTCTGGGAGTTGGTGATGGACAGGGAGGCCTGGCGTGCTGCGATTCATGAGGTCTCAAAGAGTCAGACATGACTGAGCAACTGAACTGAACTGAACTGATGTAAAAAAAAAAATCTTGACTCACACCTCTTGCCATATACAAAATTAACTCAAAATGGATCATAGATTTCAATGAAAATCCCTCAACTAAAAAACTCCTGGAAAACATAGGAGAAAATATGTGTGATCTTGAGTTAAACAAAGATTTTTGAAATCATATACAAAAGCACAAATCATAAAAGAAAAAAATTAACAAATTGAACTATCAAATTTAAAACATCTGTACTTCCACAGATGCTGTTAAAAGAATGTAAAGTCAAATCAAAGACTGGGAAAAAATATTTTATGCATATATTTGATAGAGGATTTTATCTCACAACTCAATAATGAAGAGCAAAGAAACCAATTCAGAAGTGGGCAAAACATGAGAACAGATACTTCACTAAAAAAGGAATACAAATAGCACATAGGTACATAAAAAGAAAACATCATTAGCCAGTAGAGGAAAGAAAAATTAAAACCACAATAAGTGATCACTACACTTTTATTAGAAGGGATGAACATTTTAAGCTGACAATACCAAGTACTGGTAAGAATGCAAAGCAACTGGAACTCTCCTACATTTCTGATGGGTACAGCCATCCTGGAAAAAAATTGTCAGTCTCTTAAAAAGTTACTATACTTGCCGTAATACCTAACTAAGTCACTCCTAGGTTATCTTCCCAAGAAAAATGAAGACAGACCTCCAACAAAGACCTGTACAAAAAAAAAAAAATGTTTATAGCAGCTTTATTCATAGTGTCCCCATCCCAAAAATCTTGATTCCAGCTTGTGCTTCATCCAGCCCACCATTTCGAAGGATGTACTCTGCATGTCAGTTCAATAAGCAGGGTGACAACATACAGCCTAGATGGACTTTTTTCCCAATTTGGAACAGTCCATTGTTCTATGTCCAGTTCTCACTGTTGCTTCTTGACCTGTACATAAAGATGGACCGTAAAGAAGGCTGAGCACTGAAGAACTGACACTTCCGAACTGTGATGCTGGAGAAGACTCTTGAGAGTCCCTTGGAAAGCAAGGAGATCAAACCAGTCAATCCTAAAGGAAACCAACCCTGAATATTCACTGGAAGGACTGATGCTGAAGCTCCAATATTTTGGCCACCTGATGCGCAAAGATGAGTCACTGGAAAAGACCGTGATGTTGGGAAAGAGTGAAGGAGGAGGAGAAGGGGGTGACAGAGGACGAGATGGTTGGGTGTCATCATTGACTCAATGGACATGGGTTTAGCAAACTCTGGGAAGTAGTGAAGGACAGGGAAGCCTGGCATGCTGCAGTCCAGGCAGTCACAAAGAGTCGGACACGACTGAGCAACTGAACAGCAACAATGAACTGGTGATTTTATAAACAAATTAAGGTGCATGCAACACGGATGGATTTTAAAAGCATATGCTAAGGGGGAAAGATATCAGACACAAAGGCTACATACTGATTCCACTCATGACATTCTGAAAAAACCAAAACTATAGGAACAGTAGTCAGCCCACTAATGACCAGAAGGAACTTTTGGGGGTGATAGAACTATTCTCTATCCTGATTATCGTGGTGGTTACCCAGGTGTACATATTTGTCAAAATTCACAGAACTGTACACTTAAAATATAAATTTTTTTGTACATAATGTATATATGAATAAACCTAACCAAAATAAAACCCTAAACATTGGGCAGGAATTCTACTTTCTCTATAATCAGCTCTTCTAATTATATGCTGCATAGTTGCCACACTAAGTATCCTCTTATTTTCAAATGAGGCTAGTGGAAGTATAAGATATTTGCATTTATAAAAGTGCAAGATACCTCTTTTCTCTTTTCCTTCACACGTTTCATATTATTCATCATGTCTGAGTAGAAGTTAATTTATCATGGATTTTGCTGTCCTTATATCAGAATTTTTCTTCCTTATAAAATTTTGAGGTGGCAAAACAGACATTTTGCTTTTAATTGATCCCACAAGATAAGAATAATTCTCAAATAGACATTTTGTTCAAAGATCAATAGTCTAAATGGAATTAAATAACTATGAATCAAATACAGTTCTTAAAGGTAATTTTGTTTAATGGTAAAAATGCTATTCTGCCAAACAATTCTATAAAGATTGGAATTACAAAAGATAATTGAATCTCTATTATTCTTCTTGGTACACTGATTTAAATTTGTATAAACATTTATTGCTTCCAAAAGAATAAAATGTTCTTCCTAAAGTTATCTAGCTAATTCCCTTTCTCTTAATATTCATATGAACCATCAGTCTATTTTCCTATTTATTTAAATTTTTGAAACTTATTATTTCAAACAATTATTGCAAACAATTATTTTTCACAAAAAAGTAACAGTTTTCAATTATCACTAATTATTGTACCATTTTACCCTCCAAAAATAAATACATATATATTTGACAACCGATTGAAATAATCTCAATATATAAAGCACAGAAGAATTTTCATCTTGGATTACTTCTAAAATGCTTACTTATGTTTGAAAATGTTCAAATGTTAATAATAATCCAAATTCCTGATGTAGTTACATTGGTTAAACATGATGTCCTTCTCCTGATCACAGGCTCATCAATCTTGTACAATTTCATGGATGTCAAGAATGACACAAAAATAGACATTTCACTATTTGACCTTTCAAGGGCTGAAGCCCAGATTAAATAGAGTTTGGCTGAGTTTGGAAGACTGAAAGCAAACTTCAGTGCATAATGACTTAACAATGGTTCTCAACTACCTGTTCAGTTCAGTTCAGTCGCTCAGTCGTGTCCAACTCTTTATGAACCCATGGACTGCAGCACACCAGGCCTCCCTGTCCATCACCAACTCCCGGAGTTTACTCAAACTCCTGTCCATCAAGTCAGTGATGCCATCCAACCATCTCATCCTCTGTCGTCCCCTTCTCCTCCTGTCTTCAATCTTTCCCAGCATCAGGGTCTCAACTACATGAGAGTGTCTTGTAGAAACTGAGCAGGGCAACTGGCTCCAGGCCAGAAACCCTGGAGTGGGTTGCATGCCCTTCTCCAGGGGACTTTCCTGACCCAAACATCCTTCTCTTAAGTCTCCTGTATTGGCAGGTGGGTTCTTTACCACTAGCACCACCTGGGAAGCCCAAGGTATTTCATAAATTATATGAATTGAACAGTGAACCCAACAGAGAGGAGAGGGCCAGGGGTGGGGGTGTCAAGCAGAAAGATCAATCAGGAGATATTTGTTAAACCAATTTTAAATTCCCAGGTATCCACACCAGCACACCTCACCATCACTACGTGCCACCAGCCAGTTTACAGCCCAGAACCAAAGAAAGAAGCCAATCTTGGCCTTTATCTGCCTACTGGAAGCCATTCTGCAAACAAACCATTATGAACACATCCTGGTCTACACTTCCTGCTGCCCTTGTCTTTGCCCTTCTCCCATCCTGTTCTTGGAACCACAGCACTCGGGGGAAGTGAGGCTGTGATAGCTAGATTCAGAGAAGGAATAAATCATCAGTGGGCTCACTGGTATGACCTGGGTCATACTCACCCCTTTTAAAATGCAGCAGGACCCAATGGTCCTTGCCTCACTCCCACCCCCTGTCCTTCGCCTGTCTTTTGTCTGTGGAAAACATTAAAACAAGACCAAATAATTGTAGTTTAATCATTAAGCGGAGTCAAAGACCTTAATTTCTCTTCAAGAGCTATAGACAATATTTTGAGCCCTGTCCTTTGAGCTGTCTTATAGGGCTTCCCCAGTGGCTCAGCAGTAAAGAAACTGCCTGCAATGCAGGAGACGCAGGTTCGATCCCTGAGTCGGGAAGATCCCCTGGAGGAGAGCATGGCAAGTGACTCAAATATTCTTGCCTGGGAAATCCCACTGACAGAGGAGCCTGGCAGCCTGCTGTCTGTGAGGTCGCGAAAGAGTCAGATGTGACTGAAGCGACGGAGCGCTCACAAACACAGGGAGACTGAGATCCCCACCGAGTGGAGTAAATTAACTATTAATACATGATGACCTGACCATAGCCATGACCTAAGCTGCCACAGTTCCGAGAACCCACCTTGGATTAAAGGGAACAAACTTTATAGACGCTGGAACTATAGACTAACTGTATTTAAAACAATCAAGATGACACCGATCAGACCACTCCACGGCCAATTTCAAGATGACCCTCAGAGCTGACTATGCTGCTTCTGCATGTAGCCCCCTCTCGCCACCTATAACCCACTGATGGTTAGTAGTAGGCAGTCAGTCTTTGGGGAAGAGTCCGCTCTCCCCTCCAGGTTGCTGGCCTCCGAAATAAAGCCAACTTTTTATTCCACCAACTTTGTCTCTTTATTGGCTTTAGATCGACGAGCAGCCAGACCCCCCACTTTCAGTAACACTTTGGTTGGAAGAAAGCAAGCAGTGGATTGATGGCACCAATGATAGCAAGAGCCAAGGAGCGGGCTGTCCCAAAAGGAGATCAAGACTTTCTTTCCCAAAAAAGGAATATTAATAGATGCCTCCTGTGTGTACTTTCTTCATAACTCATTGACAAAGGGAAGCTGCAGGAGTGCACATCGGGGAGACCTTGTCTAATTGGAGGGTTTCCCTAGGGAAGTGGTGTCTGCACTGAGTCCCGCGACAAGAATCTAGACAGATTTAGGGGCGAATGTGGGAGAACACTGGACAAGGTGTAACCACAGGAGCAAAGGAAGAGGGACGCGCTCCATGCAACCCTCCAGATACCCTTCCTTCATCCAGTACAGGCCTTCACAGCACACACGGGGAGCTTGCCAGTTCGGCATCACCCCCATTTCTTCTTCCCCCTTCTAAATTTTATTTCTGGAGCCAAAGCTTCCCTCCTCTCAGATCAACTGATCTGGGTCCAGTGCTGGAGCTTGCTATGCAGGGCTTAAGCCAGACGCTGGATTTAGCTACCTGGTCACAATGATTGATCTAGGGTGGTCATGTGACCAGAGCCGGACCAATCAGAGCAAACTTTAAGGCTTTTGAGAACTTGATTTTTTTTTTCCCACCAGACTTAAACTTGAGTGATACTTTTTAGGGCAGAGACATGATTGTATATGATACTATAATGGTAGATATGTCTTTATACATATACACATATGTCAAAACCCACAGAATATAAAGCAACAAGAATGAACCCTAATGTAAACTGCAGACTCTGAGTGATAATGATGTATCAACGTAGATTCATGGATTCTAACAAAGGAACCACTCTGGTGGGGGGTATTGATGATGGGGAGCTGTACATGTGTAGGGGAGGGAGTTTATAAAAATCTCTGTACCTTTGCTCAAACTTGGTAGAACCTAAAACTGCTCTAAAAAATAAAGTCTATTTAAAAAAAAAAAAAACCTGAATGGTGTGAGGTCTGGAATGCCCAAAGCCATTTGCCATCACATGGAGTCTGAGAACAAAGGCAACGCTTGGAGAAGAGCCTAGACCAGGATCTGTTTGATGACATTGTTTGGGCTGCTGGGGGCTTCCCAGGCGGCACTAGTGATAAAGAACCCGCCTGCTAATGCAGGAGACACAGGAGATATGGGTTTGATCCCTGGATCGGGAAGATCCCCTGGAGAAGGGAATGGCGACCCACTTCAGTATTCTTCCCTGGAGAATCCCATGGACAGAGGAACCTGGCGGGCTACAGTCCATTGGGTCGCAAAGAGTTGTACATGTCTGAAGCAACTCGGCACAGCATGCACAAGCTTCTGGGTCAAGCTCACCTAAAGCCAGCCACTCCCCCGAGACTTTTCAGTAACATTAGCCAATATATTCCATTTTGCTTCAACAAGTTCTCCCCCATCCCTCCACATACCATCTAGGACAAGGGTCAGAGTTTCTTCTTTTAGAGACCAGCAAGCCTGGCTCCTCTCCATTTTACTGATAGGAAAACAAAGGTCCAGAGAGGTGGAGAGAATTATCCAAAGTCAAAAGATTGTAGATACCAGGCCCCAAACTAGAAGTCTAAGGAGATTTCTACTATGCCTTGAGGTCTGCTGGGGGGTTATGCATTCAATTAGCAGCCGGTATCCTTTCTCCTGTCATCCCCAGCCAAGACTGAGAAAAGACTTGATAGTTGTTGCTATCAAGACATTCATCAGTCAGGCAAGAGTTTTTAATTTTGTTTTTCACAAACCTACTGTATCAATTTCCTCCCCAGTGGTACTCATTATTTGTCTTCTTTTTGATGATAGTCATTTGTGAGGCGACGTCTCATGGTTGTTTTGATTTGCATTTCCCTGATAATATCGACAGAAATGGTATGGACCTAACAGAAGCACAAGATATTAAGAAAAGGTGGCAAGAATACACAGAAGAACGATACAAAAAAGATCTTAATGACCCAGATAACCACAGTGGTGAGATCACTCACCTAGAACCAGACATCCTGGAGTCCGAAGTCAAGTGGGCCTTAGAAGGCATCACTACAAACAAAGCTAGTGGAGGTGAAGAAATTCCAGTAGAGCTATTTCAAATCCCAAAAGATGATGCTGTTAAAGTATTGAACTTAATATGCCAGCAAATTTGGAAAACTCAGCAGTGGCCACAGGACTGGAAAATGTCGGTTTTTATTCCAATCCTAAAGAAAGGCAATGCCAAAGAATGTTCAAACTACCGCACAATTGCACTCATCTCACATGCTAGCAATGTAATGCTCAAAATTCTCCAAGCTAGGCTTCAACAGTTTGTGAACTGAGAACTTCCAGATGTTCAAACTGATTTAGGAAAGGCAGAGGGATCAGAGATCAAATTGCCAACATTGTTGGATCATAGAAAGAGCAAGAGAATTCCAGAAAAAGCATTTACCTCTGCTTCATTGACTATGCCAAAGCCTTTGACTGTGTAGATCACAACAAACTGTGGAAAATTCTTTAAGAGGTGAAAATACCAGACCACCTTACCTGCCTCCTGAGAAATCTGTATGCAAGTCAAGAAGCAACAGTTAGAACCAGACATGGAACAATGGACTGGTTCAAAATTGAGAAAGGGGTATGACAAAGCGGTACACTGTCACCTGCTTATTTAACTTCTATGCAGAGCACATCATGCAAAACGCTGGGCTGGATGAAGCACAAGCTGGAATCAAGATTGCAGGGAGAAATATCAATAACCTCAGATACGCAGATGACACCCTCATGGACAAGACCCTTATGGCAGAAAGCAAAGAAGAACTAAAGAGTCTCTTAATGAAAGTGAAAGAGGAGAGTCAAAAAGCTGGCTTAAAACTCAACATTCAAAAAACAAAGATCATGGCATCCGGTCCCATCACTTCATGGCAAATTGATGGGGAAACAATGGAAATAGTGACAAACTTTATTTTCTTGGACTCCAAAATCACTGGAGATGGTGATTGCAGCCATGAAATTAAATGATGCTTGCTCCTTGGAAGAAAAGCTGTGACCCACATAGACAGCATAATAAAAAGCAGAGACATTACTTCACTGAGAAAGGTCTGTCGAGTCAAAGCTATGGCTTTTCCAGTAGTCATGTTTGGATGTGAGAGTTGAACCATAAAGAAAGCTGGGCACTGAAGAACTGATGCTTTAGAACTGTGGTGTTGGAGAAGACTCTTGAGGGTCCCTTGGACTGCAAGGAGATCAAATCAGTCAATCCTAAAAGAAATCAGTCCTGAATATTCATTGGAAGCACTGATGTTGAAGCTCCAATACTTTGGCCTCCTGATGCAAAGAACTGACTCATTGGAAAAGACCCTAATGCTGGGAAAGATTGAGGGCAGGAGGAGAAGGGGACAGCAGAGGATGAGATGGCTGGATGGCATCACCGACTCGATGGACAAGACTTCGAGCAAGCTCTGGGAGTTGGTGGTGGACAGGGAGGCCTGGCGTGTTGCAGTCCATGGGGTCGCAAAGAGTCGGACATGACTGAGCGACTGAACTGATAATTATCAATGTTGATCATCTTAGACTCATATTCATTTAACACACACTCCCTGAGCCCCTACTATGTCTGTGTTTGGTGCTGAAGAATTAAAGGTGCCCAGTGGCACAGCCCCTGTGCTCACGGAGCTCCAGACCAGTGACGGAGCTTGGCATCTGCAGGGTTGTCAGCAGCCAGGAGAGTAGTGGCTGTCTCACCTTTTCATAATCTGCCCCTCTCTGGACCTGTTTCCTTCTCTGTAATGTGAGGGGTTTAGAATAGATGATCTCTGACACACTTTGGGGCTCTAATGTTCTAAACACTTTTTTTTTAATGTGTTTGAAAATGCTTTTTAAACCACAAAGTGCTATACACTCAAAGACAGGCAGTAAAACATTAATAGTTAAGTAAGTCAATCGGCCTGGATTCAAATCCCAGCTCTGCTATCTACAAGCTCCTATGACCTTAGGTGATTTACTCTGTCTCCCTGGATCTCAGTTTCCTCTTCCATAAAATAGGATAATATAGCATCTCAAAAAGTTATCATGAGGCTAGAGAAATTAGTCCATGCAGTATTGAGGCCAGGGCATGGCCCAGAGCAGGGCCTGAAAATGATATACACCTATTAGCTACATGCTTTCTGCCACTGGGACTTTACAATTCATGTGGGAGATGAAACTAATAGGTGAAAAAGTTAGAGAAAAAGATCAAAAAAAAAAAAAAAGATCCAATAGTGGATAAACCAGAGGGCTCTCTAGAGACAGCACGGCACGTTCCCTGAGGCACACATCTGCCCTTCAACAAACTGCAGGACAGAGGGCAGTAATGCCAGGATCACCCCATAGGTCACCCCATAGGACCAGTGACCCAGGAGACCAACTGCAAGACCGACCAGGAAACCAGGCTTCAGGGGCTGAGCTCAGGCAACAGAATAAACTTCAGCTCAGCGATCAGACTAGTCTGGGTTTAAATCCAACTCTTCCCTCTCACTGGGTGGCCTTGGGCGAGTGACCCCTCATGTCTGGGGCCTCACTTTCCTCATCTGTAAAACAGAGATTAAAACAAGAGAGCGTCCCAAGCAGCCTTGTTGCAAGGACTGCCAGGTTGCATGTGGAAAATCCCGGCATGGAGCCACCTCCAATAAGGGTTAAGTGTTGGTAAAACACCCTCCACCGGGCAGGACTGGTTCTGTCACTCACTCCCCACAGGTTCACACCTAACCTGGGGAATCATCCCTCTGGCTTGGAGATTACTCAGGTGCATGTTACAGGAGCTTGGGAAAGTAATGCTTTTGGCTATCCTAGATCTCACAAAAACCAAAAAGGCCTGCACGATCTCAAGCTAGGTGCTTCCCAGAAGCCAGACCCCTAGCATAAAGGAGCCGTCTCTGGTAGATGGTAATCGTTACAGAGAACCAGCTCTTGCTAATCCTCAACTCTCCTACTCTCGTCTACAGAACGCCCTCTCCCACACTGGAACTTCTTTGCTAACAGTCCTTTGTCCCCTGGCCATGCATCTCATGCTTTGGGATTTGCCCGGCTCTGCCACTCCTAAGCCCTGTCTAGCAAACAAGCCCTGCCTTTCAAATTCTCCAGCCGGCCTCCAACTCTGCAGCTCGTATTCATTCCCTGATAATTGTGTCCCCTCCCTTGGAGCTTCAGACCTAGTACCACCCAACCCCAGGCCTTACTGGAATCTTAGATGTGAGTTCCAGCAATAAAAGAGTTACCTGATATAGCTGGACCTTGCTGTAAGGCACACTGACAGGGGCTTATTCATCTCCTGCAATAAAGCGCAGGCGGTGCAGAGCCGGATGGTGGCTCCTCCAGGCTCTAAGGGACTCGGGCAGGCACTCTCCACATGTCTGCCTGCCATCCTTTGCTTTCCTCCTATCTCTTGTCTCATGGTTACAAGGTGGCTGCTGCCCATCCAGACCACATGTCTGCATTATAGACAGAACACGTAAGAAAAAGAAGCAATAAAGACTACTTACATAAGAAAGCAAAGGCTTCTCCCGAAATTCTCAGCTTATAACTCTTTGGTCAAAAGTATGTCACATGGCCACATCTAGCTGCAAGGAGGTCTGGTGAGTATTTTTAGGTAGACACATTGGCATACAAATAAAATATGGGTAATGTTAGTAAGAAAGAAGGTTAAGTTAATAGAGGGTGAACCAGGGGTCAGCAAACTACACCAGTGAGCCAATCCAGTTCATGGCCTATTTTTAGAAAGCTTTATTGAAACATAGCAACACCTGTTTGTTACAACACTACAATAGCAGTGTAGAATAGCTGTGACAAAGACCATATGGCCCACTGAGTCTAAAATATTTATTCTCCGGTCCTTTACAGAAAAAAGTTCCCAACCCCTGGGATGGGCAATGAGTACCAGCAAAGGAAAAGCTTTTTTTTTCCCCTGGAACACTCCAAAAAACATTCCAGTCATGAAAAAAAATCTGAACTTTTTTCTTCTCTGTTTACATTATTTTACAGTTGAGGACAGATGTTTGTTTTGAATCACACACAGGATGAATGAGAAGCCTTTTAAGCTTTTCAGGGCATAGAACCATAGGTCTTAAATCAGGTATCACTAGTGGTGGTGTGACTTCCATTCATTCCACAAAGAGGTGCTGAGTAGCTACTGTGGTGGGAATTGTATCATGTCCTAGACAGGGACAGGATGGATGGATGAATGGATAGATGATCAATGGAGAGAGAGAGAGAAAGCAAGAGAGAGAGGGGTCAGACTCGCAATGTCATGCCTTCTTAATTTTGCCTAAAAAGAAAAGTGAAAGGGTTAGCTTCTCAGTTGTGTTCAACTCTGCAGCCCCATGGACTGTAGCCCACCAGGCTCCTCTGTCCATGGGATTCTCCAGGCAAGAATACTGGAGTGGGTAGCCATTCCCTTCTCCAGGGGATCTTCCCAACCCAGGGATCAAACCCAGGTTTCCTGCATTGCAAGCAGATTCTTTACTGTCTGAGCCCCCAGCGAAGCCCCAATTTTGTCTAGAGAATACACATGTATCTGAGGAGAAAGGCATATAGACTATGGTCTGCTGCTGCTGCTGCTAAGTCGCTTCAGTCGTGTCCGACTCTGTGCGACCCCATAGTCTGAGCCCACCAGGCTCCCCCGTCCCTGGGATTCTCCAGGCAAGAACACTGGAGTGGGTTGCCATTTCCTTCTCCAATGCATGAAAGTGAAAAGTGAAAGTGAAGTCGCTCAGTCGTGTCCGACTCTTAGTGACCCCATGGACTGCAGCCCACCAGGCTCCTCCGTCCATGGGATTTTCAAAGCAAGAGTACTGGAGTGGGGTGCCATTGCCTTCTCCAGGCTATGGTCAGTATTGGGTAAAGGCCTCATTGCTGTAACAAAGAGATCCCTTCATAACGACATCAGGGATTCAGGGATGTACGTTGATCCCCCTCTCCTAGAACAGTCTCAAAGCAGTCAGGGCAGGTTGGCAGGTGGCTCCACTCCACACAATCAGAAACCCTGGCTCTTTCCATCATCCTTCGCCAACAGCCTCTAAAAGCATGCATGCCACGGTAACAGCTGGGTGATAGGCACATTTAGGTCTCGGGTTATAGGAAGAGGAGGAGAGAACATGGAGGAGTGCCCACCTAACATTTTAAGGCCTGGACTTGGAACATACAACACATCACCTCCATCCCCAATCCAGAAAGTCACGTGGTGGTTCACCTACCCACAAGGGAGCCTGAGAAATGTGCCCTCTGGCTGGGCAACCATACAATTATCTTGGACAAATGGGAAATGAATCTTGGTGGAAAATTAGTAATGACCACCACATACAACAGGCTCAGGAGTCCTTGCTGAACTCAGGCTTGAGACAGTCAATACCTGTGTATTGCCAGGAGCACTCAGGCCCTCCTGGTACCAATCCACTGACCCCCCCATACCTGGGAGGTTAGTTCTGTTCACCCTGACTGGTAGGTATTGTCTCCTTCTGACATCATTAGTGGCTCCCAATCAAGGTTAAGAAAATAGGACCAACCACACCCATAAATGGTCCCACTGCCACATTAATGACCTTTTGACCTGCCTCATACCAAGTTCACACCCTGGATAATTATTCTTGACAAAACCTAAAACTTCACCCTTTATAAATGGGTTAAACAATTAACATTCCTTAAAAACAACTCAAAAGCAGTTTGTGCAAAGTGCACAGCTCCTAAGGCCTTAGATCTCTAAGAAACATCCCCACTGCTCCTTTCCCTATGAAAAGCTAAAAGGATTGGGGTCTGTGAGGCTTACTGTACTGGCCTATCACAACCTTAATCAAGGGAATGCTGATAATGGTGGAATTTCAGATGCAGCATATGGGGAGGGATTGGACACAGGGATACACCTTGGTCTCCTGGCCCCTGGAGAGCTCAGACTGTGCCCCAAACATCCAGCGTAGACTGTCCCTGGGTCTCTCTCAGTGAAGTGCATCAGGCCTATAAAGAGCATATACTTTTGCCCTAGGGGATCCAGGTGACGGCACATTCATCAGATAAATTAATCCCTGTTAACCTGCCATGTACGGATGTGAGTTGGACTATACAGAAAGCTGAGCGCCGAAGAATGGATGCTTTTGAACTGTGGTGTTGGAGAAGACTCTTGAGAGTCTGTTGGACTGCAAGGAGATCCAATCAGTCCATCCTAAAGGAAATCAGTCCTGAATATTCATTGGAAGCTGAAGCTGAAACTCCAATACTTTGGCCACCTGATGCGAAGAACTGACTCATTGGGAAAGACCCTGATGCTGGGAAAGATTGAAGATGGGAGAAGCAGGGGATGACAGAGGATGAGATGGTTGGATGGCATCACCGACTCAATGGACAAGAGTTTAAGTAGATGCCAGGAGTTGGCGATGGACAGGGAAGCCTGGCATGCTGCAGTCCATGGGGTTGCAAAGAGTCGGACACGACTGAGCAACTGAACTGAACCTGCCAAGCTGAAGGGCCCTTCCAGGAAACCACAACCTCTCAGAGACAAGCTTGCCCTGTTTGTCACTAAAGTATCTGTCACCGTCAAAATATCAGGCCTAAGAGAGAAGAGTAGGTTTAGGGATTGCTTTTCACAAACTAAAACCCACACCCTTTAATGTTAAGCCCTGAAATGAGACTCTCCAAGTCAGAGGACCAGCTCAGTCCCTTTAAGCCTTTCCTTCCCCCAAAGGGTGATTTGATCCCCAAGGTGACAAAGTGATCAAACAGGTATCCTCCACCTAGAGACCTGCCCATAACTAGGAAGCAGGAAGTCCCATTTCAGGAGGAAGAGGACAGGCCAGGGGCAGAGCTCACCATGGGAGGTCTGCACTGGCTGGGGCTATTGGTCCGTGTTTATTCCATTGCAACCTCTCCAGTTCCCATAGCCCACCACAGGCTGTTTGAAACCCTAGTGAGGGTTTATACAGTGAGCAAGTAAGACTCTAAATGCACTCCATAGGTTTTACCTTTTTATTATGGAAATTTTCAAATGTACATAGAAGTAAGGAGACTCTTGTACCCTCCATGGACCTAAGCCTAACTTCAACAACTGCCTATATCCTTTTATCTATCAACCTTTGGGGTTTTCTTGCCAGGGAGCGGGATGGTCTTGAGAATACTGAGTATTTTCAAGTAAATCTCAGACTTCTCATTCACAAATCAAAAAGGACTAATCAAATGGTGTTTGAAATACTACAAACAAATAGCAGTCCTTACTTTCAACCATATCAGCTAGGAGGTTGAGACCCACTGGCAAAGTCCAGCCTCCTAGTTTTAAGGACAGTAACTCTGGAGAAGTGAGCTACCCAACGTTAGTGGCTAGAGCGGGAACCAGGAAGAAGTCCTCCCGGCTTCTGGAACCAGTCCTTTTCTGGAACCAGTCCTCCCGGCTGCCTGGTGAGTGATGGCCCAGGCTGGCGACCATTTCCCAGGCCCCGTCCCTGGGAGGGGGAGGGGGACCTTCCACTAACCGCCGGACTGCCGGCGGGAAGAATCTCGGCTGTTCCCCCGAACATATTTCTGGAAGCACAGGCCGGGCGCCTGGCAGCGGGTCACGGATGCAGCAGGGTACTGGGACCTGCAAGCCGCGGTAACGAGTGGTGGGAGATCCCGGGCGGGATACCCGGGTCTGGGGTGGCCTTGAAAAGAGAAAGGGGCCTGCTCCCACGACCGGCGGGATAACTCGCAGCCAAGATTAGGCTGCGGCCTGGGTCGCCCTGCGGCCGACCCGGTTCCACGTGGGGAGTTGGCTGGCGAGACTGGCGCGGCGCCCACACCCGGGGCTGGGAGCAGGAAGTAATCTCCCGAGGGCGAGGCCCTGGGCGCGGCGCGGCAGGTGCAGCGCCAGGCGGCGCGGGCTGGCGGCCAGAGCAGAGGAGGTGAGCGCCGGGGTCGCCTCGCGGCTAGGGACCGCCAGCCCCGGGGCGGGAGCTTGCGGCTGGGCCCGGCCTGGGGCGGGGGGGGTGGCTTTCTGGGAGGGGGAGTGGGGCGCTGCCTTGAGGGTCGGATCGGGCCGCCCGGCGGGCCTCGAATATGGGGTAGGGGCGTTGCTGGGGGTGGGTGGTGGGTTTCAGGCTCGGGAGAGGGCTGGGGGCTTTGAAAGTAGGGAGAAGGAGGCCACTGCAACAAGGTTTCGGAAGTGTGAGCGTGGATAGGTGGAGGGATGCGGCGAGGCCACTGTTCTCTGGACCCCGGGGACTCGGGGTGGTGCCAGGGCTCTGGAGACGCGGTCCTGCCCGGGGATGAGGGGCAAGATGGCCCTGCAGATGAGCGGAGTCGGAGGGAGTTAAGCCGCTCGAGGAGATGGAGCAGGGAGGGAGGGAGGGCTTGCTGGAAGGGGGCCGAGGTTCTAGCACCCACAGGACCCTTCCGCGGCTACCGAGATCCAACACCCAGCACCACCAGCTGCGGGCGGGGAGCGCCCACCGGCTGCCAGGGGCCCGCCGCGAGCCAGACTCGGAAAGCCACTTCTCCGAGGCTGTGGCTTTATGGGAGATGCCGGGCGCGCGGGCTCTTTAAGGAGGGTGTTGGGGGCGTGTCAGGAAATGAGTCCTGGGCCCGCCTCCCCTGGGGGAGGGGCCTCGGATGTCGGCAGGCTTCGGGGCCGAGTGGAAGGCTGGAGCCTAGGAAGACCGCGCGCCGCGGGCTTGTACCGACCCAATCCACGGCGGGTCCTGAGGACCCAGGCCCTGAGCGCCCCCTACCTCGCCTGCACCCTCTTTCCAAAACCCCCCGCACACCCTCCTTTCAGCTCCTTGCATGCCCCCCCCGCTTCTCGCCCTGCAAACCTTTTCTTTCCCATAGCAGCCCATGCCTGTTTCTCTCTGCACCTCTTCCTCACGCTGTCCCCCGCCCTTTTGAAGCCCCTTCGCCCAGCGTTTCTCCTGCTCCCCCTTCTCTTTCCATTCCTCCCCTCCCCCACTTCCCGCTGATTTCCTCCCTACTCGGTTCCAGCCCCTTCTCCCCTAACTTGTCATCTCTGTCCAACCTTAGCCCATCAGGCACCTTTCCCCTGTCTTGTCTCATGAGCCCCCTGAGGGTGGGAGCAGGTGGTGGAGCTCATCCCAGAGCAGAACCTCTCCATCCGAGAGAAAAGTGGGAGGCCTCCAGGCCACCCGCCATGTGACAGTTGAGGACTTCAGTTTGCAGAAAGCAGATGTGAGCTCGCTGCCCTGTACTCCAGGAAATCAGTCTGGCTGTAAGCTGACCCAACTCCTCTGCTACCATGAACAGGGCCTCTCTGAAGCGGTCAAAAATCCTGCATATGGCACTGATGGGGACTTCCGACCCCACCGGAGAGGCAGAGGCCAGCCAGGAGAAGCCCTTTGTGCTGCGGGCACTGCAGATCGCCCTGGTCGTCTCTCTCTACTGGATCACATCCATCTCCATGGTGTTCCTTAACAAGTACCTGCTGGATAGCCCCTCCCTGCGGCTGGACACCCCCATCTTCGTCACCTTCTACCAGTGCCTGGTGACCGTGCTGCTGTGCAAAGGCCTCAGCTCGCTGGCCACCTGCTGCCCTGGTACCGTGGACTTCCCCGCCCTGCACCTGGACCTCAAGGTAGCCCGCAGCGTCCTGCCCCTGTCGGCCGTCTTCATTGGCATGATCACCTTCAATAACCTCTGCCTCAAGTATGTGGGTGTGGCCTTCTACAACGTGGGTCGTTCACTCACCACCGTCTTCAACGTGCTGCTCTCCTACCTGCTGCTCAAGCAAACCACCTCCTTCTACGCCTTGCTCACCTGCAGCGTCATCATCGGTGAGTGGCCAGCCAGGGACGCAGGGAGTGGGCGCGGGGGGTTGAGGGGGGAAGGATTGGGGGAGGATGGGAGCTGAAACCCTAAAGAACAACCCTGTCAAACGTCTTTGGGCTTTATCTGCCCCGGCTCCCTTGTTTTGACAGTCGTATGAGGAAGAGTCTGGGATCCAGAGAGGGCAAGTAACTTTCTGGAGGTCACCCAGCAAGCTAGGGGCCCAATCAGGGCCCTTCAAACAAGATGGGATTATAATCTATACTTCACACAGGGAAAACCAAGGCACAGAGAGATTGAGTGATTTGTCAGAGATCACACAGCTAATAAGTGGTAGAGGTGGGATCTGATCTCAAGCAATCTGGCTCCTTACATTTGACCACTGTACTCTATTGCTTCTCAAGAGTTCGAGTGTCTGACTTCTCATCCAGTCCTCTTTCTAGAGGACATTACATCTCTTAATAAATATGTGTATACCATCATCCTCTGACCTTGCAGGCTTACAATAATGCCTGAGACAGTGGCAAGGGAGATGCTTTGAGATAACTTAGCTGTCTTCCCAGACTTGACCCTCAGAAAATAAAAATTACTAATGGGGACATTGTGTTAATTATTTTCATACAACATCTCCTATGTTCCCCAGAGATTCCCTGAATGGTATTATCATCACCATGACCGACTACATACACACAAGGAAACTGACACCAGAGAGGTTAAGTCACTTACATGGCCCCACAGCTAAGAAGTATCCAGCCTGGGTTGGACACTCAAACTGGCTGGCCCCTCAGGCCTATATTTCTAATCACTCCGCTCTGTTCTTGTCCCCTAGAGTAGCGGCCCCCAGCCTTTTCGGCTCCAGGGACCAGTTTCGTAGAAGACAGTTTTTCCACAGACTTGGGGGTGGGGGGATGGTTTCAGGATAATTCATGCCAATTACATTTATTGCACATTTTATTTCTAATCTAATGCTACCGTTGATCTGACAGGACATACTGGTCCATGGCCTGGAGGCTGGGGACCCTGCCCTAGAGGTTAGAACTGTGCCATCTAGTTCAGTAGCCACTGACCACATGTGTCTATTTCCATTCAAATTCAATGAAATTTTTAAAATTCAGTTACTCAGTCGTGACCTGATTCTGTAGCCACATTTCAAGTGCTCAGTCACCACGTGTGGCCAGTGGCTGTTGTACTGGATGACACAGATGGTAGATCATTTCCCTCATCACAAAGTATTTTATTGCAGCCTGTTAGGTAGGAGCACCCCCAGCTTCCCACCCCCTCAGAGTCCTGGGGCTCAGTCTTCCAGGAATGGAATCTTTCTCTGAACCTCTTCAGGTTCTTCCTGGTTCAGCACACTTCATCTTGGTTGACCTACATCATCTTGGTTAGTATCTGAGTCCCCAGGCTGAGTTGCAGCAGTTGCGGGGAGGGGCCCATCCCATGCCACCTGTCCTAGAAAATGTTTTCCTCATTGAGCCACTGGGGGACCTAGGCCTGCCCAGTCTAGGTTCAAGGTGGGAGAGAGAAGAAGGGCAGAGGTTGGAGCGAGGGCAGCTGCCAAGACCCCTGGCAGATCCGTCTCAGCAGCTCCCATTTCCCCCCCTAGGGAGCTGGTATGGACTCCCAGGCCACACTTAGACAAATGCCCCAGGGATCTCCACTTCAGCCCCACTGACTTTATGGAGTGGGGGGTGAGGGGGGAGAGGGAGGGACTTCCTGATTGGCGAATTTGCGTGCAGGCTGGTGAGGTCATTAGGGAAACTAGGCCCAAGTCTGAAAAGTAATCAAAGCAGCGGATGGTGAGACAGCTTCTGGGAAAGTGCATTCACTGGTTGGCTGTTGGGACAGGCGCCCAGGAGATAATGCTGTCTGCTGGCCCAGCGCCTGGGCCTCCTCTCTGCAGTGTTGCCCCACCCCCTCACCCCACCCCCGTTCCTCCTTATGGAGGAACATGGGTCTCAGGTGACTTTCCAGGCCCCCTCCTCCTCCCTTCCTTGGATAGTATCATTCCGCGCTCCCTCTTGGCTGAGATTCCCTCTGGGGTCTGGAATCTTAAAAGGGGCAGTCTCTCTTCTGGACTCAAAAGGTAACCAGCAGGAGGGCTGGGGGCCCTCTGGCTGTGCCCCCAGAACCAGGCTGTGGGTACCCATTTGCAAAGGTTCTGCCGAGAACAGAACACTGCCAGCAAGTGCTTACGGCCCAGTCTTGTCTCCTCTGATCCTCACGACCACCTCCAGAACAACCTACGTGCACTCACTCAGCAGATATTACTCACTAGCCAAGCATGTGCCAAGAGCTCTGGGGAAGCAAATTCTGAAAAGGTAGACGCAGGTCCCACACTCCTGGAGGGCATGGGGTTGATGCCCAGCAGTCAGGGAGTTATGCCGTGACTCGGACATAAAAGGTGCTGCGGAAACCCTGGCAGGGGTGGAGAGGGGGAGAGAGAAGAGCGGGGAGGGAGGGTTCTAAGCTGGCATTCCAGAGGAAGTACTAGATGGATGTAAGGAAGAAGTGAGGAGAGAACGTTCTAGGCAGAAGAAAAAACCCGCATATCTGCGTGGCTGGACCAGAGCAGGCTGTGCCCGTGAGGCTGCCCAAGTTAAGTGAGCCTGGACTGTCTCCTGAGGGCTGTGGAGATGCCCAGAGAGGCTTTAAGCCAGGACTGGACCTGAGCAGATCTGTCCTGCAGGGAGATCATGCTGGCTGCAGGGTGGACAGTGGATTGACTGCGGGGGTGGCGGGGGTGGGGTGTGTCAAGAACATGAACCCAGATGTCCACAGTGGAAGGACAGGGGAGCTCAGAGAATTTAAGTAGACTTTTCGTGGGCCACCCAGCCTTTAAATGACAGAGCCCAATCGGAGTCCAGACCTCTCTGACACCAAAACCATGTGGCCGGCTGCTGTGGCAGGAGATACAACATGTGTAAAATTTCAGCCCCTGCCTTCTGGGAAAGTGGGGTCTAAGCTAGAGAGACTGTACTGTCCCCATGGGCAGGTGCCTAGCAGCCCAGGGCAGGCAAGGGTCTAGAAGGAAAGCACAGGCAGGAAGGAGCCAGGAAGAGGTCTGGGTGATGGCGGTTCCAGGAGAGACTTGAGCCCTGGAGAGGCTGGCTTTGACCTCGAAGAATGAGTGGAATCTCCCAAGAAGGAGGAGAGTGTTTCTGGTTCAGAAGATGATCAAGGGTGCTGAACCCTGGTGTGAGAAGCAGGGAGATGAGAGTGGCGACTCGGGGTGATCGTGGCATGGAGATGGGGTTCAGGGGCCTGGGGAGCCCAGCATGCCAAGCTGAGGGTGGGCAGTGGGGCACCAAGGAGGCTCCATGGATAGGAGGTGTCACAAAATGAGTCTCGGAAAGAGTCAGCAGCTCCAAAGACCTCGGGCCACAAGTGCTTCTCACCGCAGTAGACTCCCATGTCACAGACCAGGAGGCTGAGTGAGGCTCTAAGACCTCAAGTCACTCGCCCAGGGTCACCTCCCCGACTAAGTGCTGTAGCCATGCTCAACCTTCGGAACCCATTTCACACGTTGCTTTTGAGAAGGCCCCAGGCCAGCCCAGTCATCCAGTTACAGGGCTCTCACAGCACCCTGTCCTGTCTTATGGAGCTCATTACAATTGTAATTAAAGAAGTAATTAGGAAAGGAATCGTTTTAATGGCTCTCTCCTCTGCCGGAATGCAAGCCCCATAAGGAAGGGTTCCTATCCTGGACTAACTCCCCCAGCCCTTGTGCGATGCTCTGCACATAGTGGAGACTTTGCACACCTTTCTTGCAGGAAGGGCCAGGAGGATGGAATGGTGAGATCAGCGTGACACAGTCTGTGAACTTGGGTGGCAAAAATTCTCTGTCCTTCCTCCTCCCCATGCTGTTCCCCTCTGCCTGCTGCAGGTGGCTTCTGGCTCGGAGTGGACCAGGAGGGCGCGGAGGGCACCCTGTCTTGGACGGGGACCCTCTTCGGCGTGCTTGCCAGCCTCTGCGTCTCGCTCAACGCCATCTACACCAAGAAGGTGCTCCCGGCGGTAGACGGCAGCATCTGGCGCTTGACCTTCTACAACAACGTCAACGCCTGCGTCCTCTTCCTGCCCCTGCTCCTGGTGCTGGGGGAGCTCCGGGCCCTCTTCAATTTCCCCCAGCTGGGCAGCGCCCACTTCTGGGGTATGATGACGCTGGGCGGCCTGTTTGGCTTCGCCATCGGCTATGTGACGGGACTACAGATCAAGTTCACCAGTCCCCTGACCCACAACGTGTCTGGCACAGCCAAAGCCTGTGCCCAGACGGTGCTGGCCGTCCTGTACTACGAGGAGGCCAAGAGCTTTCTCTGGTGGACGAGCAATATGATGGTGCTGGGGGGCTCCTCTGCTTACACCTGGGTCAGGGGCCGGGAGATGAAGAAGATGCAGGAGGAGCCCCACCCCAGGGAGAACGAGAAGAGCAACATGGAGGTGTGAGCTTCTCCAGAGACCCAGGCACGGCCCAGGCCCTGGGGAGCACGCCCCTGAATGCAGTGAAGGTTCTCTCTGGACCCGGAGACTGTGACCTTACAGACGTGATGGGAATCTGGTGGTTGACATGGAGCCAGTGTTTCCCAGTGATGTCAGAAACTTGCCAAACCGATCTCAACCCCTTTTCCTAGTTCCAGGGTTTTGTCCTCCCATAGGAAGGAGGGATGCCCCCGTGAGAAGAGCCAGTTAAGTTCTCTGGAGGAGTACCAGCTTGCAGGGAGTAGGACAGGGGCTCGTGCCAGAGATTATGCCCCCTTCCAGGGCCTTCTACCTCCACACGACCTTTGAGGTTGGGAACAGGCCACAACCTTGAAGGGACAGCATTGGCAAAGCCAGCCAGTCTTCACTTACACTCAGGAGAGATGGGGCTGTGATCCCATTAGAGGTTTAGGGTTTGAGAAACCTCACCTCTCTGTGTCCCAGGCAAGTAGCATAGCTTTGACCGCCCCCCCCCAACCCCAGACCAGCCTTCTTTTGGAGGAGAGCATGGGCTGGGATGCGGGAGGAAATGGACAAACGTTCCCTCTTCTCTGCGATGAGACCATCAGGTCCCATGGAAGGGGGTGAAAGGTTGGCGGTACCCAAGCCTGGTCCTGGCACCCGCAGGGCTGCTGGGAAATGGCCTGGGGGTGGGCGGCATCATGGGAGAGCTCCCTGTCCCCGCCGTCTGCACCCCACGTTTCTGCTGTTTGAATGTGATACGTCCTTCACAGGCTCAGCAGGGTCAGTGACCCTCTCCCCCAATCCCCTACACCAGTTTTCCCCGCCTCACTCCCCTGCTCCTAAGGGGCAGCTGCCACGTGGCACAACTGCCTGGCTCGGGGAACAGCCTCCCCGAAGTGGAGCCAGCGGCCCCCTTTGGCTTCTGTGAGCCGTGCCTCCCCAGGAGGTGCTGAGGGAGCAAGGGTCAGCTCAGAGCTTTCTACCTCAGCTGTGCTGGGCCCCCTCAAGATACAGTTCCCGCAGGGCTGGGGTGGTAACCTGATCCAGATGAAGGCGTTCTGCTAACAATTGCAGACATCCCTGAGTTTAAGGCTGAAAGAATCTTCCCTTCCGCTCACCCCCACCTTCCAGGCCTCAGCGTGGCTTTCATGACTCCGTCCCTTCCGTCGGGTGTTTCCTTCCACCCAACTTCTGGGGGGTAACTGCTGGTGTTTTCAGTCCCTGGAGCAAAGGGCTGGGGAGAGAGGGCCTTCTCACCGCCCCTCTCTTCTAGTCCCTCCACCCTCCCAGGTGGTTTCTGATGAAGTTGGTGGGACTTGATGCCCTGAATTGTGTGCGATTTAATTAAAAATTGGACTAAAACATCTTGTGTGTGTGGAGTGAGAAGGGACAGGCAGGATCTGGATGGGACCTGTGAACAAAGGCTCAAGCCTGCCATCAGCAAGCCGGGGTTCTAGCACAACAGCCCTTCTCAGAACCTGTTCTCCCTCCAGGCAAGGGGTTGATCCAAAGACCAAAGCTGCTTCCAGACCTCAAGTTTCCTGTTGGTCATTGTTGCCACTTTCTGGGTACTTGCCAGAGACAAGACACTGCTGAGTGCTCTGTTCTATCATTCATTTCCACAGCCCTCTGCAGCACGCCTTGAGGTGGGTGCCATCACTCATTCCCCCATTTTACAGATGAGGACACTGAGGCTTGGAAAGCAACATAGGAAGGAAGAGGCAGCAGTAGGAGTCAGACAGAAGTCTCTGCTTTCAGAGCACAGTTACTTAACCACAGTGGCCTTAAGTACACCCAGCATTTTTTGAGCATCTACTGCTTGCCAGGCACTGGTGGTAGGACGTACTGGTATGAGGACCCCAATCTGCTTCAGGGGACAAGAATATAAACACACATCAAGGCTCCCATAACAGATGCAGTATTGCCCTGAGATCTCAGAAGATGGAGGGACCACGTCTTCACAAGGGCCAGGGTGTTTGAATATTACTGGGCAAGCAGGGGCACCAGGAGCAAGGGTAGACTGACCCAGGAAACAAAATTAAGCTGAGAAAAGAGTACATGGGGAGTGATGAGAGGTTTTCTTTGGCGAGGCGGGGAAGTGTATAGAAAAGGAGAGTGGACCATGGTGTGAACGGCCTTGAATGCAGTGGTCCATCTGGTCTTGATTCTAATCAATTTTAAAGCCATCACCAGGTCCCTTAAACAGAGAAGGGACATAATCGTCTCTGCACCCTCTGTATAGTCAAAAGATTGAGACAACATTCTTCATGTTATTAGTACTTTCTTGAACAAGATTCAAGAGAAATCTAAATAGTTTGAAAAATATTCAGGCAGTCTCAATTCACAGGACAGAACTGAACAGCCTACTGTCCAAGACCTCCACACAGAAGAGCACAAAGATGTATGGTGTCTGAGGGTGGATTCGCATCCACGTGCAGCAGAACATCCAGTTCTGAGGCACGTGAAGCCCAGAGAACAACCAGAGCCAGCCTTCCAGCATCCCAGGTTCCCACAGTCAGCACCACCGCCCCCAGCTCATCTCTATGGTGTTTAAAGGAGCCAGGGCCGCCCCCAGGAATGTTTCGCCTGCAAGAAGCAAAGAAAGTATGCCTTCCCTGGCAAGTCCACAGTTCCCCTTCTCTTTGGTTCCCTCCCCCGCGCCCTTTTCTTAACAAAGTGTCTTGGTTTTTTTTTTTCAAAGTGTCTTGTTTGTAACATAAAAATAAGATCACTTTTCCCCTTTGATTCCAGTGGTAACAGGTTGCTAAGGGGAAAATGTACATATCAAGAAGGAGTTTATCTCCAAAATTTCCTCTAAGAAAAGGCCAGGAAGGCTTAAAGAGAACCATATACATGTCATATACACATCTGACATCAACAAAGATACCCTGAAATAGTGGGAATTCAACTTGGAAAAAAAAAAAAAAACCCTCAGAAAAATATTTTAATATGCCCCCAAAAAACAAGCATAAAATAGTCTGGTACAAAAAGGCAGAGATGTGGAAGTCAAGCTGCCCAGAAAAAAAAAAAAGAAAAATGGTGGATGAAATGGAAAATTTAGGAACAGGAAGCTGATTCAACACTGACACACACTTTTCCAGAATGCATCACTCTTTACTTCTGTTTTTACAGAGCACTTGATCAGAAGTCTGGAGACCTAGGTTCACTTCTTAGAAGCTAGGGGGCCTCAGACAAGTCTCCCAACCTTTTCCAGGCCTCACTTTTCTCGAGATATGGGGGTAATCCTTGTCCCTCCTGCCACACGAAACGGTTGTGAATTGATGCTCAGCATCGTTCTGAAAATACAGTGAGTTATTGTTCTTATCCAGAGAAGGCAATGGCAACACACTCCAGTACTCATGCCTGGAAAATCCCATGGATGGAGGAGCCTGGTGGGCTGCAGTCCATGGGGTTGCTAGGAGTCGGACACGACTGAGTGACTTCACTTTCATTTTTCACTTTCATGCATTGGAGAAGGAAATGGCAACCCACTCCAGTATTCTTGCCTGGAGAATCCCAGGGATAGCGGAGCCTGGTAGGCTGCCGTCTATGGGGTTTCACAGAGTCGGACACGACTGACGCTACTTAGCAGCAGCAGCAGCATTGTTCTTATCAACATCAACAAACAGCAACCTCTTTGAGTGATAACTATGCACCAGGTGCCAGGGAGACAAATAGTGGACAAAACCCTAGAAACAAGTAATCAATCAAATAAGGACTTCCTGGTGGTCCAGTGGTTAAGAATCTGCCTTTCAATGCAGGGGATGTGGGTTCGATCCCTGGTCAAGGAACTAAGATTCTCACATGCTGCAGAGCCCAGGTGACACAGCTAAAGAGTCCGTGCGCCACGACGAAAGATCCCTCACGATGCAACTGAGATCTCGAGTGCTGCAAGTAAGACCCGATGCAGCCAGATAAATGAGTAAGTATTTTTAAAGAAACAGATAAATACAGCATGTTTAGGAAAATGAAGAAAACAAAAAAGCCAAAATGAAGAATATGAGAGGGGAACCATCTCTAGATAAAAAAGTCAGAGAAGACCTTGTCTGATCACATTTAACCTCACCCAAATGATGGGAAGCAGCAGCTGTAGGGAGAGCTAGAGAAAAAGGTGGACCAGGCAGAGGTCACAGCTCATGTGAAAGCCCTGAGGAGGGAAGAGCTGAGTGTGGTCCAGAGCCAGAGAGAAGTAAGCTTGGGAGGGGGCAGTGGGGGGCGGGGAGTGAGGGAGCAGAGTTGAAGAACCAGTTATTCCCAGGGAACAAAAATCCCCAGAAACAGGAAAGGCCAGAGACAGATTCGGCAACTTTCTGACATTACTGGGGACACTGGCTCCTTTTGGTCCCACTCACCGTGGGGTGGAAAGAGAAGAGGTCAGAGGCCAAGTTCCAGCCAGGGAGCACCTATTGACCACAGCAAGGAGGTCAGATTTATTCTCAGTTCCCTGGGGAAGCCGCCAGGAGCGCCATGACTGGTTCATGAGAATTCATAAGATTCATGAGAATCTTAAGAAGATTCTCCCTAGCTGTTTACATCTTTAAAAGAGCTCCTCTAGTGAGAAGAAAGAATTAGATAAATCACTTACCCTCTCAGATCCTTTTCCCAAATGAAAGAAAAGAAAGTTGCTCTAATGAAGAGATTGGAAAAGACGCTGATGCTGGGAAAGATTGAAGGCAGGAGGAGAAGGGGATGACAGAGGATGAGATGGTCGGATGGCACCACCGACATGATGAAGATGAGTTTGAGCAAGCTCCAGGAGTTGGTGATGGACAGGGAAGCCTGGCGTGCTGCAGTCCATGGGGTCACAGTCAGACACAACTGAGTGACTGAAAGGAGATAACATGACGATTTAAGGAGTTATGAAGTACATAAAAGGAGCTATGACGTACATGAAATCTGGTTACTAGATGAGAAAACCGCGGCCCCATAGGGTCACATGATAAGTCTGAGACACCAAGGACAAACTGGAGTGAGGTACTCCGCCCTCCTGGCCCCTCCTCTGATGATCCCATAGCTGCCTCACTGGACACAGACCCTGCCCCCACCGAAAACCTCGGCTCCTGTGAGAGGGCTAAATTTAGGACCTGGAACCGGCTAAAACGGGGACACGGGAGCCTGCTGCACTGAAGCAGCTGGCCCAGGTGTGCTGGGAGCTTAGATGAAGGAAGGCTGGGGGAGGGCGGAGGGGGGAGGGAGGGCGTGGCGACTAGTGTGAGGGTGTCTGCAGGGTATCGCTGAGCCCTGGTGGGGAATGTATAGCCGTAGAGCTGGGAGCGAGTTTGAATCAGCCCCAGATATCACAGACAAGCCTGAGGCTCAGAATGTGTGACTGGCCCAAAGCTGCAGTGCAATGGGGCAGGACCCAGACCCCTTCTCTCAGGCCAGTGCCCTTTCTGCTAAGCATCATCAATCACCATTTTTTAAAAATAATGATAGTCACCATGACTATTATTATCGCTAGTATTTGTTAGACGCTCACCACATGCCAGGTGCTATTCTAAACATATTACCGTTAACGTCTGACACCCATTGACCCATATTAACATCTGCAATAGGTACTGTTTTGGTTTTCTTTTTTTAAGATGTGGAACTTTTAATTTTTTTTTTTTTTTTTGATGTGGACAATTTTTAAAACCTTTATTGAATTTGCTACAATATTGCTTCTGTTTTATGTTTTGTTTTTTTGGTCAGGAGGCATATAGTTTCTTAGCTCCCCAACCAGGGATCAGACCCATACCCTCTGTGCTGAAAGGCAAAGTCTTAACCACTGGACACCAGGGAAGCCCTTGTAACAGGTACTATGAACAGCCCCCGGTCACAGATGAGGGAACCCCAGAGAAGTTAGCATCGTGCCCCAAATCACAGAGCTGGGTTACCTCTCTGTACAGTGAGAACGAAAACAGAAAGGGACATGGGCCAAACCATATGTGACGACAGAACTCTGACCCGCAGCTTTGGCAGCAGTCAGCCCTGGACGCTAAACCGGTTCCTCCAGTGGCAGGAGCCCAGAACACTCAGGATTTAGGTAATGACAGCCTATTTCCCTATTTTTGGTCCCCACTCCCTACTTCCAACTTAGGACCAAGCAATCACACAAGACTCCCCTCCCCCTTCTAATGAGCCCACCTCCACCTTACCGATCAGTTTAATAGCCTCCGGAAGCATTCCCTTCTCTCTAGAAAGCCTTCCCTCTCCTCTGCCTGCCTTTGAATCTTTACCACACTGCGAGTGATGGTGGCTGACTCCCCTGCCATAGCAAGTTCAGAATAGATAGCCTGCTTGTTCTCTTGTGGGTGGTCTTTGTCTACTTCTGGAACTCCCACTCACCATCAGCTTTCTGTCCAGGTGCAGACTGGCTTGGGAAGGAGGAAATAGTCTCAGAGGAGCCCCAGGCAGGCGGAAGGATTTGGAAGAAGCCTGTGGACTAGGGTGGGGGCT
The DNA here is from genome assembly GCF_019320065.1 of Cervus canadensis. NCBI lineage: Eukaryota > Metazoa > Chordata > Mammalia > Artiodactyla > Cervidae > Cervus > Cervus canadensis. The sequence goes on from NC_057396.1 coordinate 69,929,978, forward strand.
GGGTAGGGGCAGCTGCATTTCTATCAGGCCTGCGGTCTGGCTCGAAGGCTGCTCTGTAGCCCCAGAAGGGTTAAATGATTTTCCATCCAGCTAGAGACCCTCTCTCTGCTTCCTCCCCAGGTCACTATGCATAGGGTCCCTGCCTTACCTCACTTTTCATTCCCCTAGTCCTTATTGAGTACACTATATGCAAGGCCTGAACTAGTCTCTACATCTTCATTCCAGGTACCCCGTGAGGCAAGATCATCTTTCCACTGCTTTTGAGATACACTGGTCTCTAGTTCTGTGTCCAAAGTCATCTAATCCCCGACCCTCCATAACTTAGTTTCCTTGCCTATAACACAGGGGGAAGGAGGCTAGATTAGATCAGTTCCTCTAGGAAATTTGGGGAGCCCCCTTAAAGCAGAAGGGAGAACCAAGTGGACCCCCTGCCTCCACTCCAGGGCAGCCTCAGTTTCACCCATTTACATACCAAGGATGCAATTTAGATTTAGTTATGCTCAAACAGTAAAGAATCTGCCCACAATGTGGGAGACCTGGGTTCGATCCCTGGGTTGTGAAGATCCCCTGGAGAAGGGCATGGCAACCCACTCTAGTATTTTTGCCTGGAGAATTCCATGGACAGAGGAGCCCAGCAGGCTGTAGTCCATGGAGTCGCAGAGTCGGACACGACTGAGTAACTAACACTATGGTCCACTATGCTAACAAGGGGGTAGGGGGCCTTCTGCATATTACGCTACTAATGGGGCCCCTAAGACTTCAGGAGAGAACATGAGAAAACTGTGTGGTGCATACAGTATTTTTTTGACCCAGTATCAATCCCTGCTTCTTTGCCTTTGCTGCCATTGCCATAATTTTGATCCTTTTTCTTCTGAGATTTGCAGAGGGTAAAGTGAAAGTGAAGTCACTCAGTCGTGTCCGACTCTTTGCAACCCCGTGGACTGTAGCCTACCAAGCTCCATGGGATTCTCCAGGCAAGAATACTGGAGTGGGTTGCCATTTCCTTCTCCAGGGGATCTTCCCGACCCTGGAAGATCTATCCAACAAAGCTTGAGCTTTGGAATAGCATTGTGGTCATAGAGCTGAACCCGAACCCAAACCGTATCTCCTTAATCTCAGCTCTCAGCTCTCATGAAGCTTGGTGGGATGGGGTCCACAGAGACAAACACAGACTTCCAGCTCTGTCCTAGAACCAAAAGCTCATATTCACCTGAGTTGGACTCTGCGAGAAGGTGAGGGGACATAAAAGGAACATGAAGGTTGTCACCTTCTCCAGAGGCCAGGCAAGCAACAGGCAATGGGGGAGAAGCCAGGGTGTGAGTCAACAGGGATTAGTCGAGACTACAGCAGACTGGGGGCCAGTGAACCCAGCAAAGGGCCCCAAATTCCTAGTTTCCAAAACTAGTTTGCCCCTCTGACCATCAGTTTTCAACTTCTAGGCCATTGGACCTAAGTCGAAATCCAAGCTCTGCCATCTGTGGGCTGAGCATCTTTACATGGGCAGGATAACATCTCTGCAGACTCAGTTTCCTGTCCACTTTCCAGCTGTGTGGCCATAGGCAATATGACTTGATGTCCCTGAGCTTCTAATACACAGGATAAGGATGACAATAATTCTTACTCCAGAGGGCAACACGGCAACTGGATGGGATAATGCAGGTTGCGTACTTAGCATGTTGTCTGCTACATGAACAGCAGCTGTGATTATTAGGTGGAAGCTCACAGCAGAGAGAAATTACAGGACTTTGTCCCTTCTGCCACAAAGGCCTGTGGACTCAGCTCTGAGACCTGCCCAGAGCCGCCTGCTGGGTGGGAAAGAGCTGCCCTGGCCAGAGCTGGAGCTGCCAGGGCTGTCCCTCCCTACCACCTTCATCTGCCAAATGGGTCTCTGCTCCTCCCCTCCCACTGCAATCACAGGGAAGGTGAACCCTTATTTATCACAGGAGTGAACTCCTGATGAAAACAGCAATGTGGCCCACCAGTCGCACAAGGGAGGGAGGCAAGCTGGATGGGAATTGTGGTGGAATGGAGGGCTTCCCTGGTGGCGTGAATGGTAAAGAACCCGCCTGCCAATGCAGGAGACCCAAGAGATGTGGGCTTGATCCCTGGGTTGGGAAGATCCCCTGGAGGAGGGCACTGCAACCCACTCCAGTATTCTTGCCTGGGGAACCCCACGGACAGAGGAACCTGGTGGGCTACAGTCCAAGGGGTTGCAAAGAGTCGGACAGGACTTAGCATGCACGCATAGACAGTCTCACACAGGGGAGCCAAGACAGAGTTCTTTTCCAGAACTCTGGGTCTATATGTTTGCTGTTTGGGAATGTGGGTCTATATTGCTAGAGCTTATACTTTGGCAAGAGGAGGTGGAGATCTGAATCTCTACGTGCCATCTCCTGATTTTTTTTTTTTTTTTTTACATTTCGTCTCATTTTATTTTTTTTCTAAACACCTCATCATCAGCCAATAAATGACTGATGATCAAGGGGAAAACGGGCAGAAGCTTGGATGATTCACTCCTTACGTGAATTTTACAGCACGGGGAAAAAAGGCAACAAAAACCCATATACATATTCAATCAATAAATCAAGACAGCCTTTATAAATTTGTAAGATTATAAATACGATTAAAAATTTTGGGCATTTGAATTTCTTTCATATATATTTTTTAACTTCGCAGAGTCCTCATAACAAGCAATCTTCCATAAGACCCAAGCAGTAACAGCAGTCATAAATGCAACAGGTGAAAAAGCTGTTAGCATCCTTTTCTCAGAAGAAGGAAAAGTCATATACTCCAGTCAGTAGATGTTCTTACAGTAATGCTGAAAAGTAGCACAACCATTTGGGAGGGATTCCTAAACAGCATATGTTTTCTTCTATTTGTATACATATCGAAATGACCCTATTAATGTAAGTAGACTCTTAGAAATGTAACAGATCGATCACCTTTTCTCAGATATAATTAAGAAGGCATTTCACAGGTTCAAGATTCAGCACCAAGATGACACCCTTCTTTCGAAGACAATGGGCTGCTTTTCTGGGTGTCTGATGTCCTCTGCTAGCCATCAGTAGTTGTTTTGTGGAGTTTGCTCAGTGTTCAAATGATCTTTTGATGAATTTGTGGGGGAGAAAGTGGTCTCCCCGTCCTATTCCCCCTCCGTCTTAGTTCCCTCCCTTCCTGATTTGTTTAAACAGTGACTTGGGTTTATAAAATACTGTGTAGGCTGTGTGGCATGTACACCAACCAGATTCAGCCTCTGGGCACCATTTCATGCCCTCTTTTGTGGAATATAACTTCTTCCTTTTTAAAAAAAAATTCACTTATTTATTTGGCTTCACTGGCTCCCAGTCCCAGCATGCAAGATTTTTAGTTGTGACATGGGAACTCTTAGTTTCGGCCTGTGAGACCTTACTTTCCCTAACCAGGGATGGAACCCAGGCCCCCTGCATTGAGAGCATGAAGTCTTACCCACTGGACCACCAGGGAAGACCCAGAATCTAACTTCTTTGGTGGCCTTGTCATATCTGTGGAAACTTAAGTAGGACGCAGAAGTGAAGGGAAATTCGCTCAGTCATGTCCGACTCTATACAGTCCATGGAATTCTCCAGGCCAGAGTGGGTAGCCTTTCCCTTCTCCAGGGGATCTTCCCGACCCAGGGATCGAACCCAAGTCTCCTGCTTTGCAGGTAGATTCTTTACCAGCTGAGCCACAAGGGAAGCTGTGGGACACAGAACCAGGGGGCAAAGATGGCAGGATCTCTATGGACCAGAGCTGATGGGGATTGTCACTCTGGAAGGTGCCAGCTAAAAGTGCCCTTCTTTTGCTACCTCCCAAGAAGAGAAACTTCCTGCAGGGAGTCAGTCTAGCTGATTCCAGCATTTTCCAGGAGCCATAAGGAGAAACAACACTCACAGTCTTTTAAACATTTTATTGCCTCTCTTCACTCTGTCCTTGAAATGAGCAGGAATGCAGGAGGGGCCTGTGGGGCTTCTGTGATCACTGTTGCTACTACAGATAGTAAGAATAGTTCACGGAACAGTAATCATCACAAAGCCGTCTATTTCTGTAGGGAATGTTTGTATATGGTTGCACAGTTTATTTTGAGAGAGTGAATTCTACCCTGTCAACCTCCTCCAGAAATTCCTCAAGGCTTATAATCATGTTAATAGAAGGTGCAAATGGCAGCCGCTGCTGGGTGCTCACCCATAGCCCTCTCTTCTAGACCAAAGAGCCCCCATTTTGTTCAAGTGTCAGGTGGCCTGTTGATTTCCTGAGGCCAGCCCCTTCCACACCCCAGGGGTGAATCGTGATTGATCTAAATTATATCAGATTGGCCAGGGCAAGGCCATGCATCCTGGCCTACAAGACCTGAGGGAGGTCTTCTGGGGGTGCTTCCCTGAAGACTTTCCTCTGTCTTACAAAGGTGTGGGAGGAAGCCTTCTGTAGGGTGGGTGGAGACGCTGTAGCTATTTTGGCGCTTTGAGGGAATCAGCTAACACCTGAGGACAGGTAAGCAGAAAGATAGAGGGAACCTGGGTCCTTGACCTGGGGCTTCTTTATTTAGCATCTAAGCTTTAATTCTTCAAGTGGTCAATGCTCCCACCCACCCCAGGACCTTTGTATATGCTGTTTCCTCTACCCACAACACTGTTTTTCCCTTCTCCACACATCTCAGATCTCAGCGCAAACATTGTCCAATAAAAACAAATCAGGACGTAGCTAGGGTGAGACATTCATTAGAAAGAAAGAGTCTACTGCAATAGACAGAACACACCCGTCTCAGAAATCTGTGAGCATCTCAAAATCAAGCCAAGAAAGGTTTTTCTCTTCTAGGATAAAGGAGGAGGCAAGCAGGATCTTTGGAGGGAAGCCAAACAAGCCATGGAAAATGACAAGTGGGATCTGGTAAGAAAAATCATCTGGCTGATGGTCAGCTGATCCAGGAGAAGCTGACAGGGGAGGCACATCTATGTTCGGTGGCTTGCTCGGGCAGGGCCCGGTGGGGCTCCTGGGGCACAAAGGCCTCTCTGTGTTTCGATTTTCTCTGATTTACAGGGAAACACCTCTTCTTTTCAGTCTCAAGACCTTCCCTGGGTTCCAGGAGGGCAGATTCAGTTTAGGGAAGGGAGGGATGCAGACCCAGGGAGGAAACAACCATCAAAGAGCGCCTATGGGCAAGGTCCTGTTCCCCAGCAACAGTAAACCCAACAAGTACATGTTAGTGGCTCAGTTCCTGTCCGATCTTCTGCGACCCTGGACTGTAGCTCCATTCAGTACTTTCCTCTCGTCCATGGAATTTTCCAAGCCAAGAAGCACTAGAGTGGGTTGCAATTCTTCTACTCCAGCGGATCTTCCCAAACCAGGGATCAACCCAAGTTCCTGCATGGCAGCAGCATTGTCCACCATCTGCCACCAGCTAGAAGCCCCCCCACACACAAACAGTATCATTGAACTCTTTTCCTGAAACCCCCCTCTAATGTGGGATGACAGTTAACGTATTAAGATGGCTTTGATGCCACAGGCATGTAGACCCCAGACCGGTTGGACTTGAAGGTAGTAAATAAGCTGACTCTACTTACAACTCACCATAACCCTCAGACAATGTCCACAAGCTGACATGCCCCTCTTTTGAACAATTTACTTAAAACTACCTCACTATCTTCCCCCTTCTCCTGCCTTCAATCTTTCCAGCACTCAGGGTCTTTTCCAATGAGTTCAGGACTTTCACACTTCAGGTGGGCCAAAGTATATGGAGTTCGCCATTCAGCAGTTCAGTCCTTCCCAAGTGAATCATTTTCGAGAGGACTGATTTCCTTTAGGATGGACTGGTTGGATCTCCTTGCAGTCCAAGGGACTCTCAAGAGTCTTCTCCAACACCACAGTTCAAAAGCATCAAGAAAAGGGATGACAGAGGATGAGATGGTTGGATGGCATCACTGACTCAATGGACATGAGTCTGAGTAAGCTCCGGGAGTTGGTGATGGACAGGGAGGCCTGGCGTGCTGCAGTCCAAGGGGTCACAAAGAGTCGGACACGACTGAGCGACTGAACTAAACTATCTTCCCCAAGTGGGGACACACAGTTTTGAGGGTATTAACCCAGAACTCTCTCTGTGAGATTTGATTCGGTACAGTATACAGAGAAGCTGAGTTTTCAGTATCAAAGACAGATCAGATGGTAAGAAGCAGGCATCTGGGAACACCTGGTCCGCACTGATTCCTCAGAAAAGCCATCCTTTATTCACCCAACATGGATCCTGGAGTCAGACTGCCTGGATTTAAACCCCAGCTCTGCCACCGACTAGCTGTGTCAAGTCCTTGACAGCAGGCGTGGGGGTCTCCCTTGCCCACAACTGAATCCTCAATACTGGTTAAGAGGCTATTGCAGAGAAGGCTCTTAATACATATTTTTAAAGTGCATTCCAGCATGCGGGGAGGCGGGGAAAGACGGTGAGAGGGCATTCAACCTGCAGACGGGCAATGACAGGCAGAACCCCTGCCCTGACAATGCTTTCATTGTTCTTACACCAGGAAGGCAGCGCAGTTTCTGTACACGCCTCGCCCCTTAGTTTTCAGTATATTGCTCGGGGCTCCAAGAGGCCAGTGTTCAGGTTGTCTCTCATGCTAAGCAGATCGGCCTCCTGCTCCCAGGCAATGAGGATTTTCCCTGCACTGCATTTCTTTGCTCTTTTTGACCCGGGGTTCTCAGCATCAATTTCTCCTCATTTTGTTTTTTTCTCTTTGGGTGCCTTTATCAGTTTCGATGCTAGAAAACCCAACTCAAAGAGCCTAAATCCAGAGTTGACAAACTTTTTCTGTAAAAGGCTGGATAGCAACTGTTTGGGGCTTTTCAGGCCATAGTTTCTTTAGCAATTCTGCTTTTGTAGCTCAAAGCAGCCATCAACCATATATTTTTTTTAAAAATGAATGGGACTGTGTTCTAATAAAATTTTATTTACGAAACTGGTAGTGATGGAGGAAGCTCAAAAATATAAAGCTAGATGAAAGAAGCCAGATATGAGAGACCACATCATGCTGACACCACTGATATGAAATATCCAGAACAGGCACTTCTCTAGAGACAAAAAATAGATTAGTTACTGCCTAGGACTGAGGGTGGGAGTGAGAGAATGGAGGGGTAATTGCTAATGGGTATGGGGGGCTGGTCTTCTGGAGTTAGGAAAATGTTCAAAAATTAGACTGTGGTGATAGTTGTACAATTCTGTACATATGCTTCAACATAAAACATTGAATTGGACACTTAAATGGGTACTTTTTTTGGTAGGTAAATTATATCTCAATAAAGCTGCTTAAGAGGAAGAGTACTTTGACATTCATGGCATCATTATTCACAATATCCAAAAGGTAGAAACACCTCAAGAGTTCACGGACAGATGAATGGATAAACAAAAGTGGAATATACACACAGTGGAATAGTGTGGTTAGATAGCATCACAGACTCGGTGGACAAGAATCTGAGCAAACTCCAGGAGATAGTGGAGGACAGAGGAGCCTGGCATGCTGCAGTCCATGAGGTTACAAAGAATCAGACACGACTTAGCGAGTGAACAACAAGAGAAAGGAATGAGGTACTGATACACGCTACAACATGGATAAACCTTGAAAACATTGTGTGAAGTGAAATTAAACAGACACAAATATTGTGTGATTCCACATTATGTGCTTCTGTTCCTGAACGAGGTTAAGCTTGCTGCCCGATGCGGCGCACCAAGCCAAACGCTGAGACATGGAGGTTTGCAGCAAAGGTTTATTCCCTAGGCAGCCCTGATGGTAGAGAATCTGCCTGTAATGCAGGAGATGTGGGTTCGATCCCTGGGTCGGGAAGATCCCCTGGAGAAGGGAATGGCAACCCACTCCAGTATTCTTGCCTGGAGAATTCCCTGGACAAACCATGGTGTCGCAAAGAGTCAGACACGACTGAGCGACTAACAGTTTCACTTTCACTTCAGCCAAGCAAGGAGACAGGAGGACAAATCTCACACCTGCCTCCCCAAAGGCAAGGGGCTTGGGATAGTCATGGGATTAAGAAGCAGGGTGGCCTTAGTTGTGGGGAAAGGTGATTGAAGGAAGGGAAAAGATGACATAATCCATGCTCTGCTCAGACATATCTGAGTTACATGTTGCCTCATAGGATTTCAAAAATGGAGGCACTCAGCGTGATCTGAGGGTGGCATTTTGGGCCCTCCCCAATGGCAGAGGGTGTTTATCTGACATCTGCAGAGGCCCAGTCTTAGGGTCGCTAGTCCCAAACAGCTGAGCTCAAACAAGACGTAGTTGACTCCAAGTTCCGGGAAAACAACATGGGCAAATCTATAATCATTTAGGCTCAGTGAAGCTTGGAGAGTACGTAATTTGCAACAAAATAATGTGGGCTTGCTCAAAATAATTAAGGCAGGCTACTGGTTGTGGAGGATTTAGTAAGTTGTATGACTAGCTCAAGAATTTCTGTTAGTCACCAATTTCTGTTAACCCTACAGGGCATAATTTCAACATGGGTTTTTTTAACCCTATGGGTCATCATATCCGGGCCCCCATTTGGGCCAGGTTTTTGGATCATCCTTTATGACTGCTCCCTCTGCCCTTCACCCCCTGGTTTGGCGGTTCTCCACTGGGGGTGATTTTGCCCCTCCAGGGACATCTGGCAACATCCAACTGTTTCCTGACACTCATGCGTGGCAGGCCTTTGTGCAAACCACATTGACCCCTCTAGCTATCCCTGGTCTGAGGACCAGCCTTAGGAAATTGTTCATTTCCCTGGGTTAGGTTCAAACCCTGGCTCTGCTACTGGGTGACCTTGGGCAGATGACTTAACCTCTGTGAGCCCCCACCTCCACTTCTGTAGAGAAGAGTTAAAACCAAATTCTCCTTTTTTTTTTAAACGAATACATGTACATATATATATGTGTGTGTGTGTACATACTATAAAGAAAGCTGAGCACCAAAGAACTGATGCTTTTGAACTGTGGTGTTGGAGAAGACTCTTGAGAGTCCCTTGGACTGCAGGGAGATCCAACCAGTCCATCCTAAAGGAAATCAGTCCTGAATATTCATTGGAAGGACTGATGCTGAAGTTGAAACTCCAATACTTTAGCCACCTGATGCGAAGAACTGACTCATTGGAAAAGACCCTGATGCTGGGAAAGATTGAAGCCAAGAGGAGAAGGGGACGATGGAGGATGAGATGGTTGGATGGCATCACCGACTCAGTGGACATGAGTTTGAGCAAGCTCCGTGAGCTGGTGATGGACAGGGAAGCCTGTAGTGCTGCAATCCACAGGGTCACAAAGAGCCGGACACAAATGAGTAACTGAACTGAACTGAACAGTAGCTTAGTAGAGAAACTGGCACAGGACAAGTTCAATGCATTAGAAGAGCTCTAATTAGTGCTAATTTCCCCAACCTATGCCCTAAGCCAGAATGCGAGGCTGCTCAGTGTTGGGTTCCTCTGCCTTCCCCTCTCCCAGCCAGTGTTACCAAGCCCCCCGATGGCTTCTCCTGAGCTGGGGTTGTGGTGGGCCTGGAAGAGGTGCTGGGAAACATGATGCTGGCAGGCCTAGCACCTGCTTGGTGTTTTGTTTTTTTTGTTTGTTTGTTTTTTGTTTGTTTTTGCCTGGCTTGACAAAGGGACCTCAGAACCTCGGGGACCCAGCATGCCCCAGCCATGGCTTAAAGCAGTGTCTTGCGGTTTGTGGTTCAGGCAGGATCACCAGCATCTTAACTGCCTACAAACCATTCAAAATGCAGATTTCGAGACCTCACCCCAGACTCCCCTGGGTCACACTCTGCAAGGAATCTGCATTTTGAATACCTAGGAACACACCTATTTGAGAACCTCCACTAGAGAGACTGGAATCACATCACATTTCTAGCCCCACCGAATTGTTGGCAGGTGTGGGAAGGTTTGTTAATACACTCCCTTTTATAAAAGGAGGCTGGGTGGGGTTGCAGGGCTTTTAAGAGTAACATGGAAGGGAAACAGTTAGTCCCCAACTCTGGAAGCTAAGTCCATCACCACTTGGTATCAGGATGGGAGCATGTTTCTTTTGAATGAGAACTAAGCAAAGTCATTGTCCTTGTCATTTTTTAAGTTAGTTAACATAGTATCTTTTGAAAAAATTTATTAATTAACTGTAAATTGAATAATACATATTTTAAAAGTTCAAATGGGGCAGAAACATAGAGTCAATTTTTCCTCCCTCCACGCCTTCACAATCCCAGTAACCCATCCCTGAAAACACAGTTACATCACCTTCCTCAATATTAACTCCCATTACCTTCTGATGTGTGTTTCTGAATCATTTCTTTATTTTTACAAATTTTCAGACACATGTAAACTTTTTCCAAAAAAAAAAACAACAACGAGATGCGGTCATCCTATACCTATTATTTCATAGCTGGCTTTTTAAAAAAACAATTTAAATTTAAAGTAATCTTATCCTCTTTATTATTTTTTATGGAGATAAAATTGACATAACATAAGTTCTTGGCATTTTCTAAAAACTTTGTTGATGCAGTGAAAAACTCTGAGGCTTTGAATTCAGACAGACTTGTGTTTAAACCCCTGATTCACACTTCCTACCCAGGTCACTTAACAAGGCACTGAGGTTCTCCAAGGGCGCCCCTAATGGCTCAGCGGGTAAAGAATCCGCCTGCAATGCAGGAGACACAGGAGATGAGGGTTTGATCCCTGGATCAGGACGATCTCCTGGAGGAGGAAAACGGCAACCCACTCCAATATTCTTGCCTGAAGAATCCCACGGACAGAGGAGCCTGGCGGGCTACAGTCCATGAGGTCACAAAGAGTTGGACACGATTGAGCACACACACAAGCCCCCAGTCCACTATTGACTGGACCAATGTCCTAAGCCAATCACCATTCCTAAGCCAGGATTCAAGAGACACTGGTCAGGATTCAAGCGACAGTCTCTTAGACATAGCCAGAAGTTAGAGCAGGCAGAGAAAACTGGTCTGGAGAGAAAGAAAATGCAGAAAAATCCAAAGAGAGACACACAGGAGATCACAAGATCTTAGAGTAAGAGGGAAGCGGGGCGAGGATGTCTTTATATCCAGAGGCTTTTTTTAAAAAATCATTTTATTTATTTTTAACCGTGCTGGGTCTTTGCTGCTGTGGGGGCTTCTCTCCAGTTGCAGTGAGCGAGGGTGGGGGCTACTCTCTAGTTGCGGTGCACAGGCTTCTCATTGCGGTGGCTTCTCTTGTTGCAGAGCACAGGCTCTAGGACAAGCGGGCTTCAGTCTCTAGAGCACAGACTCAATAGCTGTGGCTCACGGGTTGGGTTGCTCCTCAGCATGTGGGATCTTCCCAGATCAGGGATCGAACCCGCCTTTCCTGCATTGGCAGGTGAGTTATTTACCACTGAGCCACCAGGGAAGCCCTTCAGTGGCTTTCTGATGCTTGATTTCATTTCTGGTGAAGCAGGATCTGGGTTATACCCATGGGTCCCACAACAGCAGCCAAAAGCCTCCTCTTCGTGTGGGGAGCAGTGAAGGGGACTCCACTCCTCCAACAGAGGCTTGTAACTGAGGGCAACCCAAGGCAAGGGGCCTCAGCAATCCATCTCCTCGAAGTCATCCTCTCTCCCACGGCCCTGGAGTGGGATTAGCAGAGACAGGCTTATGATGAGGTCCTTTTTCTGGCGGCCTAAAGGCCTGTGTTTTGTGGCTACTCTTGCTAGCCGGGTTCCTGTCACGCACAGACCTACAAACACACACCACGCTGCCCTCCTTTGAGCTTAAAGAGCAGTTGCTGTTTTCTTGAGCAAGAACCTATGAAATTTCAGTTTTCATAGAACTAAATTTCAAGAACCTATGAAATTAAACAAGGTTATACCCCTTACTCCCAGTTGCAGACCTTCCCCTGGTTTTGCTTTCTTACGTTTACTCCTTTTGCTCCCCGGTGGCTCAGATGGGAAAGAATCTGCCTGCAAAGCAGACCGGGGTTCAATCCCCTGGTCGGGAATATCCCCTGAAGAAGGGACTGGCAACCTGCTCCAGTATTCCTGCCTGGAAAATCCTACAGATGGAGGAGCCTGGCAGGCTACAGTCCATTGGGTCACAGAGTTGGACACGACTGAGCGACTGAGCGACTAATCCTCGGCTGGGGCCTCACCTCTGAGGGCAGCTTTCCTTTGATGAAAGTGACAGAGGGCTAAGTCCCGGGGGATCTGAGCACAACCACCAGCCCATCCCCCACCAGCCACTGGGCCCAGAGTCTGATGGCCACACCTCATCTGATCACAGCTCAAACATCCCAGGTTCCTGGTCATCTATGACAAAGATTAGAAAAGCGCTCACTCATTTCTTTGGCCCTTTGCTCAATGTTATCGAAGTCTCAAGTGGTGAGTCAGCAGGAGGTGAGGCCCAACCCACCCGATGTTGTCTCCTCCTTGAGTTTGACAATTGGTTCAAGCCCCCAAGCGTGCGTGCTGCATGCTTCAGTGTCCAACTCTCTGCAACACCATGGACTGTAGCCCGCCAGGCTCCTCTGTCCGTGGGATTCTCCAGGCAAGAGTACTGGAGTGGGTTGCCATTTTCCTCCTCCAGGGGATCTTTCCGACCCAGGAATCAAACCCTTGTCTCCTGAGGCTCCTGCATTGCAGGCAGATTTTCACCACTGAGTCATCAGGGAAGCCCTCAAGCCCCCATAGGATTTAACAACAAGGTGATACTGGTTACTTCCTGCCTCAGGTGATACCTCCTGTGTGTCTGTAGGACAGTCTTCCTCAAGATGATCTTCCTCAACTTCTTTGACCAGCAGAACAGTCTAGGAAGGTTCCTAGGGCAATCTTTAGAGAACCACTGTTTTTTTGTTTTGTTTTGTTTTGTTCTAATAAGTAAAGAATTTTTTTAAAGCCAATTCTCTGTGTATTTTTTGGTTGCACCGCCTAGCTTCCCTGGTGGCTTAGATAGTAAAGAATCCACCTGCCAATGCAGGAGACCCATGTTCGATCCCTGCGTCGGAAAGATCCCCTGGAAGAGGAAATGGCAACCCACTCCAGGTATCTCATCTGGAAAATCCCATGGACAAAGGAGCCTGGCAGGCTCTGGTCCACAGGGTTGCAAAGAGTCAAACATGATTGAGCATGTGACATAGATAGCAGGCAGGACCTTAGTTCCCTGACCAGGGATGGAACCTGCACTCCCTACAGTAGAAGCAAGTCTTAACCACTGGATCGCCAGGGAAGTCCCAAAACCACCATTCTTTATAGGATCTGGGGGGCCACCGGCTGTTTCAACTCCACCAAACCCTGGCCATTGCTGGGGACATCCTTAGGAACAAACACTCTGGGACAAACACAGCCAGAGAGGACAGGGACAAATGCGTGGAATTCTGGACTCATCACACCAGACCAAATCGGAGCCAGAATCCTATCTTCTTTAAACTTCTAAAGGCATTTGGTTTTTCAAATTTAGTGTATAACACAGCTTTCTAAAGGAGTTGTATCAATTTACACTTCCAACAACAGAGTATGCGTGTTTTGATGGCTCACTTTTTCCCTAACACACAGTTTTGTCAACTCTTGTAACTTTACCTATTCTAGTGGGTCTACGGTGGCATCTCACTGTGATTGTTTGTATTTCTCCACTGAACTTAGAAAGGTGAACACCTTTTCTGTGTTCATTGGTCACCTGTATATCCTTTCTCGGGGAGGAGGTGGAAGGTGCCTGTTCCAATGGCTGGCCGACTTTCACCTTGGGTTGCCTATCTTTTTTCTCCTTTTTATTTGTAAGAATTTGTTAAATGTTCTGGATCTGAGCTCTCTAAGAAAAAGTATTACAGCTATCTTCTCTCATTCTGTAATTTGCCTTTTCACTCTCTAAATAATGCTTTTTTTGATACACAAAACCTAATTTTAATATAGTTCAATTTATCAATCTTTCCTTTATGATTAGCACTTTCCATGATGTATTAAAGAATTCTATGTCTTCCCCCAAGGTCATAAGGATATTCTCCTATGTAATCTTCTCAAAGCTTTACTGTTTTACCTTTCACATTAAGCATGTAATCTACTTGAAATTGATTTATGTGTAGGCCCTGACATAGAGGTCCATTTTCTTTCTTTTCTTTTCTTTTCTTTTTAACACTAGGATACCCAGTTGACCTGGTGCTTCTCTGGTGGCTCAGACAGTAAAGAATCTGCCTACAATGCAAGAGACAAGAATTCAGTCCCTGGGTCTGAAGGATCCCCTGGAGGAAGAAATGGCAACTGACTCCAATATTCTTGCGAGCATGCTAAGTCACTTCAGTCATGTCCAACTCTTTGCAACCCCATGGACTGTAGCCTGCTTGGGGTCACAAAGAGTCAGACACAACTGAGCAACTAAAAATGGTTTTTCCTATAATGAAAATGGGCCAACCAGAAGAAAGTGTTTGTCGCTCGATTGGCCCATTTCCATTGCAGGAAAAACCATTTTTACTCCACTTCTTTACACAGACATCTTTGTCATAAATAAATACCCGTATATGTGAGGGTCTGTTTCTGGATTCTCAGTTCTGAGATGTTTATCCTTTTTATCTTGTTCCAATTCCATGCTGCACCTGTTTTATTACTATTATTATTTGTCATCATTATCATCATCATTGTTATCATTATCCCCATTTTACAAATGAGGAAACTGAGGCCCAGGAGATTAAGTAACTTGCCCAAGTAGTTTATTAATACTAGTTAACCACAGAGTTGGACATGGAACAAGTCGTCTGGCTTTTCAGTCCATCCTCTCAGTAAGTTTTACAGCTCCTTAAGCCAAATAGCTCAAATAGCATACATCAAAGTGGGCTTTGAATGAAGTGTTGAAGCTAAGAATGCTGCAGTTTCCCACCGCGTTTAACTTAAAAGAGGAGGGTGGGCCCCTAGGGCTCCCAGCTCAGCCTGAAGCTGAGCCGCTGCTTCTTGCTCAGTCTGACCACTAGAGGGCGAGGGTCACTTAAACTCCCTCCCTCCCTTCCTCTCTCCTGCTCCTGGTTACCTTTCAACCAATTGTCAAATATTTATCCAAAGTGTAGTTCTTAGGGAATGTAAAAAACTGCCTAATCCAGTCTCCATGCAGGACTACTACAAAAAGAGAAAACAGGACTCTGACCTCTGTTTTCTTAAATATTTTTAGCGAAGAAAGAAACTTCCCAATACTTGGCTAATTTGTCTCATTCCTAAACCACTTAATATAAAAAGGGAAAGTGAAAGTTGCTCAGTTGTGTCCGACTCTTTGTGAACCCACAGACTATACAGTCCATGGAATTCTCCAGGCCAGAATACTGGAGTGGGTAGCCATTCCCTTCTCCAGGGGATCTTCCCAACCCAGGGATCCAACCCAGGTCTCCCACGTTGTAGGTGAATTCTTTACCGACTGAGGCACCAGGGAAG
Organism: Cervus canadensis; assembly: GCF_019320065.1. Lineage (NCBI taxonomy): Eukaryota > Metazoa > Chordata > Mammalia > Artiodactyla > Cervidae > Cervus > Cervus canadensis. The sequence goes on from NC_057396.1 coordinate 69,945,375, forward strand.
CCCACTTGGTATAAAGTCCCTCCTTAAATCTCTTACTCTTTCTAACCTAAACTAGATTCTTTCGTTCTGCCCTTAGTGGAAACATGGGCTTCCCTGGTGGCTCAGACAATAAAGAATCCGCCTGCAATGTAGGAGACCTGGGTTCAATCCCTGGGTTGGGAAGATCCCCTGGAGAAGGGAATGGCTACCCACTCCAGTATTCTGGCCTGGAGAATTCCATGGGCAGAGGAGCCTGGCAGGCTACAGTCCATGAGGTTGCAAAGAATCGGACACAACTGAATGACTTTCACTTTCTTTAATGGAAACAAGGAGTAACCGTTCGGCATCCACATGGCAACTACTCTTCAGAGACACTAGTAAATAGCAAGGTGTTAGTAAATAAAAAACAAGATGTATAACTCAGTTCTCTTTTATCTCAAAGATGTAATAACTCATAGTACATTTCACCTGCTTAGCAATTTACAGATTTCTTTGGTCTCTCTCCAATTTCTTTTTTTTTTTTTCTTTTTTTTTTTTTAAAGTTAAATAGATATTTTTACTATTCTCATTGATTCAGTTCAGTTCAGTTCAGTTGCTCAGTTGTGTCCAACTCTTTGTGACCCCATGGACTGCAACACTCCAGGCCCCCCTCTCCAATTTCTGTATATCCCTTTTGAACTGCAAAGTCCAAAAGTGGACTTTGCACTCCAGTATTCCATCCAGTGCCAGATTTACATCCTGATTCTTGGATATTATCCTGTTATTATACCCAAACAAAACGCAATCATTCAGTAAGATAATTCATCTTTATCAACTTGAAAATAAAAATAACAAACACAAAGACAATGACACAGCAATATGTTGTTCAGTCGCTAAGTCACGTCTGAATCTTTGCGACCCCATGGACTGCAGACACCAGGCTTCTCTGTCCTTCACCATCTCCCAGAGTCGGCTCAAACGCATGTTCATTGAGTCGGTGATGCCATCCAGTCATCTCATCCTCTGCCACCTCCTTCTCCTTCTGCCCTCAATCCTTCCCAGCATCAGGCTCTTTTCCAATGAGTCGTCTCTTCACATCAGATGGCCAAAGTATTGGAGCTTCAGCTTCAGTCCTGCCAATGAATATTCAGGGTTGATTTCCTTTAGGATTGACTGGTTTGATCTCTGTGCTGTCCAAGGGACTCTCAAGAATCTTCTCTAGCACCACAGTTTGAAAACATCAGTTCTTCGGTGCTCAGCCTTATGAAACATGTTTAATATTTTGTTCAAAGATGCATGCAACACTGCACCTCTGCTTTGATTAAAGTTGCAGAACTTAGATGTTTATGGACAAAGTCTGGAAGGCTACATGAAGATAAAAACTAATTGATTTGTTTGGGGATTGATGGTGATGACTTCCCTTTTCATTACTGGTATAATTTTGAGGATTTTAAAAAACTGACTAAAATCTTTTATTTACTCAGCAACTTATGGAGCGCTCATTATGTGACCCGGGGCATGGGTGTTGCAAGGAAAATAAAAGCAGACAGAGATCCTGCTGGTTAGAATAATAGTAGCTAGCTATTATCAAATGCTTACTGTATCCTAATTATTATATAGGTTAAGAAAGTGGGAAACAGAGAGGTCAACTAGTTTACCTAAGATCACACAGAGCAAAAGCAGAATCAGAATTTGAACACAGTCATTCCAAATGTGTAAGACCTTGGGCTTAACCACACTACCTTTCATAATAACCTATAGGATAGAAAGAGCCATGGCATTGGAAAATAGTGCTCAATCTTAAAATCACAAAAGTCGATATCTTGTGCCTGCTTCCAGGGGAAAGTTCATTTATAAGCTATCTTTGTCTGAAAAAAAAAAAAAATCCTGAATCCCAAATGACAGGAAGTACAGGATTAGAGACTGGTATGTTAAATGATTCTAAGAGATGCAGTCAATGAGAACAACCCAGAATGTGGACTCTCTGCAGGGAAAATGACCCTATTTCCGCAAGGAAAGAGAGAGAGCAAAGAGGAACCTAAAGATTAAAATAAACTTGCAAGACATGCCAACCAAAAACGAAAGAAAAAGAGAGAGATGACGATCACCCAGCCACTCAGCAGACATTTATGAGCAGCCACCGCATGTCAGGTACCAAACTAAGTGCTGGGAATACACTGATGCGCAAGATAAATGCAGTCCCTGCCCTCATAGAGCTCATGCTCTATAGAGAAAGCATCATGGGAGTTCAGAGGAGAAAAAGCAAATACCCATCTTTGAGGCTGTAGGAAAGAACAATCTCCTTCCACCCTCTGTTCCATTCCTAGTAGAACACTCTCTGTTCCATTCCTTGTGGAGAGAAAAGGGGCTAGAAGAAAGTCTCAAAAGAAAAGTAATGCTCAACTATGTCTCAATTTAAATATTATACAAATAAATAGTTTTTAAAAAGTAACAAGAGGTGGCATCTCATCATTCAGCAGGACTTTGGAGAGAAGATTAAAAAATAACAAAAGGGTCAGGACTAGGATAGACCATTAATGTTCCTGGCAACCTGAGATTCTGGTCCCTGTCCAACTTTTACTCAAATAAGCCTTGAGCATTTAGTGCCAAGCACTGAGCTAGATCCTGGAAATATAGCTGTAAATGAGCCACAGTCTTGCCCTCCAGGAGATTATAATCTAATGAGGCAGACAGATAAGAAATTCCAATACGATGTATAAGGCCAGTGATAAAAAGCACAGAGTGAGACGTGCTGTCTACACTGACAGCAAACGACCTCTACACTGAACAGTGTTATTTTGTCATTGTTCAGTCACTAAGGCGTGTCTGACTCTGCAACCCCATGACTATAGCCTGCCAGGCTCCTCTGTCCAGGGATTTCCCCAGCAGAATACTGGACTGGGTTGCCATTTCCTCCTCCAGGGGATCTTCCCCGACCAGATGCTGAACCCATGTCTTCTGCACTGCCAAGTGGATTCTTTATCACCACCTCACCTGGGAAGCCCTGGTGAAGTCACGCTGGGCAGTGACACAGGGCAGACTGCAGTTAGAAACAGGGCGGGGTGTGGCATGTGATCCGGGTTTGAGGGAACAGTTTGTACAAAGCCCTGACAATGAGCGAGCCTAGGATTGCAACAACACAGTGGTTCACAGAGTTGTTCCAATTCATGCTGCTGAATTGCTGACTATATCGCTAAACTCCTTCATTTCTCATTCCCAGGTTCAGGAAGGGTTCTGAGCACAGGCACAACCTAGGGCCGGATTGAGACAGATTCTTCATCTGATAACCCCCAGAAGAGGGCTCCACTTGGCTCCCCTGGGGAGGACTGGGGAGTGTCAATCTCACACAGACTTCAGTTCAGTGCTTTGCATACAGAGGTACCACTGAGTCTACTAAGCATAGAACAACAAGAAAAAATTCATCTGATGGCATATCTATCTCAAATCACATCCTCCCCATCTCCAGTCCCTACTCCCAACCCATCTACTGCTGCACACCAGGGCACCTCTCCACACGTCAGTGTAAGGGTATTATCATGCTGCTTGGCTTAAAAGATGCACTCAGTAAATAGTGGCTGTAGTAAAAGGCTGTAACGATGTATAGAGTGAGGTAGGTGACGATGCTATCGATGACGATGATGACGTAGGGCAGCCATTTGTTCGTCCTGTTAGTCATTTTTTGGAGTCACAGCAACCCCGCCAGCCCGCACAGCTTCAAGCAACACGTCTGGGATCCACTGTCCCTCCAGACACCGTCCACGCCCAGACCTCCTAGGGAAGCGCCCCTCTGCGTCACCCTACCCCGCCCTCCGGCTCCTCTCCAGAGAGCCCACACATGGCGGGAACGTGAGGGGGCGGGGACAGACCGGGGGTGGGGGCGCCTCAGAGCCAATCGCCCGGCGAGAGACGCTCAGCCAATAGCAGAGGCGCTCCAGGGTCGTGGGGCGGGGCCCCAGGGAGGAGCCGCGGCGTCATAGGTCACTGGGCGGGCCGGGGGCCAGGCCCGTGGCGACTACGGGGGCGGGGCGGTGGCAGCCCCAGCAGTCAGGGCGGTGATGGCGGCGGCGGCGGCGGGGACTACTTCAGCGGCGGCGGCGGCCCAGGCGCCCGCGGCCCGTGGGGACGGCGCTTCCTCAGTGCACTGGTTCCGCAAGGGGCTGCGGCTCCATGACAACCCGGCGCTGCTGGCGGCCGTGCGCGGGGCGCACTGTGTGCGTTGCGTTTACATTCTCGACCCTTGGTTCGCGGCCTCCTCCTCAGTTGGGATCAACCGATGGAGGTGAGGGGGGCCCCCGGGGCGGGGGTGGGGTTCGTGGGCCCGGGGCACGCAGCCTGGCCTCTGAGGCACCCACCCTCGGAAGCGGAGGCTCTGGCCCCAGTCGCCTCTGCCGAAAGACCCCGACCTTAAGGAGGTGCAGCAGGGCGACGGTCCGAGTCCCTGGAGGGGAGACGCCGGGACCGGGGAAGCAGTGAGTCCCGGTAGTAACGACCTGGGGTGGAGGGTTAGTCTCAGAAAGGCTAGCCTCTGACACCGCGGGTCCGCACTGTGTGCCTCCCTCTTTGGTTGGTCCTCACGACCTTCCTGTGGGACAGATCGTGATCCCCGTTGTACGGGTGAGACTCTCGAGTTCTAGAGACACAAAGCTGACCTGCCCGAGGACTTGCAGCCAGCGAGTGGCAAAACGGGGGTGAACCTGGGGCCGGGGTGGGGATGGCGGAGAGGACAGGAGCTGTTGTCGTGTGAGGGCAGGGACGGGTTCCTGAATTAACAGCACAGCAGATGCCTGCACTCATCGAGTAAAGAGCGCATTGCCCGGCTCCTGAAGGTCATCTTTAAGCCTCTGGGGTTTTCTTAATCCGTTTTTTTTTTTTTATTTTTCCCATCCATCCTGCCTTCCCTCCACTGAGATCATCCTGTCTCTGGGAGATATCTAGAGACTCTGGCTTAGCATCAGATAAGGCAAAGTGCCAGGCTCCCTTCTATTATAGATGAAGACCTCAAGGGCATGTTCAGTTAGAGACACTTTGTCCTGAGTTAGAGAGCAGAGAACAGTGCTTAACCCACTTTGGAGAATTCCCTCAGCAGGTATGGACTTGCCAGGAAAAAAAAAAAAGGAACCAAAGATGTCCCTTCCTTCCTCTTCTTCTCTCGAGATTGATTTTAAAGCACCGTTGAGTGATTGTGGATTAGACTTTTATCAACTGATGTGCTGAGATTAGGGAGTAGGAAAGCTGTGATATCGAGGGCCCCTCTTGATGACTCCCAGGAGATGGAGTGGACAGGATCATGGGAAAAGATGAACAAATAGACAGTGGATGTGTTTTCTCTTTAAGCAGTGTTTGAAACCAAGGGGTTCTGAGACACTGTGTTCCCATCTGTCTGCAACACGCCCTGCAGTAGTCCTCTGGTTTGTTTGCATTGTTCTGGAGGATATTTGCTTGTGGCCTTGTTGCACAAGGGGCAGAGTTATTCCCAGGATATGCCGGCTCGCCGCCATTCTTTCCTTTCCGGGGTGTGTGCCCTGCTAGGAGAGCGAGTGCCCCCCGCAGTGGGTCTATTCAGTGCCCCTCCTGCCCCACTTATATTGAGAGAACCACTAAAGACAGTCCTGTGGAGAGCCTGCCCACACAGTTTTCAACTGCTCTATTGCTCTGCCTCTGCTCCAGTTTCTATAGATAGGAGCTTGGGTTTGACAAACACCCTCAAATGACCTGCCATCCCTAGCATGGACTAAGCCTCGACTCTGCCCCTCTCCCAGTGGCAGCGTGCCAGTCAGAGCAGAGTAAATAGAATGCAGACTGCTTGCTGGTTGTATTGTCATGAAGGAGTTTCTTCTTTTATTAGGTTTTGGAGGACATTGCATAGGACTGCCTGCTCTTTTGTGGTAGTGGAGGTCACAGATCAATGACAAAAACTCTGTTGCTGGTTAAACGCAAATGCGATAGAAATTAGGCGTTTAATGGATTTTTGTGGGTCACCCTTTTGTGATTGTGCTTCTGAGCTTGTGAGAGAGAAAAGGAATGTGGCAGCTCAGATGCCCGGGTCAAATCCTGAAGTCAGAGGCCATGCAAGAATGCAGATGTTAATTGAGCAATTATTTAATGAGTGCCTAATATCTGCCAGGCACGGCTGCTAGGGACACAGCAATGAACACGCAGATGTGGTGTCCAGAGCTCCTGGAGCCTACGTTTTTGTGGCACGAGACAAGTAACCAGCCTTCGTTTAGTAGAATTGATGCCATGAAATAAGTAAAACCGGGGGACATACTAGAGTGGTGGTTCTTAACCTTGCGGCACACAGGAATCATTTAAGAATCTTTGAAAGATGCCTGGGTCCCCTTCTCTCCCAATTCTATTTCATTGTTCTGGGTTATGGCCTGGGCACTAGGGTCTTTAAAGCTGACATGTGCAGCAAAGTCAGAGAAGCACTGGACCCAGCCTGACAACTTGGGATACGTGTTGCAGCTCATTGGCAAGAAGTGCGATTTGTTTTGGCATCAGACGAGAGGTGAAATCACCCAAAATAAATGGAATATGATCACTGCTCTTGGGTTTAGACACAGACGCATTCATACTACCCCCACCATACTCTTTGCTCCCAGGTTCAGAGTGAAGGCAGAACCGCAGGCGGTTTTGTGCATTTTGTTGGGGGTTGGGGAGTGATAGAACCAGACGTACCTCTGCATAATTACAACATGTGTAGTCTTCCGGTGGCTGTTTCTGGATCTGGAAGTGACTTGGGAGAACTGTGCTGCAGCAGAACATTCTAGCTCTGCAAATACTTCAGTTGCTGCTTCTGAGAAGCCTTCCTCGGAAGAGTGGGCTCCAGGCCTTCTGCCAGAGGTTAGGGGGACACAATCTGTATCTCTGTTATCCTCCTGCACTTCCTACACAGACTCCCACACTGCATTCTTCAGCAGATAAATCAGATTAAAATAACCATGAAGGACACTTTCTAAGAGTAAAAATGGACAGAGAAAGGCAGCTGAGAATATGTAGATTTATTAGCATAGGAGAAGGGCTAGTGCACTCCTTGCCTTGGTGGCAGCGGGAAATTTATGGCTCATTGTAGCATTTGAACCTCAGGACTTTCTTTTTGTCGAGTACTAGTTAGCTAAGCCCTGTTCCACTTTGCCCAGCCCTACCTGCCCCAAATTTACTGCATCTGGAAGGAAGTACTGCAGTAAGAATCCCCCCCCCCCCCAAAAAAAGAGGGGGTGTGAGCTGCTTCTAGATTTTAAAATGGGTACTCCAAATAGGCCCCTGCTTTTTTTTTTTTTTTTAATTACCTTTCTGTCCCTACTGCCACCGAGATAGGTGTTGGGCAACAGTTCATTCACCTCACCCTTTATTTCTGTCATTTTCTCCTTGGCTCTGTGCTGCACCTGTCGTCAGGAACTTTGGGGACAGAAGGAGTTGGTAAAAATAAAATATCAGCTGAAATTGCTCAATTAATAAATAAGGTGACCCGGGATGCCTGGTAAGAACAAATGTGTCTCTCTTCCCACTGCTGGGAGCTAAACATGCATGCACTGTCCATGTTGGGTGGTTCTTCCCTGGAGCTTGGTCAGCAAGAAGGAGATTGAGAACTGTGGTCTGCTGGCAGGGAAATTTGAGTTTCTCTGAACTATTCACACTGGTTACCCAACAGAGCATTTTTATTGTTCTGCTGCTGAGAAAATGTTTCCATCTGCCCCAAAGGGGTGAAAACTTTGATCTTCATCTTTCTCTTTGAAGTTAGGAAAGAATAAATATATTTTTATCCAAGTGATACCTAGAGATCCATCCCTGCTGTGGATTGTGGGTTTGAGTTATCCTTTTCCATTTGACCTAAGCACTCTTAATTTCTTTTTTTTTAAATTGGAGTATAATTGCTTTACAATGTTGTGTTAGCTTCTGCTGTACAACAGCATGAATCAGCTATATGCATACATATATCCCTTCCCTTTGAGCTTCTCTCGCACCCCACTCCCACCCCACCCCTCTAGGTCATCACAGAGCACCAGGCTGATCTCCCTGTGTTGTGTACAGCAGCTTCTCACTAGCTATTTTACACATGGTAGTGTCTATATGTCAGTGCTACTGTCTCAGTTCATCCCACTCTCCAGGAGAAATTTTGTGTGTGTGTGTGTGTGTGTGTGTGTGTGCGCGTGCACATGCTCACTCAGTCATATCCAACTCTTTGCAACCCCATGAACTATAAACTGCCAGGCTTCTCTGTCCATGGAATTTTCCAGGCAAGAATACTAGAGTGGGTTGCCATTTCCTACTCCAGGGGACCTTCCAGACCCAGGGACCGAACCCTTGTCTCTTGCATCTCCTGCATTGGCAGGCGGCTTCTTTACCACTGCATCTCCTATGGGAAGCCCATAGGAGAAATTAATTTCTATTAATGCCATGTGCAGCCAGTCTGGGCCAGCCAACAATATCATCATTACAGTTCAGTAACCTTGGCTTGAAGCAGAGAAACTTGGTCAAGGGTGATCTAGACCCAAAAAAAGAGTTCACAATCATTTTCCTTCCTCCTGTTAATAACAAATAAACAAAAATATTTCTCAACACAGAACCTGCTGTCTCTGGAGAAGTCCTTGCCTAAAGATTTGTCTGTCTTGTTTTAAAAGGCTAGCTCCACGGAGTCCCTGAATTACTGTCCTTTTAGTATTTTTGGAAATCCCAAGTTGGTTTCCTCCACTTCTGCTTCTGACTGCAGAGCACTTACATAATGCAACTGAGCGGCACATGTCTCATCCAAAGGGTGAGCTTAAGCCGCTCACACAGGACGGTGTGCTCTGAATTTCGGCCATGTGAGCTCAGCTGGAGCTGCCAAGGGTGAACTGCTGCCCGAACACTGCCACCTCCAGTGCCCAGGCCAGTTTTCTCTGGAGCCGTCCCTCACTGGAGTAAAGAGAGACTGGCCCCATGGGGAGGAGGGCTCCAGGGGAGCACAGAGGCCCAAGGTCCTCTCTGGTGAAAGAACGTGCGCGCCGGCACTGGGACACTTTTGCCCAGCAGCAGCACTGCTCCGCATTCCCTCTTGGCAGGTCTCGGGTGGTGCGCGAGCAGCGGCTGCAGTTTCTCTGTCTGCTTGGAGGCTGGGGCTCCTGGAGGTCATCGTGAGACCTCCCTTTCTGCAGAAGCCCTGCAGGGCTTGACTGGGGGTTGGGGGAGTTGGAAGTAACAGCATTTCTAGAGGGCCAAAACCAGGATCTCAAAGAGGAACTTTAGTGAAAACAAACTAGAAGCCAAGGCAGGCAACTTGTCAAGAGAAGCTAGAAGTCAAGTTCTGTTTTCTGGGACGGTGCTTCTGAAACTTTAACGTGCAAAGGAATCACCAGGGGAGTTTGCTACAAACGCAGATTGTGTTTCTGGAGGTCTGGGAGGGAGCCTGAGGTCCTGCATTTTGGCAAGCTTCTGGGTGACTCACAGCTGTTTTGATCCCCCTGGAGGAACCAGGATTTGGTAGCAAAGTGTTGGCCTATGAGTTGAGCTCTGGTGCTCCCTGATGGCCGCGTCCCTGGCAGCACAGCCTCAGTGCTCAGGGGTGAGTCCTGGTTGAGAGTCAGTGGAGCCTGGTGGTTACGAATGCAGATACCAAGCCACACTGTCTGGGCTTGAATTCTGGCTATTCGTTAGGTGAATGATGTTACACACATTACTTAGTCTCTCTGTGCCTGTTTTCCTCAACTGTAAAATGAGAATTAAATGAGGTGATGTATGTAAAGCAAGTAGAATAGTACGTGTGCATGCATGCTCAGTCCTGTCTGACTCTTTGCAACTCCATGGACTGTACCCCACCAGGCTCCTCTGTCCATGGAATTCTCCAGGTAAGAATCCTGGAGTGGTTGCCGTTTCCTCCTCCAGGGCGAAGAGTACCTGGTTCACTGTAAATGCGCGTGAAATGTTAGTTGCTGCTGTTACTATCATTTGGTTGCTGAGTTCAGAGTCCTGCCTTCTGCTGCCTGCCTTGGCTGTAGACTTCTCTTGTCAAAAATGAAAAGGGTTCTCACTGGGTCATCTGTACTTCAGAGGTGCTGCAAGAAATCTCTCCTTTTGATCAATGAGGTCTGGGGTCTTCCCTGGTGGTCCAGTGGTTAAGAATCTGCCTTGCAGTGCAAGGAGCACACTGTGGGTCAATCCCTTGTTGGGTAACTAAGATCCCACATGCCATGGAGCAACTAAGTCCGGGGGCTACAACACTGAGCTTGCTCTCTCTAGAGCCCACACACCACAACTAGAGGGTCCACGCGCTGAAACAAAAGACGGTGCAGTGAAGATCGTGCAGCACCTAAGACCCCTCGTAGCCAAATAAATACATGAGGTCTAGAAATAAAGTCTACAGAAGGCAGCTGGAACCTCGCTTTCATGTGCATGCCAGTCCTGTTTGTAGCTCCAATGCCCTGTGCAGCCTAGTGGATTGTGAAAGATGTGGGCCCCCAAGTGCAAGGCAGGTACATTTCTGGGAGCTGCAGATGGAGGACCCCTTGTCTTGAGGTTGTGGGGTCTAAGTTGCCAGTTATCCCTAGGCATCCTGCCTGGCAGGGTGCAGGTGGCATGGAAGCAATCTCTCGTATTTTCCTCCTGAGAGGAGGCCAGCGCAAGTGCAAGTACATCACTCTGTCTCAGCTTTCCTTTTCTAAGCGTGTCAGTGCTCAAAAATAGAAATTCGCAGAGGCGGAGCTCTGGCTTTGTGGAGACCAGCATCCAGCCTGTCAGTCTCCCATTGCAACCCCTCCGAGAGTCCCTGCCTGCTCGTCAGCCAGCACGATGCTTCAGGCTGAACCCAGGACTCAGCTTGTGCCGGAATGTGGATCTGTGGCATTAACCACCTGGGAGTGTCATATCGTAGACATCAGAGGCGGCAGGGGGGCCTGGTTCTAGTTGGCAGCCTGGGAACAGTCGATGCTTCTGTAAGACTCCCACAGTCAAGGGAACGTGCTGTGCTTCGCAGGAGCCCTGGGTTTCATTGTGCTCAGAATAAACTCTAGTGACTCCCATTGTTGACGGGCCTGGGTGGGAGACCCCAGGGTAGATAGCAGGAGGTGGCTGTGAACCAAGCTCACCTGCCAGGGCCTCTTTCCTGCGGAAGAGCAGGTCAGTGGATCACCTGGAGTCGGGTGTATGTTCGTCATGACACACGGGAGCTTGCAAGAATCTCAGCCCCTGGAGCAGTGTCTGATATGCTGCTAGAAAACTTAAGGAAGAAAACATGGTTTGAGTCTGACCAAGAGTGTGGGGTAGGAACCTGTCCCCAATAATTGTGATCTTCAGCAAATTTATTATCCTCTCTGTAGCTCATTTTCCTCATCTATAAAACAAGGGTAGTATTTTCCTTCAAAATGTGTTGAGACAATTCAAGAGAAAATGCACTTAAAAAGCATCCCAGGTATATAATAGCATTGATAACATTAGTTGTCTCTAGAGAGGAGGATGAAATTCCCAGGGGGATGCAGGAGAAGGAGACCTTTTTACTGTGTACCCTTTTGTAACTTGAATTTTGAATCACATGAATAGTTAATCTATTTAAAATGTTAATTTAAAGATAAAATAGATGTCATAAAATGTATTGATGGGGACTTACCTGGTAGCCCAGCAGTTAAGACTCCACGATTCCAATGCAGGAGGCGCAGGTTCAATCCCTGGTCAGAGAACTAAGATCCCATATGCCCTGTGGTGTGCGGCCCTCCCACCCACTGCCACCAAAAAAAAAGTATTGATGAGTTTCTCAGAAAGGTGATCACGCCTAGCTGTTCAGTTCAGTTCAGTCGCTCAGTCATGTCCAACTCTTTGCGACCTCATAGACTGCAGCACACCAGGCCTCCCTGTCCATCACCAACTCCCAGAGTTTACTCAAACTCATGTCCATTGAGTCAGTGATGCCATCCAACCATCTCATCCTCTGTCATCCCCTTCTCCTGTCTTCAATCTTTCCAGCATCAGGGTGTTTTCCAATGAGTCAGCTCTTCGCATCAAGTGGCCAAACTATTGGAGTTTCAGCTTCAACATCAGTCCTTTCAATGAATATTTAGGACTGATTTCCTTTAGGATGGACTGGTTGGATCTCCTTGCAGTTCAAGGGACTCTCAAGAGCCTTCTCCATCACCACATTTCAAAAGCATCAATTCTTCGGCACTCAGCTTTCTTTATAGTCCAACTCTTACTTCCATGCATGACCACTAGAAAAACCATAGCCTTGACTAGACAGACCTTTATTGGCAAAATAATGTCTCTGCTTTTTAATATACTGTCTAGGTTGGTCATAACTTTTCTTCTGAGGAGTAAGGGTCTTTTAGTTTCGTGGCTGCAGTGATTTTAGAGCCCAAAAAAATAAAATCTGTCACCGTTTCGACTGTTTCCCCATCTGTTTGCCATGAAGTGATGGGACCAGATGCCATGATCTTAGTTTCCTGAATGTTGAGCTTTAAGCCAACTTTTTCACTCTCCTCTTTCACTTTCATCAAGAGGCTTTTTAGTTCTTGGCTTTCTGCCATGAATGGTGTCATTTGCATATCTGAGGTTATTGATATTTCTCTTGAATCCAGCTTGTACTTCATCTAGCCCAGCATTTCTCTTGATGTACTCTGCATATAAGTTAAATAAGCATGGTGACAATGTACAGCCTTAACGTACTCCTTTCCCCATTTGGAACCAGTCTGTTGTTCCATGTCCAGTTCTAACTGTTGCTTCCTAACCCGCATATAGGTTTCTCAAGAGGCAGATTAGGTGGTCTGGTATTCCCATCTTTTTCAGAATTTTCCACAGTTTATTGTGATCCACACAGTCGAAAGCTTTGGCATAGTCAATAAAGCAGAAATAGATGTTTTTCTGGAACTCTCTTACTTTTTCGATAATCCAACGGATGTTGGCAATTTGATCTCTGGTTCCTCTGCCTTTTCTAAAACCAGCTTGAACATCTGGAAGTTCACGGTTCACATACTGTTGAAGCCTGGCTTGGAGAATTTTGAGCATTACTTTGCTAGTGTGTGAGATGAGTGCAATTGTTCTGTAGTTTTAGCATTCTTTGGGATTGGAATGAAAACTGACCTTTTCCAGTCCTGTGGCCACTGCTGAGTTTTCCAAATTTGCTGGCATATTGAGTGCAATACTTTCATAGCAGCATCTTTTAGGATTTGAAATAGCTCCACTGGAATTCCATCACCTCCACTAGCTTTATTCCTAGTGATGCTTCCCGAGGCCCACTTGACTTCGCATTCCAGGATGTCTGGCTCTAGGTGAGTGATCACACCATCGTGATTATCTGGGTCGTGAAGATCTTTTTTGTACAGTTCTTCTGTGTATTCTTGCCACCTCTTCTTAATATCTTCTGCTTCTGTTAGGTCCATACCATTTCTGTCCTTTATTGAGCCCATCTTTGCATGAAATGTTCCTGTGGTATCTCTAATTTTCTTGAAGAGATCTCTAGTCTTTCCCATTCTATTATTCTCCTCTGTCTTTGCACTGATCACTGAGGAAGGCTTTCTTATCTCTGCTTGCTATTCTTTTGGAACTCTGCATTCAAATGAGTGTATCTTTCCTTTTCTCCTTTGCCTAGCTGTACAAGTAATAAATTTTTGCCTAAAGTAAACAGACGCTGAAAGCTCTCAGGCCATGTTCATTTCCTGTCCCTGTCCCACGTTGATCCAGCCCTTAGGCCAGGTGTTTCTGGAGTCCCCCATACCCATGGATACATGGGAGGAAATCCTACAGACACACACCTTCTGCCTCTTGGGACAAGAACTTGATGGCCAGGGCCCTGGAGAGGCCTGGAGAAGGGGCTGCCTGCCAAATGAAATGGTGGTGACCCAGCCCAGGCTGCGGGGCCATGGAGCTGTGGCAGGAGACACCCACGCAGACCAAAGCGTGAGTGAAGAAAGACAGGGAGTCTGTCAGCCTAGGGTGGGTGACACCATCCAGGGCAACTGCAGTCTTGTTCCTCTGCTGATGCGGCCTCTGCCTGCATACCACAGGACTGCGCTTGCTTCTCATATGGCTTCCCCATCTCTTCTCCCTTGTGATTCTCATAGCCTCCTAGTGATGGGTGGATAGTTACACCCAGGGCCTGAGGCCAAGAGGGAGTAAGTGACTTGCCTCTGATCACGGAGGAACAGCATAAGTAGGAGCAGCTCACACTTACCCCAGGTTTTTTCGGTTCCACGGCCTGTACTTGGAACTGTCCTCTTGCATGATTTGGCTTTCTTTCCTTAACAATTCTATGAGATAGGTATTAACACCAACTCTGTATCACAGATTAGGGGGGAAGAAGCTAAAGAGGATTAGTAATTACCTAAAGTCACGCAGCTAGTAATGGCAAAAGCAGGATTCAACAGAGGCAGCCCTGACCCTCTACCACATCACGCCTGGACAAGAACCCAGGAGAACCGTGCTACTTGTTTGGCATAAACAAGGTTCTCTCCGCTTTGTTAGGAAAAAGTGCCTCTTTGTTATGTTACCACCAACAAGGACTCCGTGGCTTCTGCAGGTTCCTACTTCAGTCTCTGGAAGATTTGGACAGAAGCTTAAGGAAACTGAACTCCCGCCTTTTTGTGGTCCGAGGACAGCCGGCTGACGTGTTCCCAAGGCTGTTCAAGGTACGTGCGCAGAGTCCAGGACGACAGTGGGAGTCTGCTCCTAGGGTTTCCCCACAGACTGAATGAGATGATGTTCTGACTGAGGAAATGGAAACAGTCAGGGATGGGCTGACCACACACTGCTAGGGAAGTTGGGAGCGAATGAAGCTGGTCAGCTGCCCACAGAATGGAAACTGTGTTAAGGGAAAAATCAAGGAATCTGGTATCTTGTTGGAAAGTTCCCAGCTTAGTTCAGACATGGGATGTGGCAAGTTATTTCACCCTAGATATCCCTGGCTTCCTTAAATATTTTCTTGGTTCAAGCCAGCAAGATTTGTTAGGGCTCTTCTTGCGCCAGGAGTTTGAGGGTGAGGCTTCCTGTTTATCTAGGGGCGTTTCCCCTCTTGCTTTGCTCTTCTTATTGGGAAAAAAAAATCAGCCTCTTTAATGGGAGTGTCCCTACTTCCTCCATAAATGATCGACAGAATCTTCATTTCAGTGCCACATGGGCCCCTGGCTGCTGTATCAGGCAGCCAGCCCAGTTGCCCCCACAAACCCTTTATCATACTCATTTTCTAAGACCCAAGTGGAGGCGTAAGTGCTCGTGAACAGAGGCTCTAGTGCATCAGCGCACAGCTGCTTCTGGGCCTGTCTGCACCCTGCTTCCTTTCCTGTTCTTCCTGGGGGGCAAAGACAAGAGGAAAGACTACATGTCAAGGCAGGCAGCCGAGTAAATGCTTCAGCGTTCACTTCCCCTCCCCACACCCCCACGCACAGACACACGCACAAATCGCACAGTGCTGGTAGGAGCCAGCCTCACTGGGGGCTGCCCGTGAGTCAAGCACTGTTCTCGGTGCACGCTCTGTGTCCGTTAATGCCTGTACTCCCGGCCGCCGCCCTCAGACCTAGGTGCTGCTGTCCCTGTTCCGCAGACGGGGAAGCAATAGTTCGCCCATGCCTGCAAAACTCAGAGCAGCAGTCTGGGAGCTGAGCCCCAGCTCTGAGCCCAGAGCTGTGTTTGTGACCACCATAGCATTAAACACAGGGGCCTCTCTTCCCCCGCCGCACTGCCCCCACCTCCCAGCACCTCAGAGGCCAGCCCACTAATAGCCCAGAGATACAGACACAGCGTCCATTCTCTGTATATCATTAAGCTTCTGCTATGTGTGCGGCCCCACACCAGGTCCTAGGGTGATGAAGAATGAGATGACACGATCTCTGCTCCGAGTACTCACACTAATGGAGGAAGCCGGCACGTAGTGGGCAGCTTCACTGCCGTATGGTAACTGCTGTGATGGGAAACGGGCAGGTGCAGGAGAATCTTTCTAAAGAGGGTCAGGGAGGCTTCTTGGAGAAGGTGTCATCTAATAATAACACTTTTATTATTATTCATAGGGTTGTGAGGCTTTAACCTTGTAACCTATTATGAACTGCTAAGCATAGTTCTTGGCTCATAGTAAGTGCCCAATGAATGTTTAGTGCTAACCTTAGCCTTGGAGGAGAGATAAGCAGCTCTGCCCGGGACCCACACCCCGCAGGACTGAGTCAAGACTGGACCGGCGTGTGCGTAGCCAGGATGTTTGCCCCGAGGGTTCAGAGTTTAAGAGACTGTGGCCGAGACTTCGGTTGGAGTGTGGTTTCCTCCTGCTAGTTGCCTGCTCTAGGGCTTTCTGTGGGTTCCAGAAAGGGTACAGCCTTTCAGTGGGCCGCTCTCTCCCAGATCTGCTAGGAAATACAGAAATTTCTCCCAGACATGACTAAAGACTTGGAAAAGAATTCCCTTCTTTTAAAACATGTGGCCCCTCTGCTCTGGTTTCTCTGACCTCTGGGCCAAGGGCTGCTTCTCCTTTCCCAGCTGTCTGAGAGCTGGAGCCTACTAGCTCTGTTTGCTACTGGCCTCAGGAGTGTTGCCGTGGAAACTGTGAGGATACTTCACATCGCCCAAGTCTGCCGAGAAAACTAGGCCAGAAGTTTGCAGGACCCTGAGGAGCTCTGGGAAAGGCCTGCTGAGCGGGCGGGAGGTGGCGATCCTGTGCCTCTTTCTGGGACAGGGGGCTCCCTTGGGAGCGTGTATTTATAGCCTCCTGCTGCATTCTTCTACCACAAGGATGCCGGCAGCGCCCAGAGCTGCCCACCTCTTTCCTGATCCCACAGGGACCGCTAGCCTCCGGCTCCACTGTTGTGGGCTGTTGGCCTCTCCTCAAGGGCCTGCCCTCCTCAAACCTCATGGCCCTCAGACGGTTGGCTTTCTGGTTCAGGTTGTTTTCCCCAGTTTGTTCTGACAGGTCTCCCGATGTGCTCGGTTTCCTCTCGGCAGGGAGCTGAGTGCCCGCCCAGCTTCCTTCTCCCCAGCAGTGGTGAGCATTACAGATTCTCTCCCCTCACAGGAATGGGGGGTGACCCGCCTGACCTTTGAGTATGACTCTGAACCCTTTGGGAAGGAGCGGGACGCAGCCATCATGAAGATGGCCAAGGAGGCTGGTGTGGAGGTGGTCACTGAGAACTCGCATACTCTCTACGACCTGGACAAGTAAGAGATGGGTCCCAGGACTCAGCTTGCCTATTGCGGGAGTTGGTGGTTTGGGCCCCTGCTGAGCGGAACTCAGGGAGGTTCAGCAGTAGGGCCCCCTGACACATGGGGCATGGAGAGCCGGGGGAGAATAGGTCAGAGTGGAGGCCCGTAGAACAGCTCAAAGAGCTTACCCGATTTGGGTGCAGAGAGGCTCATTCGGCCCAAGAGACGCAAACAGGATCTTCACAGATCTGCTCCTAACATGATCCAGGCCCGCCCACCCACCCTACATACTCCTGCTTCCATCCTGCTGCTCAGAAACCGCCCTCTGACCTCAGTGGGGCCTGTCCGTGGCCCCTCCCAGTAGATCTCTGTTCTCACAGGCACAGCCTCTGTTCCCCAGCTGCGTTCCCTGGGCCCCCCTGGCTCTTAGGTTTTCAGGCCTCGCATTTAGGTGTTGCCCCGGAGGCTTGAGAGATCTCTGCGGGGCCCTGTGCTTTCAGAGAGGCCAAGAGGAAACCCCCTCCTCCCCTTCCTTCCCTGCCAGAGCTGTCCCTATTCCGCTGCTGCCGCCACGGCGGCTCCCCGCCCGCCTCCCCTAGACCGGTGGTGGCTGCTGGGAGGCCAGGTCACACAGCTCTGCATGTGAGCTGGACTCTGCTCACGGGAGGCGCTGGGTGTGGAGCGCCTCCTCCTGCCACGTGCCAGAGGAGGAGGCGGGAGGTACTGCAGGGGCAGCAGCCAACCTTCTGCCTCCGCTGATAGAGAGGAGGAGAGAGGAACTGAGAAAGGAACTCACCCGGCAAGTCCCGGCTTGCTGTCAGCTGCTGCTTGGCCAACAGGAGCCCCGGGAGTCTGGCTCCAGCCCATCCCAATTCATCCTTACATAAACAGCCTCAGTTCGCCTCTAAACTCTCCTGTAGCTTTTCTTCTTACCTGAGTGCAGCTGTGTTTCCTGGGCTCATGAAAAAATACTTTGTGAACTGCAAAAAACTCTTTAAGGTTGAGTTGTGACTGTAAATCCCGAGCCTCTGATTTAGGGAGGGACAGGCTGTTCCCCACCTCTCTTTTCTAGTAACTAGGGCCCAAGGAGAGAATGAGTTTCCAACCAAGGAACACATTTGCAGCCCTCATCAAAGGACTTGCTGGAGGCTTACGCTGGGGTAGAGACAGTCCACAGGGCACCCTGTGGCTTGGACAGGCAGGCCAAGAACCGTGAAGGCCAGTGGGGACTTTCCTGTGATAAGAGACATATGGTGAGTCTCTGTCTTTAGGCGCTCCACACCGGCAGCAGGGAACCTGGAATTGAGCCCCAGCTTTGGCCCTGAGTTGCTCCGTTACCCGAGGCATCTGCTCCAGCAATCTGGGCTTCATTTCCCTCTCCGTAACATGGAGACGTAGCCTCCCTTGCCCCCTCCTTTCCCCCTAGGGGTGGGACTCAGAGCAGATGAGGATAGGCCACCCTCCAAGCCTGCGCAGTCTGGGCTCTTTTCTGGGTGGGCAGGGACCTGAGACGAAGGGCCTCATGAGTGACGGCAGGCGTCTTTGGGATTCCCAGGATCATTGAGCTGAACGGGCAGAAGCCGCCCCTTACCTACAAGCGCTTTCAGGCCATCATCAGCCGCATGGAGCTGCCCAGGAAGCCCGTGGGCTCCATGACCAGCCCGCAGATGGAGGGCTGCCGGGCCGAGATCCAGGAAAACCACGACGAGACCTACGGCGTGCCCTCCCTGGAGGAGCTGGGTGCGTACTCCTGCCCGAGACGCTTGTACTGTCACCACCTTTTTTGTTAAAAAAAAAAAAAAAGCTTACTATTTTTTTTTCTTTTTCGTCAAAGTAATGCATGTTATTGTGGACTCTTTAGAAAATACAGAGAGATGAAAATGGAAATAACTGTCACAGTTACCTACCACTGATAATTTTGCAGCAATCCTTCTGGTCTTTTTTCCTGTTCATATTCACATGTTCAGCTTCTGTTTCTAGTTCATGACTATTTTTGTACTTTTACCTCTCAGACGATATAGACATAGCCTAGTGTTGGCATCAGTGGGCTTCTTAATACCAACATAACTGGTATTGCTTCTGATGAAAGGGGCTATGTCAGCCTCTCTCCCCTTCCTCCCCTATCACACAGTTTTTTTTGATCTGAACGAAGTTAGCCTTTCTCACCTGAAAACCACAGCTGCAGCCAGCTGACCTGCCAGGGCCAGCCCTATAGGATTGTTCTCACCTGCCTATAATGAGACGTGGCTGAGATGAGGGAGGCAAGGGAAAGGAGAGAAGAGGTCACAGTGGGAAGAAAACCTGCATGACTTAGAAAACATCACTAAGGAAACAGTAAGGATTCTCTCAGCGACTTTCCTGGTGGCTCAGACGGTACAGCGTCTGCCTACAATGCGGGAGACCCAGGTTCGATCCGTGGGTGGGGAAGATCTCCTGGAGAAGGAAATGGCAACCCTCTCCAGTACTCTTGCCTGGAAAATCCCATGGACGGAGGAGCGTGGTAGGCTACAGTCCATGGCGTCACGAAGAGTCGGACACGACTGAGCCACTTCACTTCACTTTGCGTTAGTCCCGTTAGCACCAAGAATGCCATAGTTCAGTTCGTACAGAGCTCAGAGAACAGACAGCAGGTGAGGACTTGCTGAGCTGTAAGCAGACTGACCTGACCTCCAGTCCTGTGACCTGCTGCTCCTCGTGTAGGGTTCCCCACTGAAGGACTCGGCCCAGCGGTTTGGCGGGGAGGAGAGACGGAAGCTCTGGCCCGCCTGGATAAGCACCTGGAACGGAAGGTATGGCCCCGGTTCTGAGACACAGGGCTTCAGGTGCTGACACCCCCATGCAGCCAGGGAGATGGAGCCAGGTTCGTGTCCCTTAGTGCCTCTTAACTCAAGCTGGCTGAAGGAGTCTTTATGTCAGTAACAGCAACAAGAGCAGCTACCGCTTAGAGCGTGCTCACACCATGGGCTGGGCATGGGCTGGTCATGGGCTGGTCATGGGCTGGGCACCTCTAGGTCTAGCACCTGCTTTGCTGTTTCCTTTCATCTTTCCATCTGCCCTGCAAGGGAGGTATTAAGCTCTCCATTTTACCGATGAGGAAATCAAGACTTCCGGTGGTTAAGTAACTTGCCTGAGGTCACGTAGTTACTAAGTAGCAGAGTGAGATCTTGTTCTACATGGTTCTAAAACTTGGGCTAGATTGCTTTTTTCCCATCTGTGTGTCCCCTTACTAAGAGGTCAGTGGGTAAGAGGACAGATACTCTCTTACTAAGAGGATATCTGGTAGTGAGCCCACTCCCAGAGTCCGAGGTGGGCTTAGCTCTACTTTACCCACTTGAACTGAGATTGGGGAAGGGTTGGGTCACCACAGGAACATTAAGTGTTGTTACCAGAAAGAGGGGGCCAAACAATATGATCTTTACCAGTGGGTTACCCAGTAGTAGCTGAGGGCAAACATCTCTCCACAAAAGTGTCCCAGTTATTAAATGAAAAAGGAACAATGGAATCTTGCAGCCCCTAGTGATTCACTAATGACTGCTAATGTCAAGGATAGCGGCCGTCAGGCATGCTCCCCCTGTAGTCTTGGCAAAGACAGGAAACCTGAGTCCAAGCCAGTCTGGTACCAGCCACCAGTCTGCAAGCAGCACACAGGCCAGAGGAATGCGTTGAACTGCACCCGTAAGAACACAGGGAAATCTTGTATTGTGGGAATTAGTGCAAGTCAAAGGTCTTGAGTTCTTTTACAAGAAATCTAAAGGGAAAAGAAGGAAATGGCAGGAAATGCATAGAATAAAATAAATAACACGTCAAACTCTTTTACATGACCAAGACTAAACAAAATGTGCCTAGGGACGTATATTTGGATGAAAAAAGAATAGAAAACACTTAAAAATGCAAGGAATAACTGAAAAGGTAAAGCCCTCCCTTCCTAATGTGCTTTGCAAAAAACAGAAAAATATAAACATTTTTAAATGCCAGGACCTGATTATTAACAAAGTTGGGCAGGTGGTCACTGATGGAGCAGGGAAGGGACCTGACTAGCCAGGATGTAGGTGGGCTTCTGGGGTGGCCGGCAAGGTACTGATTCTTGAACTTTGGTGGTGGTTGCAGAGGCATTTGCCTTGGAATAATTCATTAAGCCACCCATCAGTGTGCTTTTGTATCTATGTTTCACTTAAAAAGATTTTCAAAGAGTGGTGGGCAAGGATGTGAGCAGGCAAATACACCTTGTGTCAGAGGTGTTTAACCAATACCTGAGGATCACCTGCTGGGAAGGTGGCCTTGAGGCTGAGGCTTGAAGGAAGAGTCAAAATTAACCAAGGAAAGGGAGCTGCGTGTGCAAAGGCTAGCAAGAGCATAATGCTTCAAGAAGAGTGGCGAGGGAGGAAGCTAGAAACATGGGCCTCCTGCAGACTGCAGGGTGCTTGTGAGCCTTGTTTAGGATTTGGAACTCTAGCCTGAGAACACCAGGAGGCCTGGTGCAGGCGTTGCCCTCAGGGACAGGCATTTTAAAGAACCACTCTGCTCCCAGTGTGGACAGTGGACTAGAGGGGACAAGAACTGATGCAGAGAGGCAGGTGGGAGGCTGTCACAGTTGTCCAGTATAGATAGTCTTAACCTAAACCAGGTCGATGGCAATAGGGAATGGAAAGAAAAGGACAGAGTGGAGAAATACTTGGACAGTAGGATTGACATGACCTGGTGAGGGAGGGCAGGTGAAGGTGATAGCCAGGCTCTTGGCTTGGGCAGCGAGGTGGATGACAATGCACTTTCTGAGGCAAGGCATGCCAATGGAAGGGCAGTTTAAAGAAAAGAGCCTGCTACCCTTGAGGCCTGAAAGTCAATCAAGTGGATATCTCTGACGGGGAGTTGGATAGGTGATTTGGGAGTCTAGGTCGCAGTCGGGGTGCAGGCTAGAGTCGTGGTGATTGTCTGCAAGGAAATAGCCTTAGAGGATCCACGGGACAGGATGAACTCGGCTGGAGCACAGTGGGGTAGAGGCCCTAGGACAGAGCCCTGGGACGCCAATACTTAAGGGGTTGTGAGTCGCGGTGGAGCTGGTGAAACATGAATGGCCAACCAGGTGAGAGGTGACCGGGGCCAACGGAATGGTGGGTGTGGAGACGGGGGCGCGGGCAGCAGGGTGAGTGGCTGGGAGGTCCAGAAACAAAAGGACAGAAAATGCCCACAGGATTCAGTGGCGTGGACATCATGGAGGCTCTGGTGGGAGTGGTGGAGGGGGACGTGGAGGTGGGTTCGAGGAAATAGAGTGAGGCTGGCCATGAAGGGAGGAAAGAGGATGCAGGGGGTGTCTGCAGGGTGACCGGAAGGTATTTGTTTTTGTTTTGTTTGCAAAGAACCGAGACCATTTCCCCAGTGTTCTTGGAGTGGACACGGAAGAGAGGGAGAGGTGGGATGTGTGCAAGAAGGAATGGAGGAGGGCTCCAGAGCCAGGTGGGGGCCTTAGGCTTGGGCAGGGTCTCAGCGGGGGTGGGTGCAGGTGAGTCTGTAGATTTGGTGGCTAAAAGTTGAGATGTTTCCTACCTGATGGCTTTCATTTCCTTATCATGAGGAAAGAAGGTCATCTGCTGAAGAGGGGTGGGTAAGTATGGAATTGGAGATCTCAAGAGGGTATAAGTTTGTGAAATAGTCCTCACAAAGAACAAGAGGGCATTAGGAATTGAGAAAGAAAATAGTTGTTAGAGGGAGTGGAAAAGACTGGAGTCAGTCCCTCCGCCCCGTCTCTTACCATCTCTGTAACGCTTCTTAGCCTTATTTCCTCATTTTCAAAAGGAGGTGACAAATGCTACCTCACGGGATTGTTAATAGCAAGTGAGAGAACAGGTGTCCCTGAGTTGTGGAGGTTAAGCACCCTCCCAGCAACTGCTGATGAGAGAAACAAGACAAGTGACCCCCGCAATTCATGACTATGGGTCCGCAGTAGTGGGTTTCTCAGTGCTGTGAGCGGCGGGCGGAAGGGCCTGGGTGAGTGTTCACAGCCTCAGGGCGCCTGTGGCAGCTGGAGCTGAACGAGAGCGGTCCTCTTCTGTGACGTGGGAGCCCCATTCCTTTCTTCTGTAGGGTCGTGGCCCGTTCCGTGCTTTCAGAAACTTTCAGATCTGTCAGTTTATTTAATCTCCAGCAGGTAGGAAACTTTCTTCTCATGTAATAGAAAAGTTGCTGAGGGGCTAAATAACTTACTACAGTCATAGCACAAATTAAACAGAGTCAGGGTGAGAACTTGGGCCCCATTTTTTGGTTGGTGGTGGTTCCATCAGAAATTGTGCCAGCCTGCAGGGGTGGGACGTGCACAGGACTCTTGTCCAGGCTCCGTGGCCTTCTGGTCTCCGACCTTAAGCAGGTTCCTTAACCACCGGGTGCATCAGGCGTTTTCCTCGGCAGCATCCCAGTCTGCCCTTCCTCCGCCCTCTCTTCCTGCTGCAGGCCTGGGTTGCCAACTACGAGAGGCCCCGGATGAATGCCAACTCCCTGCTGGCCAGCCCCACGGGCCTCAGCCCCTACCTGCGCTTTGGCTGCCTCTCCTGCCGTCTCTTCTACTACCGCCTGTGGGACCTGTACAAGAAGGTGAGTGCCGTCAGCCCGCCCCCGCGTGCCGCCGAGAGGACCGGGGTCTTCTGGGCCTGCAGGGAGGCCTTCCTTCGGGCTAAAGTGTGGGTACTGTCCAGAGACAGTGGGGAGGAGGCCACGTCTGAGAGGTGGCAGAGCCAAGCACAGCCCCAACCGCCGATGGAAACCAAATCCAGCTTCTCAAGGGGAGCCGGACTGGCCGACCTCAGGGTGTGAGCCTGGGGTGGCAGCGCTGCCAGCAGCAGGGGGCTGAGGACTGAGCCCTCAGGGTGGGAGGCAGGGTGGGCAAGGCTGCAGCCAGTCCTGAGGTGAGGAGCACCGTGGCCGGCTACGGGGCGGTGTCCAGACCATCTCGCAGCGCTTGCCCATCAGTGATGAGGAAGTAGCCAGAGGGCCGAATGCAGGGCTGGATGGGGCAACAGGCAGGGCGCCTTGTGTGTTCCCGCCCCCACAAAGAGAGAGGGCCACACCTCCAGCTCTTCAGATTCATCGGGTCATCCTTGCATCTGCGTTGTTTCATGTGTCCTTACTGTTGCCAGTGTCCAGATTTTGTGGCCTGGGGTAGCCTTGCCAGCTCAGTGGGTAACCTTGTGATTTTAGGAAAATTATCATTCCCTTGGGGCTTCCCAGGTGGCACAGTGGTAAAGAATCTGCCTGCCAATGCAGGAGACACAAGAGACACAGGTTCGATACCTGGATTGGGAAGATCCCCTGGAGGAGGGCGTGGCCACCCACTCCAGCATTCTTGCCTGGAGAATCCCAGGGACAGAGGAGCCTGGGGCTACATACAGTCCAGAGGGTTGAAAAGAGTTGGATGTGACTGAGTATACACGCATCATTCGCTTGGAGGTCTGATGTCTTAGGTCCTTCATGGCCCCAGATCCAGGCTGTTGGGCATCACGTATTTAACCAAAATCTAGATTGAGCGTTTTTGTGTCTGTGCTGTTGAGAAACTCCCTTTGAAGCTTTAGAAAGTGGAGCTACACACAGGCCCCTGAGGACAAGGGTCATGACCAGCCTGGGGAGCTCGGTTCCCAGCTCCTGAGTCCCGCAGCACTGCCCCTTCCGCTTCCTGCCGACCCTCAGCCGTTCTTGGTGCTCAGAGCAGCAGTGGGCACAACCAGGGTGCCGGGTTCAGTCTGCGGGCACCCTCTGCCATGTCTCCCAGGGCATGGCCCCTCCATGCATGAGGGTGGAGGTGGCAGCTCTGGATTCCTTTGTGGGGAGGCCTGAGTGGTGCCGGGGCGGGGCCCACATTTGTACCTGTGCCGTCCCCGCCCCCAGGTGAAGCGGAACAGCACGCCCCCGCTCTCCCTGTTCGGGCAACTCCTGTGGCGAGAGTTCTTTTACACAGCGGCCACCAACAACCCCAGGTTCGACCGCATGGAGGGGAACCCCATCTGCATCCAGATCCCCTGGGATCGCAACCCTGAGGCCCTGGCCAAGTGGGCCGAGGGCAAGACAGGCTTCCCCTGGATTGACGCCATCATGACCCAGCTGAGGCAGGAGGGCTGGATCCACCACCTGGCCCGGCACGCCGTGGCCTGCTTCCTCACGCGCGGGGACCTCTGGGTCAGCTGGGAGAGCGGTGTCCGGGTGAGTGCTCTCTCAGCGGGCAGCCCCCTTGGGGGCTGGGGGGTGGGCTGGGACCCCTGGGTCCAGGAAATTCCCTCCGGATCCTTCTTGGCTTGCCCGCAGCAGAAGGCTTTGATGCTCTTCTCCAGGGGGCATGTGGTAATGGGGGGAGACCCATGGTCGTAGGCCCCCCAGAGGCTCATGGTTTCTCCTGCCTGCGTCTAGGTGTTCGATGAGCTGCTCCTGGACGCGGATTTCAGCGTGAACGCCGGCAGCTGGATGTGGCTGTCCTGCAGCGCTTTCTTCCAGCAGTTCTTCCACTGCTACTGCCCGGTGGGCTTTGGCCGCCGCACAGACCCCAGTGGAGACTACATCAGGTGAGGATGCAGACCAGGCTCTCTGACCACTGCAGCCTCCTCCTTGGGTGACATACACTTGGCCTTTGAAGGAGGCTCCCAGCGCACTGACAGGTCATCTGGTGGGTGTGTTTCAGGCGATACCTGCCGAAACTGAAAGGGTTCCCCTCCCGGTACATCTACGAGCCCTGGAACGCCCCAGAGTCCATTCAGAAGGCAGCCAAGTGTGTCATTGGTGTGGACTACCCCCGGCCCATCGTCAACCACGCCGAGGCCAGCCGGCTCAACATCGAGCGGATGAAGCAGGTTTACCAGCAGCTCTCCCGCTACCGGGGACTCTGTAAGGAGCCACCCCCCAACCATCCCCTCATCCCCGAACAGAGGGGACAGCACCTCCAGCCTCCCGGGGTGGGGATGGGGATGGGGATTCCCAGATATTTGCAGAGGGACACCGCTGAGCACTGCCTTTCAGGCTGTTGACTTGACTTCCTGGGCACAGGCCGCTCAGGCTGGCCTGAATTAGCTACAGCCAGTGGAGAGAGATAGGACCTAGGACCCCACTGTCTTGTCCTCACCGGCCCTGGGGACCTGTGCAGTCCTGTGAGTTTGCATTCCAATTACTCCCCTGCCTCCTTCCCAGGTCTGCTGGCGTCTGTCCCTTCCTGTGTGGAAGACCTCAGCAACCCAGTTGCGGAGCCCAGCTCGAGCCAGGCGGGGAGCTCGAGCAGTGCGGGTGAGTACAGCTGGCCTCCGGGGGCCTGTGCCCGTCCCAGGGGCACTGCAGAGCTACCCCCACCTCAGTCTCGGGGGCCTGAGGACGGAGACCAGAACACTCATGCCCCGGTGGAGCTCGTATTCCCCCTGGGGACACGGATGGTAAAGGAACCGTGCAGGGTCATGTCAGATACCAAGTGCTTTGCGGGAAAGTAAAGTCGAATGACCTGATAAAAGAGCCCTGGGGAGGGGGGTGACTTTAGGTGGAGGGCCCTACGTGGTAAGCAGAGCCAGCCTTTCGAGAACAGGGGAAGAGCATCCCAGGCAAAGGGAATAGCAAGAAAAGACACAGAGACAGAATTGAGCTGCCTGTCCCAGGAATGAGAGGAGGGAGGCCAGTGGGGCCAGCATGTCCTGAGTGACGAGCTGGAGTGAGACGAGGATGGATGGCCGGAGCAGCGCCATGTAGACTCCGCGTCCACGGGGAGGGTTAGCATTCCCTCATGTGCAGGGAGAAGGCGCTGATGGGGTCAGCAGGGCAGAGGCATGACTGCTTTGTGATTTGTGATTTGTGTGGAGAGCACAGTGTGGGCAGGAACCCCTGAGGACGGGGAGGCTGGACGGGGAGACAAGTCATCCAGGCAGGAGGTGGCAGGAGAGAGGGGTAGGCAGACTTGCCCCCTTCTTAACCTCTGCCTTTCAGCTCTGGGGCGAAGACTGGCAAGTTCAGACTGTAGAGAACTACAGAGCTTTTTTTACTTTGCCCGGCCAGCTGGGCTCCACAGGGGAGAGTGTGCTCATCCCAGCTTCGGGAGGCTGGTTGCAGAGGGAAGGCCTCAGTCCCTGAGCAAGGATAGCTGCCAGGCCCATCGTCTCTGGCCTGTAGCCCTTGGGACTTGGGGCCCAGAGCTGGCACTGCTGCCTGCAGGCTTGGTCATGTTCTCCTCGGATATTTCCAGGCGGTCACTGCTGAAAGGAGGGGGTCGGGTCTGAGGAGCAGTCTCCCTGCCCCCTAAAGAGCAGCCTTTGCACAGATGAGGGTCATGTTGGCTGAACACATGCGTCCGTGTGACACTGACCTGCTTCCCTCCAGGCCCAAGACCACTGCCCGGGGGCCCAGCGTCTCCCAAGCGCAAACTGGAAGCAGCGGAGGAGCCGCCTGGTGGAGAGCTGAGCAAACGGGCCAGGGTGGCAGAGTCGCTCCCCTCAGAACTGCCGAGCAGGGGCGTCTGAGAGTGAGTGAGGCCACGGAGTGGAAGGGAGGCGGGAGTGAGAAGGGGGAGAGATGGGGTGAGGTGCATAAAACCCAGCAAACGAACGGGATTAAAGCCTGGTGAGGACTGCATGACTTTTTTAGGATTTCAGCTCAAATTCTACCGTTCTGACTTTTACACCTTCTAATACTAAAAAGAGAATTTAAAGATAAAGCCTTGTTCCTTCTTTGCTAGCTATGGGAAAGAAAAAAAAAAAACAAAAAGACTCTTTCTACCTATCAAAGTGAGCCAGATCCAAAACAAAGAAAGCGGAGACCTGGATGTGAAGCTGAGGGGGATGTCGTCCCAGGGCAGGGCTGGGAGTGCTCCAGGCCCCTCTGCCAGTTGCCCCGACGGGCTGTGCGCTTGAGGCTGGCCAGCAGAGGGCAGCACATACTTCCAGAATGTAGGCTTAGGGGTGCTTGGAGGCTCACTCAGCCCAGCCCCCCACCGACTGGAAGACCCAGGCTTCCAGTCAGTTATCTGTGCCTCTTACAGCCACGCCTCCATCCACGTCTTTCTTGTGGCTTCAGTTCTGCATTTCCCTCTCAGCACTCATCTTCCTTGGAAGCCCCTGAATGTCTTCAAAAACCAAAACCTGGCTCTTCCTTCCCTTCTGGGGAAGATATAAATTACTATCCACTTTGGGTCATCATCTTGGGCTGTTCCTTATGTACTGTGTCGGCAAGATTAGATGGGAAGGGAATTTTCTTCATGAAGCCAATTCTTTTTTTCTAAGCTCTTGCACCTCAAGGCCAGGCGGGGCCATCTGGTCTGTTCATCTAGACTCACATGTCAGTGATGCGGCAAATGTTTGATGCCCTTTACCCAACTAGGCTCTTTGTCACAGACGTCACAGGCGGACAGAGTTGTGTTATCTCGTCCTGGGAGTACTGGCAACCTTAGACATTACCTCTTAGTTCTCTCTTAACTCTGTGGTACTAAGCAAAGTTCATTCTGTCTTACAAATCTGGAACTTGCCAGGCTGATGCTCTGACTTTCAGGTGAGAAGATCAGAGAACAGAGAGGTTAAACGTCGGGGTCATGGTTGCTCAGGAAGGTATTGGCACCCACTTGCGCCTGAAACTGTTGCCAGCAAACGTGTGAGGAAAGGCCGCTTAGGACATAAACACAGTACGATGCCTGTCCGTAAGGGTGTAATAGTCTGCCTAGAAAAGCAGGACTCATGATCTATAATTCCTGGACAGATGATTCAGGCTCCACCAGCTTAGCCTTAGACAGATTTTGGTGAGCTAGAGAGATCCAGGAGGACAGCACAGAAGTTTTACCCTAGAGGACCTGGAAGACGAATTTAGGCAGCAAGGGGGGCGTTTCCGACAAGAACAACAGCTTAATGATTACATGATCTTGTGCAAATTACTTAACCTCTCTGAGACTTGGTTTCCTCACCAAAATTTAGGTTCTTGTTACAAAGATTGAATGATTAAATACATGAGTTAGTAATGTATGAGGCTGCTAGAATAAAAAACATGACTACTGTGGTGAAAACAAAAGAAGGATTTAGTTTTCTTAAGGAACAAAAGGCCCAGAGCAGAGTGTTGCTGGTTTGGGTTTGATGGCTCAACAATGTCAGAGCCAATTTTTCTGAGATCCTCTTGTTTCTTGGCCTTAAGGTGGCTGCCACAGCTTCAGCCATCAATTCCTTGCTCAAAGCAAAAAAGAGAAGAAATCACAGAGACAGCTGCACTCATTCATTTGATAAACATGTATCGAGTGATCACACTTTGCCAGACACCATTGTAGGCACTGGATATGGTTGTGAACATGACTGACAGAGTCCTGCCCGCCCTTGGATTCACCTTTGTGGGAGGAGACAGACAGTAAACAGACAGATACATCTTGTGTCAAGAAGCCCTAAGTGGTACGAAGGAAAAATAAAGTTGAGGAAAAGACAAAGTTAAGTTTGGGCTTGGGGCACAGTGCAGTGTTTTGCAGTTTTCTACTGTGGCAGGGCGTCAGGGGGTGCCTCTCTTCCTTTTCATCAGGAAAATAAAACCTTTACCAGGACACCTCCTCTTCCCCAGCTTTTCACATCGGCATCATGAGCCAGAACTGAGTCATAAAGTCACCCCCAAGCTGGGAAATAGGATCAGGATTGTTCAGACCATTGATCTCCAACCTGAGTGAGCAACAGAAGCCCCTGGAGGATTTAAGCCGCAGATGGCTGGGCCCCACCCCCAACAAGCCTGGGCTGGGGCCTGAGAATTTGCATTTCTAACACGTTCCCAGCATTGATGATGCTGCTGTTCTGGGACGGGGACCGCGCTCTGAGAATCACTGACTTAGACCATTCCTGATCTATTATTGTCTGAGCCACATCCACAAGCTGCCAGACAAAATCCAGGTTCTATTAGCTACAGAGTGTGGGTGCTGGTCAGTGACTAACAGTGTCCATGTAACACACAGGATACTTAGCCTTGCGTGCTAGGTTGCTTCAGTCGTGTCTGACTCTTCGCAACCTTATGGACTGTAGCCCACCAGACTCCTGTGTCCTTGGAATTTTCCAGACAAGAATACCAGAGTGGGTTGCCATTTCCTCCTCCAGGGGATCTTCCCCCACTCAGGGATCGAACCTTCGTGTCTTACATCCCCTGCACTGGCAGGCAAGTTCTTTACCACTAGTGCCACCTGGAAAGCCCCACTTAGCCTTAGAAGTTCCTAAATAAAATGATAGCTATTATTATTATTATGGGCATTGTTATTACTATTTTTTTTACAAGAACATAAGGTTACAGTTGGGTCTAGTTATGGAGGGTCTTAAATGTCAGGCAGACAGAGTCCTTGGTGTGTACTCTGTGGAAACGGAGGCGCATTTTGAAACAGAGTGAATGATCAAACTGGCATTTTTAGAAGATTAACCAGGCATTGGGCTGAGCTGCGAGAGGAAACGGTGTGGGGAGAGAGCCAGTCGAGAGGCCGTGGTGGTGATCCAAGTGGACACTAAAGGGTGCAGAGGCCAGCGCCTCTCCTCGCCTTGTCATCCAGGAGGTGTCCATCAGCCTGTCGGGGTCAGGAGGCCTGACTCTCAAGGGTCAGCCCTTAATCGTGGCCAGTCGACTGGAAGTGGGGCCAGGAGGTCAGAGGACAGGACAGATACTCATGTTCTTTGGAAACCCTGAAGGAAAAGAATTTCTCAGTGATGCTTTTGCTTCACTGAGTGCTGGTGGTCGCACTGGGCCTGAAGATGGCTGGGCGTCATCATCAGTTAGTCAGTGATAACAGCATCTCATCACCTGCCCTGCCCATCAAGCACGCACGCTGGGGAAAGAGGAGAAAGCGCGTGTGAAAAGCCTCTGAGTAAGATGCACCGCACAGACGAAATCTCATCGCCGCCTCGCGTGTGCTTCTCGGGGTGTCTTTGACTCTGTCGTTGTTACCTCTGTCAGAGCCGGCCCTGGGCTGGATGGGCCGCAGAGCAGTGGCCCCAGGGCCTGAGTCGATAGTCTCAGCTGCCTTCTCCTCCCTCCTCTCTGTCAGTTTAGCTGAGTGACTCAAGGCAGGACTCATGACTTTTCCGAGATGCTTCAGCTGTCGGGTGTGAATAAGCACACTTCACCAGCCGGGAGGCTCCATCGCCAACCCCTCAGGCCGCGTTTGGCTGCAGCCTCTCTAGGTTGTTGTTCTGTTGTTTCTGATGCCTCAGGCCTGGGCCAGACAAGGATTTAAACTGGTCTCGTGGGAAAACATATCCTGATATCAGTTGCTTCCACACTTACCTCAGACCCACATCAGTATCTGTTCTGCATTTGGTTACTGTACGATGTTCACAAAATTGAAAAATAAGCCAGCCTCAAATAGCTTTCATTTCAGCTGCTTCTCTGTAATCCCCAAAGCTGCTGACCCTCAGGATTCCATCAGCTTCCAGTTGTGTGCAGGTTTTTTGTATTGGCCCAATTATTTTAGCAGTGCACATGATCCGTTTGCCCTTCTGCTGCTACATACTGATCTGTTGAGAGAAGCCCACTGAACACAGAAGGTTCATGGCCAAGGACCATCTCTCCCCCCTCCTCCGCCTGAAGTTCACACAAGCTCGGTTAGCCGTGGGGCTCCCCTGAGGAGGGCAGGGCTTCCCACTCCAGTTTTCCTGCCTGGAGAATCCCAGGAGTAGAGGAGCCTGGCAGGCTCCAGTCCACGGGGACAGAGAGAGTCAGACAGGACTGAGCGACTAACAATTTCACTTTTACTTTTCAGTGAGGAGAACCTGACTTCTGGGACCTGTTTGTTGTCTTTCTGACATTTGTCCCATGTGTTTCCCTCCTTACGTGAAACCATGTGTGAGGGGCACTGGGCAGTCTGTAAAACGCTGCCCGGTGGAAGCGGAGACTGTGTGGTGGTCAGAAACCCTTCCTGGGAGCCTTCACACAGGTTTTTCTCGCCTCTCTGACTCAGTTCCTGAAACAAGAATTTGT
This sequence comes from Cervus canadensis, assembly GCF_019320065.1. Lineage (NCBI taxonomy): Eukaryota > Metazoa > Chordata > Mammalia > Artiodactyla > Cervidae > Cervus > Cervus canadensis. The sequence continues at coordinate 69,977,325 of NC_057396.1, forward strand.
TGGGACTTGACATCCCCTTGCGCTTTCCCTGGCACTTACTCAGTAGCTGTTGACTGACAGCTCCCCTTTGCCGTGTGAATTCTGTGGTGCAGCAGGAAGGGCAGGCGTGTAGCTAAAGTGAAGAATGAGGCTGAGCCAAGAGGCCAGGGCTGAGCCGAGAGACGAGCTGTAAGCCCCTCCGGGCCCAGCCGCACCTCTGCCCTTCCCCGCTCCTGGTGTGGGAGCGGGTGGCAGCCTTCTGCCCAGCTCAAGCTCTCGGGCCCTGCACCTCACCCCATGTGGTGGGGAGGGATGGCCACTGAGGCCTGGGCCGGGCTCCAGGCCACATTTCGTCCAGACCCTGAGCTGCAGTGGTCTGCTCTGCTGACAAGGCTCATGTGCAGTGTCCACACACACCCCTCCCGGGCTGGGGACTGGGGTGGGGCGGGCTTGCAGGTTAGCGTCCAGCGGGGAGAAGGGGTGTGAGGGCCCAGGGACACACGGCCATCCTAACCGACATTGGCACACTGAGGCAGAGGTCATTACTTAGTCCGTGTTCCAGCCGCTTCTGACGGGCTGAGGAGTTGGACAGTTGTGAGATTGGCTTTGTTTTTAGCACATGTTTTATGAGTTGATTTTTCCCCTGGTGCCTCTCCCCCAGCTGCGCTTCTCTGTCTTCTGGTGATGCTATCATTTTCCTGTGCGGCCTCGTTTGATTTCCCCAAGCGTCTTTTTCTGCAGATTTATGCCCTAGCTTGAGAGGAAGAGCACAGAGCCATCTAATTATTTGCTGACTGAGCAGCTTGAGTAAGTAGTTGACCAGGCCTTTGACTAGCTTTGTAGACAAGGATAAGCTGGTTCTTCCAAACCTTGGTTTTCTGTGTGGGTTTTTGAAGCCATCACAGAGGGTCGTGGGTCACTGGGGCTCATCTGAGGCCAAGTCATTGCCACCTCCCTTCACGAGTCTGCCCCATGGCTAAACCATGTCCAGGTGAGCGTAGGTCTGAATGAATTTTTAGTATTATACCTGCCTGCCTGCACCTCATCTCCTTCGCGTCTAAGCTGAGGCATTGGTTCTTTTTTTTTTTTTTTTTTGAGGCATTGGTTCTTAATCCCTCTTTGGGTTACCCATGCTTTGAAGAGTCTGATGAAGGATGGAGCCTCTCCCCAGAAAATTACACCTATTCCCACACACAGCGAAATGTACCCAGAACTTCACGGTCTCTGTGGATTGTCCCTTAGGGCCTGTCCTTGGACCCCTTAAGGATCAGGAACCCCAGAATAAGAGCCCTTGTTCTAAGGAATCCTCAAGCACCCTTAATCTTCCCTCATCCCTGAAGGTGGAGAAAACACTAGAAATAGAGGTAGTGGGTAAGAGCACCTGTTTACGTTCCAGTCCTGAAATTTTCAGTTTCAGAAGAAGAGTCAATTAGCATGTTTCCATAAACATATATACACTTTAGTAACGAATATATTCATTTGTAGTGAAAAAAATATGACTAGGTCATTACAGTACAAACTTAAAGAGAAAATTGTTGAAAATATTTTAAAGAGGTACTCAGTATTGGCCCATACAGGTATCTAGGTATCCTTGTATGTTTGTTCTTGATTTTTCCCAACTTTCAGAGAAATTATCATCATCCAGTTAAAATCTTATTCGAATTTAACATTTGTCTGAAAAGGGCTGCATGTGTCAGAAGACTGATTTTGAACCCCTTGACTCCACTGTCTTCGACTCTCGAGAGCATTTTCCCTTTTCTGTTAACATCTGAACTTCCATTGATGTTCGAATGTTAGTCTTGCCACCATGCTGAATTCCTCGTTACATCCTCTGGAAGTCTTAAATGGGAGATAATGTAGTGATTACTTAGTGGCAAAAATAGGTTGCGGAAGCAGACAGACCTTGATTTCCTGTCTTGGCTCTGTCACTCCTGAATGCTGTCCTCTTGGGCAGCTTTCATCTTCTCTCCATCTGTAAAAATGGAGGCTGTATCTTCAGAGTTGATGGGGTCGCAAGCTGCATTAGTTCGCTTGGATTCGCACAAGGTGCCACAGACTGGGTGACTCTAACAACAGAAATTCACTCTCTCACAGTTCTGGGGGCTGGAAGTCTGAGGTCAAGTTGTCCGCAGGGTTGGTCTCTCCTGAGGCCTCTCCCCTTGGCCTGTAGCTCACTGCTGTCTCCCTTGTCTTCACAGGCTCTGACCTCTGTGTGTGTCTGTGCCCTAATCTTTTCATATAAGGACACCAGTCATTTGGGATCAGGGCCCACAATAAGCACCTAATTTTAAGTTAATCACCTCTTTAAAGACCCTCTTTCCAAAAACAGCCCCATTCTGAGGGGCTCAGGGCTTCAGTATACGAATCTGGGGGCACATGAGTTGTGTGCCCTAACACATGTGTATAGTGCCTGACCCGTAGTAGGCTCAGTGGGCCGTCTTGTTATCCACCTGACCATCATTTAAGAGGTACAGTCTTTTAATGGAGGCCCGTGTGTCTCCACGCTCTCAGACACCCTGGACCTCTTGAAACAGGCAACCTAGCATTGTGATGGACTTGCCCTGTGCTGTTATCAGGCACGAGGCCTTTTCTTCCCTCTGCCCTAGATCCAGGATGTTATAAATCTTTAAAATGACTCATCCTTGTGTCTCCTCTCCCCCACCCCCCAGTCTTCTAGCACAGTGCCAGCTTTCTTTTATCTCTATGTGGAAGTTCGCTCACCCGCTGATTCCAAACTCAGTCATTGCCCTCATCTTCAAAATTACTGGTCCTGGCTGGCTTCTCTTCCAGCCTTTTTTTTTTCTTCTGATTCTCCATCTCTGGCAGCAGCCCTTGTGCCTTGATTCAGAAACTGCCCTTGTCGTATCTGAGTAAGTGTCACCCAAGGCCTCAGGTAGTGACCCCTCCTTTGCCATCCTCAGGCCCAGAGAGTCCTCCAGGGAGAGCTGGTCCATTTCAGCACCTCAGAGGGAGAGGGCCAACGTCCGGGCACCCACTGGCGTCCCAGCAACCATCTTGTCCCTAGGCGTCACGGCCCGTGAGCTTCGCTCTGGGTTCTCCCCGTCTCCCCAGAGAAGCAGCCCAAGGAGCCGTGTCCCGGGCAACGGAGAGTCTCCTGAACGCTTCTTTTCGCCCTTGTCTCTCTTGCAGCTGCAGTGCCGTGGCTCCGTAAGCAAAGCCTGGGTGCCCGAGCCGCCACCGTGGCAGCGGAGTGCAAACTGCAGAGCCGCCGATCACCTGCAGAGACGGAGCGAACGTGTGTGCGTGTGTGTGCGCGTGCGGAGGAAGGAGGGCCACCTGTTTGCGTGTGCATGCGTCTGTGTACACTCGTGTGTCTCTGAACGCTGTCTGGGCTGGAGGAGGACGGGTAGCACCTTCACCTCAGCCTCCAGACCCCGGACTAGAGGTCACGGTGGTAGTGGTGCCCCCAGACCTGTCCCTGAGGGCCTGCCGCCTTGTCTGCCTAGAAGGGCGGTCAGACCTTAGGTGGGATTCTGACACCTGCTCCCCTTCCCCCTCCCCCCTAAGTCAGACTGAGGAGCAGGGGGAAGCATCTCTGGCTCTTGTGCAGAGTGTGGGATTCTCGAGGCAGCCAGGGACCTTCTAAGTTCCTGCTTTATGACCCCGGGGGCTGGGCAGGCTGGGGGGGACAGGTGCTGCCCAGACAGTCACCTGGCCTGGCTGCTGCATTTAAAATTCCCTGCCACTGGATCCCCCAAACTCTTCCTGGGGGAGCTGGGGCTGAGCTGTGGGCAGATGTGCAGCCTTTCTGCCTCATAGAGAAGTGCACCAGGGACCTGACCGCGGTGCCGGGTGTGCAGTGTGATGGGTGACAGCAGAGAGGAGCATCTCGCTCTTCGGGGCTGAAAACCTGAGGCTGGGAGTTAATCCCTTGCTCTCACTGCTCCTTCTCCGTCAGCGCGGACTGGAGACCCAGAGCCCCCGGCAGGAGGAGGCCAGGTTCCTGGTGGTGGAGGGCCCCCGACTCCCCTGGCCACACTCCACGGCACCTCAGTCCTGCCCCCGAGGGCGGCTGACACCAGCCAGGGAAGCCATTACCGTCTGCACCCTTCGGCCTCTGCAGCCTGCTTGGGGCTGGTCAGCCCTCCTGGTAGCTGGACATCAAGGGCCCAGGCAGGTGCACGGCCAGGGACGGTTGGTAAGGGTCCTAGCCGAGGTCCCGCCCGGCACGCCAAGCCTTCTGGAAGCAGCAGGTGGGGCGTTTGACCCAGAGAAGCCAAGGGCTTGCAATCCAGGGGCAGCCGGTGCTCCCGCCTAACCCTCCCACTGCTGGAGGTCTGTGCTGAGGAGGACCCCACGGAAAGGAGGACTGTGCCGCGGGCTGGAGCACGTCTTCCTCCCACCCGTGGCCCACGCTCGAGCCGCAGCGTGTGCATGCGCAGGAGTGTGTGCAGGTGTGTGTGTGGCTGAGAGACCAGCCCCTCTTGGGACTTTTGTCCTCACACGTCACATTAAGCTGGCCTGGGCCTTCTCCTCTCCACCTCCCCCGTGACCTTGCCCCAGCCCTGCCCTCCTCTCCTCTGTCCTGGGACCCAAAGGCTGGGTCAGGCCCCTGCCTCCCGCATCTGTCCAGCACCTTGACAGGCTTCTCCCTGAGATGTCCTCAGACTTCCTCAGCCAGAGAGCTGCCTTTAGAGTCCAGCCGTTGCATCTGTGTCACCTCCCAAGAAATGTCCTGTAATCATATGGGGGAAACAGGGCCTTTTCTGCAGTGTTGGGCTGGGGGCTTCACTGCTGGCTTAGCCCTGGCCAGGAGGAGAGAGGATTGGGGGCTGCCGTTGGAAGGAGGGGAGAGCAAGCCTGGAAAGGCTGACCAAAGAAATGGACGGCCAGAGGGCTCAGGGCCAGAGTGGGTGTTTGTCTGACGGCACCTCGGATGGCAGGGTGATTCCCTCTGCCTGCCTTTTTGATGATGGGTCTCTTCCCTAAGGTACACGTTGGCAGGACCACCTCCCCCTACTTCCCTACCATGCCTGGCATGCTGGCCCTTTCCCGGTGGAGTGGAAATGAGGAGAGGGGGTATCCAGTGGCCTGGAGCTCGGTGACGGCTCCGTGTCTCCCCTCTGCTGGCCCTGCAGAGCACCACCCCAGCTCCTGATCCAAGGGCCAGCGTGGGGAGGAGACGGGCGCAGGCCAAATGCACTTTATACAGAGGTTTTGTATTGCTGGGAAGGTGCGTTTCTCCCACAGTTTGTTTATGAATATTCATGTTTCATAAATGTCTGATCCTGTCTGAGCAAAGTTGTAATGTCAGTTTTGTGGGAGGTCTGGGGAGCGGGCGGCAGTAGGGTTGGACTGAGTGAACCAGGAGCTTCTCGCCCGCCTTGGAGGTGGCAGGGAGAGTGGGCGGGAGATGGAGGGCCAGCGAGGTTCCTAGTTGAGCAGCTGGAGCAGTTAGTGGTCTCGACTCCAGAGCTTGGTCAGAGTTGGAGGTCAGCCAGCCAGAATGGTGGCGAGCGTGCCAGGCCTGGGCGAGGTTCCTGCAGTGACCCAGCCCCTCAGCCCACTTCAGCGCCCCGGCCTGGGGATCAGCGGATGGCAGGGCCCTCTGCAGGCTCTCCGCCCGTTCTCACCTTCACTCAGGCGTGAGAGCTGCAGCTGCCTGGTGCAGAGGAGAGCCAAGCCCAGAGCCTGGATGCGGACTTTGTCTGGGCCTTTCTCTACTGTGCAAGGGTTTCCAGTTTTGGACCGCTGGACATGAGGGCTCTATTAGCCTGCATCCCAAGTTCCTGTGAGAAGGGGTTCAGGCCAGGCCAACAATATCACAAGCTGCCTTGCACAGAGAAAGGGGAAAAGGAAGAACCTGACCCTGGGACTCGTCTGGTTCTCGGCTCTGCTTTGAAGCTCCTGATGGCTGAGACTTGGGCCTGGCCTTCCCTCTCCTGCCTTCTCCTGCCTTCTCTCAAATATGGCTTTGCTTTGGCCTTGGGAGCTAATGTACCTTTGCTCTCGAGCAGAAGATTCTGGAAGGTGGAGTTGTCCTACACGCGCACACATTCCTGACCTGAGATGCTCCCTAGTGGAGAAGCACACACACTAAGGAACAATTATTAGCCACTGTGGCAGAACTGCTTTCCTGGGAGGGAAAGTCAGCACCATAGCAGCAAGGGGTTACCTCTTGGGCCTACTGGAAGGAGCCTGAGCCAAGACAGGAAAGATGACGTGTCCCCCTCTGGGCCCAGGAACAGGGAGGAGAGGCAGCCACGGCCCTTGGCTCCCGATATCCTCAGAACTGGAGCTCGGGGTGGTTTACTGCAGGGCAGGTGCCCACTGCCCCTTTCTGGGCACCACCCTGTAGGCACAACCAGTGCACAGTCTAGGTTTGCACATAGGGTTCAGCTGTGAAACAGTTTGCCTCTTCAGAAGGACAGGACCTCTGTGGTTCTCTCAACTGGCCAGACAGGCCAGTGAGATTTGGCAGAGGCTCTATGACCCACCAGAGCTGGGGACTTAGCTGTGCCCAGCAGCATGAGTGCCCAGAAGTCCATGTGCTGTGAGACAACGCACAGGCTTAATCCTCGTAGGGGAGAGAAGTCCACGAGGAACCATGACCCAGAGGTGCAGGGCAGAGGCACTGGAGGGAGCCGAAAGACCATCAAAAGAATCCCAAGAAGTCAACCATAGGGGCAGGAGGAAAGGCCCCAAGTCTTAGAATGTGAGAAGCCGGCTATGGGGTGTCTGGGTGCAAAAGGGGGTGCTCTGCAGGAAATACATTTGAGATGCTAAGTGAGGAGAAGGAGATGTCCAAGTCCTGACATGAGGGAGGAGAAGCTGAGAGGAGCCAAAAGGAAGGGCTCAATTCACCATTAGAAGTGTTCGGGGCTGGAAGGGGCTTAAATCACTCTTTAGAGAGGAGACCCTGGGGAGAGTCCTTGGGCTGGGGGCGGGGTGTCCCCTCAAGGAGTGAGCCCCAGTTCCCAGCTGGAGGTGGGGTGTTCCCAGCTTCCAGTGCCAACATTTGTATTACATTTCAACCTCACGACCGTGAGATGGACCATTATCGTCCCCATTTCACAGATGAAAAAAAAATCAAACCTTAGGACTGTCACTAATGCAAAGTTACACCACCCATTCTCTCGGAGAGGCGGCTATGACTTCACACCACCTCACTCCAAAACTCTGTCGGCCCTAGGAGCCAGCTCCCGACACCTGCACGTGTTTCTCTGCCTTCCTCCACGGCTCTCCTTTCTGACTGCCTTCTTTGTCTGCAGCGAGGGGGTCAAGTCGGGTCCTAGGAACCAAGATCCCGCCATTAGTTACCCCATACCCGGGCGCTAGGCCCACCCCAGGAACAGAGCCCGCAGGGGCACGGAGGGCTTTGCGGAAGGGGAAACTGCTATTACTGCGTGGGATTGAGCGCGGGGCGGGGCCAAACTCGGGGACCACGGGGCTGAGACTTCAGCACCTTGGAAAGCGCCGCGGGGCGGGGCTCCTGGGTAAGAGGCGGGGCGGGGCGGGGCGTACCCAAGCCCGGCCGAGGGCCCGGGAGCGCGCTCGGAGGCGCTCGCGCCAGTCCCCAGAGCTGCGCGCGGTCTGGAGCCGCGCCCTGCCCTGCGCAGGTGCGCCCGCCGCGCAGTTCCCAGCCGATCCCCGCGGCGGCGGCCTCTCGCCGCGCCCGCGCATCCTTCGCCGCCGCCGCCGCCGCCTCCGCGCCGCGCTCCGCCCGGATGGCCAGGGCTGTGCGGGAGAATGGCGGAGCGAGAGAGCGGCGGCCTGGGCGGGGGGGCCGCGTCCCCGCCTGCCGCCTCCCCGTTCCTGGGGCTGCACATCGCGTCGCCGCCCAATTTCAGGTGAGGCTCTCCGGCCGCCGCGCCCCACCCTTCAGCCTAAATCGATCTGCCCGGGCTCCCCCCCGCACCCGCCCCGCAACACACACTCATGGGAAACCGCAGAACGAGAGGGCGGCGTGGGGATGGGGTCTCTTCACGAATCTCCGTCAGCCCCAAGTCTACACTCATGGCCGATGCATATCCGCGGTGCGGCTTTCTCCGCCATTCCGTGTCCGAGGCGAGGAGATCCTGAGCTGGAACTGGAGGAGGGGGTGCGGAGGCCGCCTTCTCTCCGACTTTGGAGCTGCGGCGGGGCCTGGGGTCTGCGTTGAGAGCCCGCAGGAGGAAGGAAGCCTGGGGCTTTGCCTGCGCCCAGTCGGAAGGCTCCTGAATAGAGGATGGCACTAGGTTGGGGTGCTCCGCGGGTCCGTTTCTTGGGGCGACCGACAGCCTTGGTGCTGGAGAGAGAGTCGCAGGCCCCTCCCCCAGCCCTGCCTGGCCAGAGGGGCCCAACTCCCAGGCCTGGCGTGGCCAGGACCTTCCGTGGATTGGCACAAACACTGACCTGGTCCGGTGCGTGTAGGTGCCGAACAGAGGCTCAGCCTCAACCCGCGAGATCGAGGCCTGGCTGTGGGAGAGGGAGTCTGGGTTGGAGCCCTCAGAAGTAGCCGGGGATATTGGTGGGGTGGGTCCTGCCGGGGTGAGCACCGGGGACCCTGATCTAGCAGCTCCGTCAGCTCTCTCCCTAACCCCCAGTCTGGTCTTAGGCAACTGGGAGGTGGGTTTCAGAGAGGTGGCAGTGGGTGTTGTGGGGGTTGGGATGGACGTCCCTCCGTCCTCATCCTGGCTGGTTGGAGAGGAAGGAAAGGAGGGGTTACGGCTCCAGAGCCCCCAGAAAGAGGCCTCCATTCCCCATTGTTCCTCCATGTAATGAGCTGGGTCTGCCCCTCTCCTGGGGCCCCCACCCCCGCCGGGCCCCAGCTGGGCTCTGGCGCCAGCCCCTCTTCTTGACCAAGGGGTTGCTGGCTCCCCGGCCCTCAGGTGGGCAGGGACCTCCAGGGATCGCTAATGGCATCATCATCAGGACTAGAAATCTCCCAGAAGGCCCCGAGCTGAGCTGCCAAAGACCAGATGGAGGAGGCCGGGCTCCAGGACTGGGGGCTTTGTGGTTCGGGCCTCAGAGTGAGGAGGCCGAGGTCTGAGACTCACTGTACCCGACGTGGACTACTCTGCCTTCACACCAATGCCGCCCTCCTTCCAGGAGGCCCCTCTAGTGGGAGAGTACAGCCCTCGGACAGACGTGGATGCAAATCCTGGCTCCACCAACTTTCTAGCTGCCTGGCCTGGGCAGCGCTCTGATCTTTCCTGAGTCTCATCTGTTGATGAGCTAATTCACATTGATTCCTTAATGTACATCACATTGGCGCTCAACAAGTGTCATCCTCCACACCGGCGGGCATTGAGATGGCTCATTCCTGCTCGGGGCCTGTTCCCCGGGCTGGCCGAGGTCTCCCTCCCTCCCCACCACTCAGGGCATCAGGATGGGCCTGCCCATTTTGTAGATGAGGAGACTGAGGCTCAGGAAGGCGGGTGGCTTCCCCGAGGGCAGTCAGGGCCTGAGGCTGCGTGTTCGGTCCACTCTACCTTCAGGCCCTGCCTCTGGCCCAGAGGACAGCTTGGCCTTCCCGGGGGAGAGCACTTTCCATCCCTCCCTGTCCCCGGCGGGCAGGTTATCCTGGATGCCTGAGCGACAGTGACTGGTAAGGAGGGCCCGCCAGTGAGTGTGGCCAGCCCTGGGCCTGCTGGGTGAGTTGGGCACCACGCCAAGGCGGAGCGTGGGTTGGCCCTCCAGGACCCCAGGGCCTGGCTGTGGAGATGTGAACAGTAAGCCAGTGTCTCCGGCCTGAGGCCTGCCCTGCTGGCTCCAGCAGCCCCCGCTGCCCTTTCCCCGTCCGCCTCTCACAGTTCTTAGCTCGGCTGATGGAGCCCGGGTGGGGCTGCCCCTGTGGCTCTGGCCTGGCTTTGAATCCTGGCTCCATCCTCTTAGCCGCGTGCTCAGAGTGGGTGCTGAATGCCTTGGGCCGGTCTTTTCTCCACGATGCCTACTTTGGTCCCTGCTCAGGGTGGCCCTAAGACTTGGATAAAACAACACATGTTGAGTGTTTCAAGGACTGTGAAGAGCTATATTCACGTAGAGCTGTTCTTGTGGGTATTATTTTGCGTGTGTGTGCACATGCGTGTGTGCATGCGTGTATGTGTGTGCACATATGCGTGTGTGTGTGCATGTGACCCAGCACCACTGTCCACTTCCAGAAGGCACAAGAAGTCAATACCTAAACTTTGGTTTGCCCAAAGCCCGGCACAGAGTAGGTGTGCCCTAAGGCGTTAGGGGTTTATTATTTAATTGGGGATGCAATTGGAGAGTTCCGAGGAGAACGCTGGAAACCCTGCCACTTGGGAGGCCTTCGCTTTGCCCAGTCACCATTCTAAGCACTTTTTGTGCAAGGGCGCCTAGTCCTGCCCAGAACCACATAAACAGAATCTTGTCCTTGTCCCCACTTTGCAGATGAAGGAACTGAGACGGGAAGAGGTTAGATAAGTGGCAGAGGTCGCGTTCGGAGCCACCCTGGAAATAGAGGAGAGTTCGTGGAGAGGGGCATGTGGTGTGGATCTGAGGAGGGCGAGCATTTGTTTGTTGAGAGTTGGTGTAAATAAACTTTTTTTTTCTGATTCTAGAAATGCTCCAACCAGTTACTAGTAATTACCTTTGACTCTGGTGTGGGAGAGGGATTTTCATTTATTTCACAAACTTCTGTATTCTTTGAGTTCTTATTTTTACCATAAGCATAAGTTACTTCTGTCACCTAGAAAAGAATAAAAGAAAATTGGACGGTAAAGTGATACATGTTCATTTTAAGGAAATTCTGTGAGAGAATTTAGAAGCTTAGCTGCGGATTCCTTGAGCTCGATGGTAGGAGGAAGAGGGGGAGACAGTGGCACAGTCTGCGTGAGAGGCTCATGGGGAGTCAAGTGAGAGGCTGCCCGGAGTGTGCCGGAGGGGGCGTGGAGGAGGGGACCTTGGAGACCAGCTCGTCCAGCACCCCCCCTTCCTTAGGGGGAGACAAGAGAGGCCAAGCGGGTTCTGGAGCACACACAGCAAGCTGCAGCGGAGCTGGGGCGGCACCGGGTCTCAGGACTCCTTGGACACGATGGTCATGTTCTGGCCCCCATGCTGCCTGGGGGGGCGGGAGTCCAGGGCCCCTTACTCATCTCTTCACAGGGTTCCGTGCACTCAGCGAGAACTTGCGGGAATTCCCAGTGGTTAGGATTCCACACTGGCACCGCCGAGGGCCTGGGTTCAATCCCTGCTCGGGGAACTAAAATCCTATAAGCTGTGCCACCCGGCTCCCCACCTCACCCCCAAAAAAACCCAAGTATTTGCACTTGGCCCGGCTCACTGCGACACTCCAGAGGCACAGATGAGGGCCTGGCCTGTCGTGCAGGCGGCGACATGGTCTATGTGGTCGGACAGACAGACAAGTCCTTACCAGACAGGCGGAAGGTGAGCTGGTGACTCGGGTCAGGGGCCTGGAGGGGCCCTGGGTCAGGGCCGGGTCAGCTCAGCGCAGGCCTCGGGGGCGAGTGAGGGTCACCCAGGAGGAGGGGTGAAGAGGGAGGGTGCTGACAGGGCATGTGACTCCCAGGCTGGCCCGAGTGCGGGGAGCGGGCGTGCAGGGACGCAGAGGCCCGTGGGGACCCTGGCCTGTCCCCCCACAAGCAGGGGAGCCCCCAGAGGTCTCAGGAAGGACAGCATCAGATGGTGCCTCGGGCTTCCGATCAGGAGCGGACCGGGAGGCAGGGGGACCACTGGGAGACCGGCCGTCATGCGGGTGTGGACGGGGCTCAGGGGAGGGACATTTGGAGGGTGGATTAGCCCACCTGGGAGGGAGCCAGGGGAGGTGGGAGGGGAGAGAGGCGTCTGGGATGAGGCCAGTCCCGAGGAAGGGGGTGCCCCGTGGGAGACGAGAGGCTTGGCGGGCGGGGTGATGACGTCACTTGAGGCTGAGCCTGAGGTTGCTGATCGTGGGGGGACCCAGTTAGAAGGTTCAAGCAGGCAGCTGGTCTGGGGTCTGGAGCTCAAAGAGGAGGATGGGGCTGGAGCCCACAGACCCTGGGAATCTCCGCTCAGAGAGCGGGCGATGGCCTGAAGCCTCAGGAGGAACGTTGTACCCGGGGGGGACAGAGTGAAGGGAGAGGCTGGGAACCAGCCACATTTGGGGGGCAGTGAAAAGCTGCTGCTCTTGGGGCCACCCCAGCCCGGGCCCTGGGCAGCACCCCCAGATGGCTGCGATGAGCCTCCAGTACAGGAGACGGAATGTGGACTCTCCTCACACAGACGGCTGTGGCCAAGGCAGGATTTCACCTCCAGTGATTGGATGTCAGAGGTTGAGCCCCTGGCCCCCACCCCCGCCCCCCAGGCGCTCTTACATCCAGGGCGCCGTCTCTGCACCTGGCCCTGCTCTTGGATTCAGTCAAGAAATCTCTAGGCGCATCCACCGTGGGCCTTACCCGGCCCCAGAAACACAGGCAGGGCCCAGGGCCTGGGTCCACCAGCGCTGCTTCTAACAAGCATTTATTTAGTGCCTGCAGTATACGGGGCCCTGGGCTTCACGTGTGGAGCAGAGCGAAGGTGGGAGTCAGTTACCTCAGGAAGCCCGGCTCTATGAGGGGCAGCCGCTGGGGGGTGTGACCCAGAGCGGACTTGAGAAGACCTCCCAGATCCCACCGCGTCCCACGGCTGTGTTTGTGTCAGGGTCTCTTCTGCGTGTAAGTCATCACGTGGAGCCATAAAGTGACACGTTCTGTCTTCTGCTTATTGTATTAGTTCCCATTTTCAACATTTATAATGCACAGACTTTATAACGTTCATCCCAAAGAGCGAGCAATGCTCCCTCCACTGGAGGACCCCGCGCGCCAGACTCGGCGGTGGTTTCCATGATGAGGACACACACCCTGTGTAGAAAAGCTTTTCCAAGGTTGGGATGGTTTTCAAAGGATAGTTTCCCAATAGTTGAGTCACCAGATGCCAGAGTTCTTGCTCCGTATCAGCACCAAAGTATTTGAACAGCTTCGATGCTTGCTAACCCCAAGTAGGGGCTTCCCGGGTGGCGCTAGTGGTGAGGAACCAGCCTGCCAGCGCAACCAGGCTTCCCTGGGGGCTCAGATGGTAAACAATCTGCCTGCAGTGCAGGAGACCCGGGTTCCATCCCCAGGTCGGGAAGATCCCCTGGAGAAGGAAATGGCAACCCACTCCAGTGTTCCTGCCTGAAGAATCCCGTAGGCAGAGGAGCCTGGCAGGCTACAGGCCATGGGGCTGCAAAGGGTCGGACACGACTGAGCTCAACCCCAAGGAGGGGCGTCCTTGTGGGGCTTGTTTCTTGGGTTGGATTCAGTTTTCAGTGAAGATGACCCCAGTGTGGACACGGTTGAGAAAGGAATTCCAGACCAGAGGAGAAAACCCAGCCTGACCCCAGGGTCCACCAGAGCTGGGGGTGGGATGGAGAGGGGACCGTGCGGGTGAGGCTGGGCCTGGTGCCCCCCTCTCTGCCGTCTCGGCCATCACCATCTTCCCAGAGGCCCCCACATCCTACCCCAGCCTGGAGCAGGTGCGGGGCACACACAACTCAGGCTGAAGAGGGAACTGGCTTCGAGATTTCCGAAGGGGAAGTCTAGAAAGACCTGGGGACAGCAGCGTTTCCCTCATCCAACAGCAGTCACTGAGCACCTGTCATGTCAGGCCCCCGCGCGATGCCGCCCTCGTGGGCCAGTTGCCTCTCAGGGGAGCCCACCTCTGGTCACAGAGCTCACAGGGAAAATCCCAGTGACCGCCCCCCCCCACCCCAGGATGCCTGCAAGGGGGACCTAGCCCACAGCGGGGCTCTTCGGCCCAATCAGGGAGCCAGTGGGGCAGGTGCCTAAGAGTTGGGAGGGTGGGAGGTGGGGGCAGGATCCACAGGTGAGAATTTGGGCCCCTTCGCCTAAGGATGGGGGAAGCTGTTAGGATTCTGAGCTGGGGACGGGTGATAAGACCAGACTTGGATTTCGTGTGTTGGTTTTGGTGGCCCCTCAGAGAATGGCCTATAGGGGAGCCCAAGGGAGGTGGGGAAGCTGCTCGGAGCAGGGCAGCCCCAGGCTCGGGTTCGAGAACCTCCTGGGCAGCCGTGCTCAGCACTCAGAGGGCGGCCGGCGGGACCCCTGGAGCGCAGCTGACCCCATCACAGCGGGGTCTCACACATCATGGCCAGGACCCAAGGTGGGTCAGCTGGCACCCTGACCTCCCTCCCCAGGAGCCAGGAGCAGGAAGACAGGAAGAGCCTCTGGGCAGCCAGATGCCTGGCTGGGATTTGGCATTGCTCAACTTGAAGCCTCAGCACTTTACCATTTAACCCTTGCTTGGCAGGCACTGCTAACTCCGCCTCCTCCTGGGTGGAAACTGCAGCTTAGAAAGAGCTGCCGTTGGTGGAATGCAGATGTGACTGACGTTCACGTGGCAAGGGAAAGGCCATGACGTAAACATCGAAACACAGGAGGCTTGTCTGTCTGTTTAGGGGAGCTCAGCTCAGGCAGGGGGAGCCTGAGGGTGGCACATTCGGAGGACAGTGAGGAGCCAGAGGGGAGGACAGGGGCACCAGAGTGGGAGGCGATGAGGTTAACTCAGAAGAGGGGCCTGGGTGACAAAGATTGATGCCAAGGTCAGGGGGGCCTCGAGAGACCAAACACTTGCCGTAGACTCACCAGATGTTAGTGTGGATGAGCCCTCGTGACCCGTCTCACCCGAACGGGCGAGCAAGTCTGAGTGATGAGGGCAGCTGCCTCCAAAGGGCTGGGGTTCCCAGATCTAGAGGCGAAGCCGGGGACCCGACCTGCAGCGGGTCGTGTGGTTCAGCCTGAGCCATCTTCTGGCGCTCCGGGGGCCGGTTTCCATGGGGAAGGTGGGGCAGTGGGCTCAGGAGGGGACCTCCCTCCTTCCTTCCGGCCCCTGCTGCCCCCCCTGCCCTCCATCTTTTCCTTCCTCCTCCAGGAGCTGCCCTCCTTGAACTTGGAGGGACCAAGGGTCTGTATGGCTTTTCCTCCACAAAGGGCCTCCTGGGGCTTCAGCTGAGAGACCCAGAACTCCTGGTGCCTGATAAGCAGGAGGAAAGGGCAGGGGATGGGGCGGCGGAGAGGTGGGCAGAGGGGGACGTTGAGGGGAGTGGGTGTGATTTGCAAAGAAGACTCCAGGGTCAGTCCAGCCCCTGATCCTTGGTCGGGACCTCCTCACATAATTTACACACACTCCATTCCGTTAAGTTTACCAACACCCAGATGGGGTCCTCATCTTACCTATGGGGAAGCTGCAGGCCTATGGCATCTTCTGTCTCAGCCTTAGTGTTCCCCATCTGTAAAATGGGCAGAATAAAACCATCCTCTAAGGCTGGATTGAGGATGAAGGGGGACGCAGAGCATCAAGAAGGTTGGTGGCCAGGGCATGGCAGCCACTCAGGCGACAGGGCAGCTGCTCCTCGTAAGGGAAGGAGTCGGGATTTGATCTCAGGCCTCCTGCATCTGAGCCTGGTATGGTGGCCATTCCACCATCTTGCCTGGCTTAGGGGTAAAAAGTGAGATTGAGGAGCTCCGTGAACCCACCCCACCGGAGCCAGGGATCGAGTACAGGCTGTTGAGGCCCAGCCCAGGGCTCTGTCCACCACCGCCCTCAGTGACCCTCATTGCTCATGTGTAGAGGCTGAGACAGCTGTCCCTGCCTGCCCCCCCAGACCTGCCTCCTGGGAAGCAAGAATATCGGGTGACGCTGAGATCGCGTGTGTAGAAATGATCTGAGAAGCCCCAGCCCAGGTCCAAGCCAGACCCTGCAGGTCTGCTGCGAACACTCTGGTCTGAGAGGAGCTCCGGAGGCTGAGGCTGTCCTGGACAGACTTCAGCAGACACGAATTGAGTGCCTATTGTATGCAAGATGACCTCACCAGCTCTGCCCTCCAGACTTTGCTGGGGGCGGGCGGGTGGGGGGAACCTTTATTCTTCACCTGCTGGGTGCAGGGCGCGGGTAGGGTGTGAGCTCTGTCTACTTTGGAGCCTCCTGAGAGGACGGGAAGGGTGCTTGATGCAGGCCTCTTTCCCTCCACTCCTTCACACTGCCTTCCCTCCATGCACGGGGTGACGCCAACCACAGACGAGGAATGACGGACCAGTGAGCACTGCCTGGAGGGCTGTTAGGCGCTGACACGGGGGACCAGGGGGGCTTCCTGGAGGAGGGGGCTTAACCGAACCTTCTCCCCCCAGGCACAGGTTGAGAGCCTGCCACATACTTCATCCAAGCACTGCGTTAGACACTTGGGAGGCAGATGCAAGAGATAGGCCATCACACACAGAGTCGGCAAGAGGCGTCGCGGGCAGAGGGTGGAGTTTCTTCGGACAGCTCTGCCTCATCGTGGTGGTTGTGGGCGGAGCGATATGCAGGCATGGGGAAACTGAGGCAGACAGGCCAGGGTGGAGGCCTGGGACTGCACAGGCAGGAGCTAGGCCAGGCTGGGCAGTGAGGACAAGAACATGCAGATGTGTGCGGGGGTCCCAGGCCCCCAAGGGGCGTCCGAAGGCACGTCTGGGTTAGATACCCAGCGGTCCTGCCGCCACCTGGTGCCAGCTGAGTCCAGGGGTGCCTTCTCCGTGACAGGCCAGGCTGCCAGTGTGTGTTCCCCACCCGATCAGTACCACTGCAAACGGGTTCTCGGTCCAGGATCAGAGATGCCACCCCGCGCCAGACCAAGCAGGGCTGCCCTGGCTTCCTCCCCAGCCTGCCCGTACCTCCACGCCCGCCCTCAGCCCATCAGAATCCCTCCGCGCCGCTCCTCCAGGGGTCTTCCAGCTTCTGCTGCTGCCACCTCGCGGTGCCAGGAGGCTCTTGGGCCCCCAGGCTGCCCTTCCTGCCCTGCCCTTAGCCCCGCCTTGGTGCCTCTTTTGCCTCCAGGCACTTCCTGGACGGAAGGACAGAGCCCTGGGGAAGGGGGCCGGGTTCTGTCTGCACCCAGGTGGGCAACAGAAGCCGCCTAGACCCACCCCAGGCAGCGCTGTCTAGGAAACCTGCCTGATGAGCTGCGGGGGCTGAGCATCCCTTTGTGGAGAATTTTGGAATCACAGTCCCCCCCCACCCCCACCCCCATCTCACCACCAGGAGCCCTACTTGTGCTGCTGGCCCTTTAAAAGCAGATCCGGGGCTGGCTTTTGGGGGGAAACAGCCCAGATTTCTGCCATCTGCGTCCAAGCCTGGGCCAGGGAGGGGGGGCCACGCCAACCCCCGACAGGATCGGGGCATTGGAAGGGCAGGTGGAGCCCGGCATTGATTGCAGTAACCTGATCCCGCGGGGGAGGCGGCCGCGACAGCGGCGGCTGCGAAGGGCCGGGGGAGGAAGCTGCCTGCAGCTGAGGGCTGGCGGGGCAGAGCTGGGGTCGGCAGCCAGCCGCTGCCT
This sequence comes from Cervus canadensis, assembly GCF_019320065.1. NCBI lineage: Eukaryota > Metazoa > Chordata > Mammalia > Artiodactyla > Cervidae > Cervus > Cervus canadensis. Next base: position 69,994,615 of record NC_057396.1, read on the forward strand.
CCTCTCCCGGCCCATCTATTTTTAATGAGCTCCCCAGGCTTCTGCAGCGGGCTGGACGCAGAAAGGCAGGCCCAGGCGGCGGAGGCCGGAGGCCCCAGCCCTGCCCGGAGCCCTGGCCCCCGCCCCCACCCTTCTGGGCATGAGAGGACGGCCCTGGGGCCCCTCAGCCCCCCGGCCGGGCAGGGCTCTCCATGCAGCTGGTGCTGAAGATGGATTCGAGCCCAGACAATGACAGCTGGTTGGAGGATCAGTGGGAGCGCTGGTAGGGCTTTGGGGACCGGCGTGGGGGAGGGGGAAGCTCTGGGGCGGCTCCATTGGGCTCCAGGTCTCTGTTTGGTCGGGTGGAGGCCAGAGGCAGGGGGTGTGGCCTCCTCGGGCCCCCCAGGGCTGAGCCCACCACCTCTCCTGGATGACCTTGGTCTAGTGGGTCTCCATTCTCTATGCCTCAGTCTCCTGGTCTTCTTGAGGAAGAGACTCCCAAGAATTCTCCCCAAGAAGAATTCTCCCCAACTTCCTTAACAGAGTTCTCCCACTGTCCCACCCACACCAAACCGGGCAGATACCCAGGACTGGGGCTGAGTAGGGGCTGGCACAGCCCGCCACTCCGGGGTGGGGGGCGCAGGGCCGGCCTGTGGGCGAGAGGGTCCTAGTACAGCCAGTTAAGAGTTCCCATGCTTTGAGTGGGGTCTCCTGAGTCCAGGACACCTCCAGCTTAAGCCAGCCCGGCCATGGGCAACCTCCTGTTCAGGGCCCACAAGCCAGGCAGGCAGATTTTGCGTTCGAATTGATGAGACCAAGAGCACAGAACAGGGGCGCCGTCGTTCCTAGAACTGGATGAAACGACATTGACACCAGGTCCCCTTCACCTGCTCCCAGGGCTTCCGAGGCGCGGGACCTCCTGGGCCGGGGACACGGAGCGCCCCTCCGAGCTGGGGCGGGGCCTCTGCCAGCACCCTGGGTTCTGTCCCCGAGGTGCACAGGGAGCCCCCGCTTCTGGCCTCCCTTGGAGTCTCCTGGACACTCTTGCCTCCTCCATGAGTGAACTGGAGTCAAGTCAGTGCCTTGACTCTGGGAGCCATTTCTTTGGCAGAGCCCAGGCTCTGACCAGCTGGGCCTTCTAGGCACAGCCTCTGGGTGACAGCAGGGTGGACAGCTCCCAGCTGGGTAGAGCTAGGGGGACCCAGAGCCCTCCCTTCCGCTGCCACGCTGGAGACCTGCCTTTTGATCTGAGCCTCAAACTTACCCTAACCCTTTGCACTGAAGCAGGCAGACCTCAGGTTCCATCCTCTGGTGATATGTCTTCGAGGGGCCGCCCCTCTGAAGAGGTATGGGGGAGGCCTCAGGGTCCTCAGCCCACCGCCAGCAGTCCCCTGAGTGGTAACTTTGGCTTCTTGTCCCCACCAGGCTCACCCATGACATCAGCCTGGAGGAGTTTGAGGATGAAGACCTCTCTGAGATCACCGATGAATGTGGCATCAGCCTGCAATGCAAAGACACCTTGTCCTTACGGGTAAGGGTAGGGTGGGCAGGATGGGTAGGGACAGGAGGGAGGGTATCCCTGTATCTAGAGGGGCTGTTGGGGTCTGGGTGGTACTCCCATCTAAGGAAATAACATGCAGGACAATGCTTGGCACATCTTGAGTGCTCAGATTTTTTAATTTATTATGTATTTATTTATTTTGCCAGGGGCAAAGGCAGGAGACAGCTCCTTCAACTGTCCATAAGAAGGGAGAGAGCAGGAAGTCTTGAGGCCTAGGACAGTAGCAATTAGGACCCAGAATTAAGGGAAGGCTCAGGACTACCCTACATCCTTTCCAAAGCTTCCTTGGCAGAGGGCCTGAGGCAGTGCAGGGTGGAGTCCAGTGGAATCTGCAGTGCTTTGGGGCAGGAGAAAAGAGCCAGGGCACTCCCTCGGCTACGGTTGCACGGAACACACCACACAGCCCTGCGGACCCCCTCTGGCTCACTGTCCTAAAGGTCCCTCTGGAAGCTTAATCCAGCTCTGCTGCTCTGGGCCCCCATGGCTTCACCATAGGACAAATGGCTCTCTCAGCTGCCAAAGGTCTGAATTCTGCCTGGAGGGAGGTCCCCAGCATCTGGGGAGACCCAGTCAGACAGAGATCCCTCATGTCTCTTCAGAACAGGGAAAAGGGGCCATGGGCCAGGAGATGGAAAGCAGGCATGCAGCTAGGTTGCAGAGCCCAGAGTTTCTCTCAGCCCCCAGGAGGGTGGGTGGCCAGAGGAGACGTGCGGTTGGGAGAATGGCAGCCAAGGAGAGCCGCAGTGTGAGTTGGGGTGGGGTGCCTCTGTGTGGACCTCCTTTTACCCCCAGAGACTCTGTAAGCCCTTCCAGGCAAGAGGAAACGGAGGGGTGGGGGAAACCCTACAGTATGCTGGACCCCAACCCCCCACTCTCTGGCCAGGCCTAGAGGGGATGGAGGCAGAGGCCACTTATTCTGGACTAATACAGCTTCTTTAAGGTCATTTATCAGTTTGGGACTCCCACACCATCCTCTTGGCTGACTTGTACGAGCAGAGCCTTGGAGAGGGTGGTCTTTGCAACCAGCGGACCTGAGGCGGTACTAGCTCAAGGTGTACCCTATGGGGCCTTAGCCAAGCTCCAGGGGTCTATCATGTTTTCTTGCCAGTAAATCCTCTCCTCTGTGGGAAGCTGGGAGGCAGTTAACTGTTGAGGGAATTGGGAGAGTCAGGGGATCTGTCCAAGGTGCCAGGGAGTTAATGGCAGGCCTGGAACTAGAACGGAGCTCTGGACTGTCAAAGTTAGGCTGGTCCGAGAGAAGACCTCAGGTTGGAGGGTCCTCAGCCTGAGGACGGAGGAGGGTGTGGATGCCACTGCCTCATGCGGGTGCTCGCCACTTGCTCCTCCCCGCCCGGCATCCGTCTTCCGGCCACGATCGGGTCCTCCTGTCCGCACTGCGGCCCTCTGGGCTGAGACTGTCTCCTGAGTTTTCCTTACTGCCCGCTTCAAAAACTAACCCCGGTCTCCATCCCTTGTGGGGCCCTGAACTCCTCGGCGACCCCTCCGTCCCCATGGCAACAGCGGTGACCTCACTCTGGGCTCAGTTTACTACTCGGGTGAGGTCACTGGCCGTTGCCAAGGGAACGAGGGGTGTTGCAAAGAGTCGGAAAGCGGGGGACCATGGGGGAGGGGAGCGGTGTGGACTGCCAAAGGTGCGGACTGACATGCGGAGGAGGCGGCGGCCTCGCGCGTCCTCGAGGGGGCAGGAGGGCATGGCCCCCTCTCGCGGGCCTCCTTGCCGCGCTCCCTGTCTCCCCCTCTTTGTGGCCTCGGAATGGGCTCGCCCGCGCCGGGAGTGGGGAGGGGGGAGGTGGGGGGCGGTGCTCGGCCGCCTGGGCCCCGCCCCCGCCCGGCCCCCTGACGCCCCTCCGTTCGCGCCTCGCAGCCCCCACGCGCCGGGCTGCTCTCCGCGGGCGGCGGCGGCGGTGGGGGGAGCCGGCTGCAGGCCGAGATGCTGCAGATGGACCTGATCGATGCGGCGGGGGACACTCCCGGCGCCGAGGACGACGACGAGGAGGAGGAGCGCGCCGCGCGGCGGCCGGGAGCAGGGCCGCCCGAGGCCGAGCCCCGCCAGGAGACGGCGCCCCGCGGCCAGAGCCAGGGGCAGGGCCAGGGCCAGGGCCCGGGCGGTGGAGACACGTACAGGCCCAAGCGACCCACCACGCTGAACCTCTTCCCGCAGGTGCCGCGGTCTCAGGTGAGGCGGGGGCGGGGCCCAGGGGGCGGGGCTGCGGGGCGGGGCTCCGGCAGGTGTCCTCAGGGTCCCGGCGAGGGCCGCGGAGCGGGCAGGGCTTCGAGAGCCTGAGAAGTCTCCAGCCTGGTGATGCTTGGCGTAGCTTTCCGAGGGGGAGGTCCCTGGAGAGGTGATCGCTGAAGGCAAGCAAAATCCACCCTAAGTGAGACGAGCCGAGTGGTCTGGCTGGGTTTAGAGCCTCGAGATGAGACGTGGAAGGAATGCAGGGGCTGAGAGGGGCAGGGGGGTGATGCTGCTGGAGAGGGAAGTAGGGAATTAAGAGAACAGGGGTTGCCAGGGTGTCGGGGTTCCTGGTGAACGTGGGGCAAAAGCAGGGCCTGGAGAAAAGGGCACGTGAGGTGGCCGCGTGGGAAAAGTCAGGGGAAGTTGTGAGGAGTTGCGGCTGGGGAGCAGCCGCCGCTTTGAAATTCGGGCAGCTGGGAATTCCCGGGGGGCAGGGAAGAGAAATGGGAGGCGGAGCTGCTAGGCTGGGCTGGGGGCCTAGGGCCCCTGGGCTGGGTGGCTGGATGCCAAGGAGGGTTGAATAGGGTGGGGGAGAGCCGGCCGTGGACTATTGTCTCCCAGGCCCAGTCTGGGGAGGTTCAGAGGAGCAGCTCGGGGAGCTGGGGCTGTGGGTGGAGGGTGCAGGGGGTGCAGATAGAGGCTCGGTCCCTTTCCCAGGATCCTCTCTGGTGGGTTTTGGCAGCCAAACTCATGAATGTGCAAGCCTGCGAGAGTGTTCTCAGGGGAGGGGACCCAAGGTGTCTGTAGGAAGCCTTGTATATAGGCATTGTGGAGAGGGGTCCCAGGGGCCGGAGATCCAGGAAGGAGGGCCTCTGACAATTACATCTGTCATTCCTCTGTCATGTGCTCCTGGCGGGGAGAGTGGGGGAACCGCGTCCTGGGGCCGTCGTTTGTATGAATCATCCCAGTCCCCCAAGCCAGCTGCCAGGGAGACCCTTCTTCCTGCCCCTTTCAGGCTCTATGAGCATGTCCCTGCCCCTTCCCTAGACCATGGCTTCCCAGGCTCCAGGGGAGCTGGGCTGGGAGTGAGCCTCTTCCCTGTAAACCCTGCAGGTCTGAGACCTCGGGGTCTGGCCCTGTCCCTGGATGGCTCTGGCTCCCCTCCCCACTCAGGAGCACTCATGGTGGCCATGGCCACTTTCGTTGAGGCCGTTGAGAGCATCTCCCCGAGGCCCAGCCAGCTTCCCTGGGCCGGGGGAGTGGGCTGTCCCGCGTCAGCAGGCCTGGCGAGGAGGGCTGTGACTTGCCACCCCTCCTGCCTGCGCCAGGGGGCTGAGGCCCTTGGCAAAGTGGTAGGGGGGCAGGGGCAGCAGCAAATGGCCTCGGGCTGGCCCGGGTGGGGGCGGGTCGGGGCCGGGGCCTCCCTGTGCCGGGCACTGGAGCGCCTCTGTCACAAGGGCCTTTTGTTCCCCGCACAGGACACACTGAATAATAACTCTCTGGGCAAGAAGCACAGTTGGCAGGACCGGGTGTCGAGATCATCCTCGCCGCTGAAGACAGGTAAGTGGGGACCCTTACCCTTGCCGGAACCCCAGCCGTGGTCGGCGGCGGCCCCGGAGCCTGCCGGGGCCCCACGGGGAGGCCCCCCTTGCCTTGGTGTCTGTGTCCCGGCGGCCCAAGGGCCGGTGAGGGCGCCGCCTTCAGCCCCGCCCCGCCTGCTCTCCAGGGGAGCAGACGCCTCCGCATGAGCACATCTGCTTGAGCGATGAGCTGCCGCCCCCCAGCAGCCCCGCGGCCACCAAGGATAGAGGCACCTCCACGGACAGCCCCTGCCGCCGCAGCGCCGCCACGCAGATGGCGCCTCCCGGTGGGCCCCCTGCCGCCCCCGCGGGTGGCCGGAGCCACTCGCACCGAGACCGCATCCACTACCAGGCGGACGTGCGGCTGGAGGCCACCGAGGAGATCTACCTGACGCCGGTGCAGAGGCCCCCGGACCCTGCGGAGCCCGCCTCCGCCTTCCTGCCGCCCGCCGAGAGCCGCATGTCGGTCAGCTCCGACCCCGACCCCGCCGCCTACCCCGCCAGCGCCGGGCGGCCACACCCGTCTATCAGCGAGGAGGACGAGGGCTTCGACTGCTTGTCGTCCCCGGAGCGGGCCGAGCCGCCCGCGGGAGGATGGCGCGGGAGCCTGGGGGAGCCGCCGCCGCCTCCGCGGGCCTCGCTGAGCTCGGACACCAGCGCCCTGTCCTACGACTCGGTCAAGTATACGCTGGTGGTGGACGAGCACGCGCAGCTGGAGCTGGTGAGCCTGCGGCCGTGCTTCGGCGACTACAGCGACGAGAGCGACTCGGCCACCGTCTACGACAACTGCGCCTCTGCCTCCTCCCCCTACGAGTCGGCCATCGGGGAGGAGTACGAAGAGGCCCCCCGGCCGCGGCCCCCCGCCTGCCTCTCGGAGGACTCCACCCCCGACGAACCCGACGTCCACTTCTCCAAGAAGTTCCTGAACGTCTTCATGAGCGGCCGCTCTCGCTCCTCCAGTGAGTGGGCAGCAGGGAGCTGCGGAGGGACCTGGGCGAGGTGTCCCCGGGAGGCGGCCCCAGGTCCGTCTAGTCAAGGCACTCGGGCTGAGCCCGGGGCTGGGACCAGCCTCTCCCAGCCTGTCCCCCTCGCCTACAGGTGCGGAGTCCTTTGGGCTCTTCTCCTGCGTCATCAACGGGGAAGAACAGGAGCAGACCCACCGGGCCATATTCAGGTAAGAGCTGAGGGCGGGGGTTGGGCAGGCAGGAGCTGGCCACACCCTCCCGGCCTCCACCATCACCACGTGGCCTAAACCAGCCCCTGCACTCAGCCCCAGCAGGCCAGTGTCCGCTCTCTAGGAACCTGGAGTTCCGACACAGAGTGAACGGTCTCAGAATGATGTGTTTGCTGCCAGAGCCCAAGAGGGTGCCCAGCAGACACCCCTGACCACACTTTAAAACCCACCAGCCCCTCTCCCTCCCCCATGTGGAAATAGTTGCTACCCATGACCCCTCACTTAGAACTTCACTGTAGCTCAGACGGTAATGAATCTGCCTGCAAGGCCAAAGACCCGGGTTCGATCCCTGGGTCAGGAAGATCCTCTGGAGAAGGGCATGGCAACCCATTCCGGTATTCTTGCCTGGAGAATCCCATGGACACAGGAGCCTGGCGGGCCACAGTCTATGGAGTCGCAAAGATTTAGACACAGCTGAGTGACTCACACTGCCACCACCAAGACCTCTCACAGTTGACCTGTGGCCTTGCTCCCTTGGCTGTGATTTCCTCAGTGGCAGACGTGTGTCTGATTGATCTCAGTCCTCTCCTCCCGGCCCCAGGAGTCATGGGCACATGGGATGCTGTGCAAAAGTTTATTGAACCAGTGATGTCAATGTAGCTCCCCAACCCCAGAGCAGGGTGGGGAAACAGATGTCTGGTTGAAGGGGCCCAGGTGGTGAATTCCTCACGGGCCCTCGTTGGGGACAGGTTTGTGCCTCGACATGAAGACGAACTCGAGCTGGAAGTGGACGACCCTCTGCTGGTGGAGCTGCAGGCCGAGGACTACTGGTACGAGGCCTACAACATGCGCACGGGAGCCAGGGGCATCTTCCCTGCCTACTACGCCATTGAGGTCACCAAGGAGCCTGAACACTTGGCAGGTAGTGTTGCTTCCCTGCCCTGGCGCCCCGGGGCCCCCATGTCTGCCCCAACCCCATCGCTCCTGGGCAGATCGGTGCTCCAGATCTCAGTCTCCCAGGGAGGGGGCCCGGCAGCAGCGACTTCAGATCCATCTCACAATCGAGAAAAGTGAGCCCCAGCCCAGTAGGGTCAACCCTGGGGGTTGCTGGGGAGCCGGGAGACGGGGGTGACCCTCTGTGGGTCTGCTTGCTGCTCATTCCACACTTGCTTTCCAGCCCTGACCAAAAACAGCGACTGGGTGGACCAGTTCCGGGTGAAGTTCCTGGGCTCAGTCCAGGTCCCCTATCACAAGGGCAATGACGTCCTCTGTGCTGCTATGCAAAAGGTAGCCGCTCCGCTGGGGAGGGCGCCCACCCCTGGCCCTGTCTCCCAGCCTCTCCTGGGGAGAGGGGCGCCTGCCTGACGTCCTGTCCTGCACCCACAGATCGCCACCACCCGCCGGCTCACCGTGCACTTTAACCCGCCCTCCAGCTGCGTCCTAGAGATCAGCGTGCGGGGCGTGAAGATCGGCGTCAAGGCTGACGACTCCCAGGAGGCCAAGGTGACAGCCCGGGGCCCGCCCTCCCCGCTCTCCCGCCAGACTCCCAACCTGTGTCCCCACAGGCTGACGACCACCCTCTTCTCTTCTCCCTCCTGTAGGGGAATAAATGTAGCCACTTTTTCCAGTTAAAAAACATCTCTTTCTGTGGATACCATCCAAAGAACAACAAGTAAGACCCGAGGGGAACAGGGCGGAGGCGGGTGTGCTGGCTCAGGGTGCTTGCAGTCCAGCCCGGGGCCTGGCGTGCACCCCAGGGGCCCGAGCCCCCGCCCCGCCCAGACGGACTGCTGTCCCTCTGCAGGTACTTTGGGTTCATTACCAAGCACCCTGCTGACCACCGGTTTGCCTGCCACGTCTTTGTGTCTGAAGAATCCACCAAAGCGCTGGCAGAATCTGTGGGGTGAGTGTGTGCGCCCTGCCGAGCCTCCAGCCCTGGCGTGAGGGCCCCAGCACACTCCTCAGGCTCAGCAACACCCCCCAGTCCTCCCAGCGCCTCTGCACAGCGTCCTCAGCTCACAGAGGGAGGGCTGGGCGGTCCTGCGGTCCTGGCTTTCCCTTTCTTCAGTTGCGGTCTTACTCAGGAAGCGCCACGTGTAGAGAACAGAGCTGAGTAGCTCTGACCGGGGCGGGGGTGGGAAACAGCCCGGAATAGGGACCCCAACGCTCCAGGGTGAAAACCGCGGATGGAGATCCTGCCCCTGCCGGGTGACTCCCGGGTGTTTGCCTGCCTCCTAGGAGAGCGTTCCAGCAGTTCTACAAGCAGTTTGTGGAGTACACCTGCCCCACGGAAGACATCTACCTGGAGTAGGGCGGCATCCCCGGGCCAGGGCCAGGACAGCGGGCTGCTGACAGGACGTGGCACGGCTGGAGGGGGCGCCTGCCCCCGCCAGAGGAGGGGGGAGCGGGGGGCTGCTGGCCAGGGTGGGGGAGGGCCGGGGTTACGGGCAGAGGCAAACGCAGTCTATTGTAATATATGGGGTTAGATTCACCTATGGAGGATGGCGTGGGCTGCCCGGGGGTTGGGAGGGCGTGGGGCTGGGGGGAGGATGAAGCCTCTGGCCAGGACAGGGTGCTCGTCCTAGCAGCAGAGGGCTCTGTCTCATCTTGGGCCTCCCTCACTTCCCCTGCCAGGGCCTCTGGCCGTCGGCTCCTGCCTTGACAAAGCCCATGCCACCTGCAAGTGCCCACCCCAGTCCTGCCCCCACACCCAACCCCCAGCCCTGGGGCCCTGAGCTCAGGCCAAGCTCAGCCCCTCCCGAGGACTCTGTGGTCAGGAAACAACCGCAGGTGGGGGCGCCGTCCCCGTTCCCAGCTCTGTCACCGGCGTGGCCTCTGGACCGACAGCTCCCACCGCCAACCCCACCGGCGCGCTGGCCCCCTGGCAGGCGTGGGGTCCCACAGGGAGGGGAGAGCACGGCAGCGGGGGCCCCGCCTCGGCAGGAAACGGAGGCTCCGCCGTGGCCCGGGCCAGCCGGGGCCTCTTGGCTGCTTCAGCTGTAGCCCCATCTAGGTCCTATGACCCCGGCCTCAACTATTAAAGTGCCATTTCCTGTCGGGACCGCGCTGGGTGTCATCTGCTTGGACCGCCACCCCCCCAACCTCACCCGGCTCGTTCCCACCCCAGGAAAGTCCGAGACTTTTGCTGCACAGAATAGTTTTATGAGGGGTTCCCGTCACAGGCGTGAGTCATAGTAGTACTCGGCCATGTCGGGCCCATCTCGCTTGCGCTGCTGGGCCCGGGAGAGCAGGGGTCGGGGCCCCCGAGGCCACGGGTGTTTCGGTCGGACACCGTAGTCTAGAGAGAGAGAAGAGGTGGTGAGTGGCAGGGAGCGTCCGTGTTCCCCCGAAGTCTTCCCCAGACACAGGCTGTGTGGGGTGAGAAGGCCCCCGAGGTTGGCGGGGTGCCCCCTCCCAGGGCACGGCGCCCCCATCAGGGAGCGGGGTGGGGAGAGGAAGGGGAGAGCCTACCGTCCACCAGGCCGGAGAGCGGCTCCGAGAGTTCCAGGGGTGCCGAAAACTCCTCAGGAACGGATCGCTGAGGCCTGTGGGAGAAGTTGGTGTGCTCAGCGCTGGCCAGGGAGCAGCCACCACCTCCCAGAACAGGGAGCAATAGCTGAGGGTGGGGGGGCCCCCGACACCGCGGAGGGGCCGGCCCGCAGAGCACCCCCCACTTCCAGGCCGCTGGCCCGGGGTCCCCAGGAGTTACCTCAGTGGCTGGGGGCGGAGAAGTGCGGCTGCCAGGACAAGGTACAGGACGAAGAGGCTCAGCCCGGCCCTGGGGTGCAGAGCCCCCAGCATGGTGAGAACCATCTTCCGCGGGGTCCCAGATCCCGGCTTCTGCCTGCCCCTCCCCCCGGCGGGCAGGACGACGGAACCTGCTGCCCACGCCCGGGGCCGCCTCACAAAGGCCTCCTGCTCCACGGCGCCGCGTCAGCGGTGGCTCGGGGCCCGGCTGGGCAGCTCCGTGCTGAGGCCTGTGGTCTGCTTACACTGAGGCTGTGGGCCACCAGATGCCAAGCCCATCTTGTTTATTATTAGACGCACCGGTGAGGGCACAGATAGCACAGGTCCCCACCTCGCCTCTTGCCAGGCGGAAACATCACCTCCCCTCTGCGGGCCTGGGCTTCCTCACCACTGAGGTAAGGTACCTACACAACCTGCTCAGGGACGGGCACCCAGGAGGCCCTGTGCAGAGGTCACAGCCACCGCCCAGAGCCCCAGCATTTCCCCTGCTCACCCAGCCTCCCTCTCCCGTCCCCCTCCCTCCCACACTGACTTGCCCCAGGAAGGTCCTGCAGCTGGAGAGCCCTGCTCCACCCAGGCCCCGCTGGACAGAGCCTGTGCTGAGGGCCACCCCTCTCCCGACACTGCCCCCCACAGCTTAGCACGGCCCCAGGGACTTGGCGGGCCCTGTCCGAGGCTGACAGGGACTTCAGCTTAGTTGGCAAAGCCTGGGACCCGGGCCTCTCGAGTGTAAGCTTCCCAAGGGAAGGGACTACAGGATATCCAGTATTGGATGCCTGCTGGGTGCTCAGTAAATCCTGGATGAACGAATAAATGGAGCGTGATGCCCGGCCAGAGACTGAGTCTCTTCACAGGCTTGCGGCAAGTCTGTGTGGCCCTCTGCTTCCTGCCTGGCCCATGTTAGCTCAGTGTGGTCAGCAGAGGGAGGGACCCGGCTCCCTCCCTAGACACAACTGGCTCCCAGGAACCCCGCCTTAGCATCCTCTGCCCACTCTCCCCCCGCCCTCCGCCAGGAACCACAAGTTCAGACACTCTGGCTCCTCCTGACTCCAAACCCCTCATTTCCTTGCCTCCGAGATGCCACCCTCTTCCTTTGTATCCACAACCAGTCCCCAAGGCCTGGTTGGCTTACCCCCCACCCCTCCTGCTACTGCCTTAACTTGGCCCTATCCACGGCTATAGGCCTCCGCCCGCAGCGTCCTGCTGCACCTTCCTCCTCCCCTGCCCACAGGCCCCCTGCCCCGGCACTGAGATGCGGTTTCAAACAGGTCCCTCCCCACCACCTGAGACATTCCTTGCCAGACCACCCCGGCCTTGCCTGGGAGGCGATGGCCTGGTGGCTCCCGCCCTGCCCGCCCCCTCGAGCCGCCGCCTCTGCTCGGGCTCTCTCCCAGCGCAGCGGGGGCGTCACACCACTGCAGCAACTACCTGTGCTGTGTTTGCGCACACAGCCTCCACCTCCTGTCTGCCTGCTGAAAACAGATGAAGTCTCAGCAGTTTGGAAGCCGGCTTGAGCGGAGGGCTCCCTGAGCAGGGCGCCCTCCGGCTGGTGCGGACAGGCAGGCAGTCTGGCCACGACCCACACACACTTCCACCTACTGCAGCGGCCCGGCGCACGGAGGCATCCACACACCTGTCTCCTCCACTGTTGAGTGAGGGCAGCGAGCCGGGCCTGACTCACTTCCACGCACAGCACGGGGCCCAGAGCACACTCCCTAACAGATGCCCAGCCATGCTGGTTCAGACGACCCAAGGCAGCGGGTCTCGAGTGGTGACCACTCAGGGCCTCCACCCCCTGGCCCGGAACCAGGACGGGGCTGCTCAGAGGCACGTGGGGAAAGCGGTCAGGGACAGCCGGCCCATCCCAGGGTGTCTGGGAGCAGCAGAGGTACCGCTGACAGCTGATGGAGTGCTCTCAGAACCTGAGGGGCTGCCCGACCGGCTAGAAGCTCCAGCCGGAGCATGTGGTCTGCTCACAGCACGGAGGCAGCAGAGACAGAGGGAAGGGGGAGGCCGAGCAGAAAGACTGCAGCCGCCGAGCCCCAATCCCTGCACGGTGCCTCCAGGAAGACCACGGGGGAGACACCGGCTCGTGCCCCGTGAACCCACACCCGGCCGCTCCCAGCCCTGGCAACCTTACTGCTGCCCAGGGTCGGCCGCAGCGCTGGCTGGGGCCCAACGTTCCCTTCCCACAGGAGAAGGCCTTCTGCCCTCGAGCAGAGGTCAGGGCTTGAGGGGCCCCTCTGCACTGGGGCAGGCCCACCAGCACCAGGCTCCACCACGGAGCGGCTGCCAGGCGTCAGGCTCCGGCAGGGCGTGGGTCGGAAGACACAGGGGCAGCTGGCATCTACTGTCTGGGTTCAGCCTTGCTGGTCGTCAACAGGGACCGACGAGACAAGCGGCATTTACTCTCGCAGCTGCTGCGGCAAACAGCTTCCCATGCTCGTGAGGTGGGACTCCAGCTTTCCAGGCTGGAGAAGCCCGTGCCCCAGTCCTAGCAGGGGCTTCCTGGCCAGTAACGAGGTGCGACGTGTGCTCAGGATGCGGAGTCGAGAGGGAATTAGGGGAGCTCTAGTGGAGACCAGGGCTGTGTGTGGAGCCCAGCCAGGGTGTGAGAGCCGGGCGCGCTCCGGGCGGTGGGCATGGAGCAGTCACAGGCGTGGACGCTGCCAGAGTCAGGTTTATTAGGGCAGAGGGGCCCAGGGGACGTGAAGGGCTGAGGCACCCCCTGCCCCTCCCCACACCCCACTTGCGGAATGTCCATCAGCCCCAACTGTAGAAATAAATTTTCTGCCAGTTGGGCAAGTAATCCATGAGCGGCCCTGCAATGACAGAGGGGAGCAAGTTCAGGGCTGAGGGCCAGACTCCAACCCAGCTCTTCCCAGGGCCCTCCTGAGGCTCCCGTCCGCCTGGCCGGACCCCCGCCCTCCCACCTCCCCCGCCAGCGTCAGCAGCCATCTCTGGCCGTGTTTACAGACAAAGAGTTTCAAGCTCAGAGCTGTCACACAGCTGGCCCGCTGTCCATGTGGACAGCCCCGGCCCAGGGCCTCTCTGCTGAGGGGCCTCTCCAAATGGCCAGCAGGCTCCACTCCCCCATATGGTCCCCGCCCAGCAAAGCTGGTGTCACGTCACTCAAGGAGCTTCACCCACCCAAGCTGACCTCATGGCTCCCTCTCCCAACTGTGCCAAGAGTCAAATTACAAGGGGATACAGGAAGCCGGGCCACACATAAGCTCCGTGACAGTAATTATCACGCCCTCGCCCCACGCTTACTTGTGACCAGACCAATGCCTGGGATGTGGTCTGCCAGGAGCTGGAGTAGAAAGAGGATCTTGGCCCTGCAACAAAGGAGTAGCCTGAGTAGGGGGTTTGGGTTCCTGCAAATCCAGGAGCAGCAAACCTCTGCTGACCACCTGACTAAAGGCAGTGCATCCCAGGAGCCAGAGTCACCATGTGGATCAGAGACATCCTCAAGGACAGAAGGACAAGGGCTCTGGTCCAGCCGTCCCCAACCACATGGCCTGGGAAGGTCACACCTCAGCCCACAACTGGGAGGCAGCCCAGTGCCAGAGACTATATTGTCTGACAATAAAAAGGGGGAAGGAAAATTCTCTTTTCCCAGACTATATTCCAGAGGTCCTTGGCATCCTGCTCCCTGTCCTCTGGGGTCGGGATCTGAGCCCTCCTCAGTCTGGGCCACTGCTCTAAGGGTGCTGGGCTGGTCAGGTCGGCAGGAAAACAAGCCAGACTGGAGGCCTACAGCCTGGGAAGCTGCCTCTGCAATCAGTTAATCCTCAATTCAGAGCAATGCTGGGGCTACAAGGTTTCCTCCGTAGAGTGCAAGCTGTCTGTAGGCAAAGGTCACGATCCACAAAAGTCTCCAGAGCATTCTCTCTGGAGTGTGGAAAAGGATTTGGCTTTAGAACCTTGTGAGATTTCAAACTCATCTGAAAATAGAAACTGCCAGGCAGTTATTTTCACTGAGGTGATTATTAAATCTGACCTAAGCTTACTTTCTACCAACTCAGAAAATAAACAGAAGTTGTGTGTACAGAATGTTAAGTATAATTCCTATGATCACTCCAGCCTTTAAAGCAGTGTACCTGTTATGACCTGGACAGAATGGGTCCCGGGAGCCTCCAGCCTTTCTCACAGCCCCAATTGCAGTATAGGGACCCCTGCTCAAATCTCGGTCTGACCTTAGGTGACCCCTTTGGGAGACTTGGCCCAGAGTCACCCCTGACTCACCCCCAGCAGGCCTCTCTGTGGCTAGGAGCTCTGGACCCTCTCAGGAGATGGATGGAGGGCTGGGCTAGCAGGGACAGGCCAGGAGAGAACATGGACATGGGAACTGGCTCTGCCACTGGCTGGCTGGGTGGCTTCATTTCAGCTGCCCAGCCTTTTTGAACTTAAGTGTCTCCTGTGAGAAGTGGGGAATATCCCAACTCTTTAGGAAAGTGGGCAAGCAAGCTGAGGACAGAGAAAGTTCACGCCCACGGTCCCCGGTGCCCTGCCCTCACCTGCCAACAACAGCTTAAGCAGCACACTGGGCAGACAGCCCCAAGAAATCAGGAGTGACCACACCCAGGGTGAAGTGAAGTCGCTCAGTCGTGTCCGACTCTTTGCGACCCCATGGGCTGTAGCCTGCCAGGCTCCTCCGTCCATGGGATTTTCCAGGCAAGAATACTGGAGTAGGGTGCCATTTCCTTCTCCAGGGGATCTTCCCAACCCAGGGGTCAACCCAGGTCTCCCGCATTGTAGGCAGATGCTTTTACCGTCTGGGCCACCAGGGAAGTCACACCCAGGGTAGCACACGGCAAGTGTTCAGTGAACCCAGATCGGGGAAGGAGAGAGGGAGGGAGGGGGGAGTGAACAGGCGTGGGGACCCCGGAGCCGGGCCCGCGTCCCCCACTCCGCCCCGCGGAGGCCGGGCCTGCCGGGCCGGGCCAGTCCTCACTCGGAGAAGCGGTCGTAGAACGGGGAGCGCAGCAGGTAGTAGAGCAGCAGGGTGGTCCGGCGCCGCAGCTCCAGCCGCTCCCTCCGGGTCAGGCCCTTCCTGTCGCTCAGGAGGCTCAGGCTGCGGGGAGGGGACAAGGTTCGGGCCAGCGACAGGAGCGCAGGGACCCTGCCTGCCCGGGTGAGGCTGGGCCTGTGGCACAAAGCCGGACAGAGGGAATGGGGCCCCCAGGCAGGCCCGGCTCACCTGGTCACATCCACGACACCAGACAGGAGCCAGGGTGTCCACGACCGCTGACCCCAGAGGCCCAGGCTGAGCACTGCCGGCCACGGCGTTAAGGATGTCTCTGGCACACGGCCCGCCCTGCCTGCCCCCGTCTATCGCGACCCGGGCCTGGGCTAAGGATACAGTGCAGCAGGGGCCGGGCGATATACAAGGACTCGGCGATGGTCTCCTGCAGCCCCAGCGGGGTGGGGGTGACACCCAGCTCCTCGCGCTGCTGCGGGGCCCCCCAGTGCCTCGAGTGCAGGGACGGAGCTAGAACACAAGGGCGGCAGGTGAGCGGCCGGGCCCAAGGGCCGGGGCAGGGGGAGGGCAGGCAGTGACGGAAGCCAGGCCCTCAGGCCCACGCTGACCTCAGCACCAAGGTGTCTCGTCCAGCTGCCTCCCACACTTACTATTCTGGAGGGTTCGCACTACCCGGTTTGACCGCTTCCCCACATATGACTGCTCCTGGCTGCCAGCGCTGTGGTCACCATCTGACGGGAATAGATAAAAGGTCGTATTGTCAGAGGGACACGCTTCTACCAGAGCCTACAAGTGAATGCACATGCAGTGAACGCTCATGGGCCAAGAGGAGGATGGATAAACCTGTACTAAGGCAGCAGCGGAGTCAAGGACACCACTGCAGAGACTGTGCCTGGGACCTGTTCATAGCGGGGAGCATTCTGCAGCCCTTCCCAACCTGGGGAAAGGCCAGCATCACCTGTGCAGATGTACCAGCTAAGAATTAAGGCCTCCCAGGCACTGGAACAAGAAGGGGGACCTGTGGTCCATGGGGACCACAGCACAGAAGGGGCTGTATCTGGATTTGCCCAGTGGTCCAGCAGTTAAGACTCCATGCTTCCACTGCAGGGGGTGCGGGTCCCACCCCTGGTCAGCGAACTAAGATCCCATAGGCCATGTGGTGCAGCCAATAAACAAAAATTTTTAAGAAGGAGGGGGATGGCGTATCTCCTGTGTGCTTTGCTTTCAACATGATCATGAAAACAGAAGCAAAGACCTGCCCGCAACTCAAAGTCAAGGGGGTAAGACCCAGAGGCCAACAGCTGGTGGGCCCAAAGCCCTAAAGCGGTACATCTGCTGGGTACCCTGCCTCCTGAGGCCGTGCTCTTGATACAGAGCCAGGCCCAGAGACAAGGCTGGCAAGAGCCCTGCTTCCTCCTGATGCTCTGTCCCCTCTTCCCGCAGCCCACAAAAATGACTGAGGACTCTGACGTCAGAAGTCCTGAGTATAAGCTCTGATTGGCCTCTGACCTCATCATTCTTTCTCTTCTCTAACATGCCAATAAAGGCTGATGAGGACAAAACGAGTTGATGGGGAGAGGTGTGCTCCGAGGTGACAGTGCTGTATTCATGTAGGTCAGCTCTCATCTACCAATCAGCCCGTGCCCCGTTCCACTCCAGAGTGGGCAAGCACTTACCCTGGGACTGTGCCTGGGTCTCCCTGTCCAGTGGAACAATGGGGGGTGAGGTCTGGAGGCCAGCCTTGAACCAGATCAGCAGGAACATCCGAAGTACAGCCCTGGGTTGGGAGTACGGCAGGGCTGGGGAAGCGGGAGGTGGCTAGGCGGCAGGGGTCCGGGGTGCTCTGCTGAATACCGTCGGTACATCTGGTCTCAGTGACCCCCACCCCAGGCCGGCCCTCCACGGTCCCAACATACTTGGCCAGCTGGATGAGGGCGATGACGAGCCAACGTCCTACTTCACCCCACACCTTGGTGGCCCCCATCTCCATGAACACCTCCACACACTCCAGCACGCTCAGCCATGTCAGCAGCTTCTGGTGGGACAGGGACTGCAAGAACCCCAGGCCAAGAGGTCAGGAGGCCCCCCTGGTTTCAGCCCCTCCCCCAGAGGACACTTCTGATAGGAGTCTAGATGTTCCTCTTCCCAAGATTAAATGCATAAGCCTGAGGTCTCCTGCTGGGACAGGCGACTCTACCCTGTGAAAGCCAGTCTCTTCACCTGATAAGGGGACATGAACACCTGGACTCGTCACAGGTGGATGCAGCCATGTCTCGTACTCTACGAGACCATAACACGTGCTCCAAACCCGGGTTAGTGGTTACTCTTTTGTTCCTAAGCCCCGTGCTTCTGGCCCTCAGTTCCTGGCACAATTCTTACCACGGGTAATTTTTTCCGAAGTTCCTTGCGTAGGATTCCGTCATTGAGCAGCACCAGCAGGTTAGAGGCAGAGTACACTGAGGGGCAGAGAGTGGCCCTGAGAGGCTGGCTCTGCAGCCTCCACCCCCTCCTTCTCCCCAGAGCAGCAGGGATCACCTATCACCTGCTGCACTCAGCCACCCACACATACTATGTGGAAACAATACGTCTTGCCACCCACTTCCTCAGAGCTCTCCACTCCCCCCAAACGACCTCTTGTGTGAGCAGCTAGAACAAGAAAGGCTGGTTTGATCTCTATGACATACCAACTACTGCCCTGCTGAATAGCACTGGTTATCCAGCAGCCCAGAACTGCCCATCATGCTCCAAAGAGACATGGGAGGTGCAGTCACCTCCTGGCCTTTGCTCTCTCTGCAGCCTGTCCCTGAAATTCTATTCCATCCCTACCTTTTAAAACCCATCTCATCCTTTCGGAACCTGCGCCTCCTGTACTGACTGGGTAAACACCCCTGAGGCAGTTACAGTCTGGGCATTCTGGAATTTGGGAGACTGGGATTTGAATCCTGGTTGAGGCCTTCGGTGGCTATTCCTTAACCTCATTTAAACTTCTGTTCCCTCAACTGGACAAGGAGGACAATAACAGTACCCGCTTCATGTGACTGTAGGGAAGACTACCGGAGCAAAGGCAGAAGTGGCGCTTGGCTCAGCCTCCTGACCAGGCAAGGTCCCCAGACATCTCTCTTAACTATGGCGGGGAGGGGGGCATACGCGACGGCCTAGGACCGTGGACGCTGGACCCCTGTCTGATTCAATCACAGAACTGGATGATCTAACGGGAAATCTAGGAAGCCCTCGGAGAAGCCCTCCTCCACCCTCTCGCCCCCAACCCACCCCAGAGCCCGGCTCACCCAGCTCTGACAGCTCGTGCGAATCGGCGAAACGACCTGGGGAGAAGGCACAGAAGGAGGCGTCGGTGAGAGTCTGCCTCTTCCTGCTGCTTCGGGTCCCCGGACATCCCCTCCCTATGCCCTAACGGGAACCTGGAAGGAACGCCTCAGGCACAGCGATCACTACTCAGGCTCCGCAGGGAAGGGGCGGGGGGGAGGCAGGTGGGGTCAGAGGTCAGAGACCCGAAGGGATGGGTCAAAGGTCAGGGTGGCACCTGCCAGCAGGTAACTGAGGCCGCGCACTGCCGTCTCCAGCTGGGCCGTGGCAGCCGGGTGACGAGTCACGTACTCCTGGTAGCGGAGGCCCAGGAGCCGCAGCTTCTCCATCCTACCCTCAGAACCGACAGACCCACGGACCGACAGCGCGACTGGCTACGGGGCCCTGCTTCCTGCGCCCTCCTTCCTGCTTCCGGCGCTAGGCCCGCCTCTGTGCTCCTTAACTTCCGCGGGCCAGAAGGATGGTGACGCGAAGAGCCGTTGAAGCACCCTTCACCCCATTTCTTAAATCACCTCCCACCAGGGTATCGTTAAATAACAGCGGGCCTAATCCCGCCCTCCCAAATTCCTTCAGGTCATTGGTTCACACGCTCTCCGCCCCCGACCCGACGGCCCCAACCGGCTCTTCCGCCTTCCGGGTTTGCTGTCTTGCACCTGCGCAGTTACAGCTCCGGGAAAAAGCTCCCGCGGCAGCCTGAGCAGTTAACTCTGGAGTAGGGATCAGGAGCCTTTCCAATAGAACGCCGAGAGGCTCGAACGGGAGGCCTGGCTTATAAAGGGCTGGGAGGCAGCGCCCAGAGAGGAGCCTCCTCCATCAGATTTGGGGGGGTGGGGAGCGCGGGGACAGCCTAAGGGCAATCGGACTGCGTGCAGGCGCGCGTCTGGCCCGTTGCCTTGTCGCCTGACTTCTCCCAGAGGTAGTGCTGGGGAAACTGAGGCAGCGAGGAGTCCAGCCTCCCACGCAGTCAAGATCCCCCTGGCCAGCATCGTTAGTGCCCCGGCTCCCACACGGAGCATATCCTCCCTCCCCCCGCCCTCCCGCCAAGTCGCGCACCTGAACTCCCATCTTCACGGAGAAAACCCTGGCCTGGGCTTCTGCTCTCCGCTCGGGGTGACCTTAATTAGGATTTTCCCTTCTCTGGGCCTCGGGTTTCCCCATCTGTAAAATGGTTAGAGGGCAGACGGGCTTCTTGAACTCGGGGTCAATTTCACAGCGCTTTTTGGCCTTCCGGTGCATCTTCCAGCTCTCAGCTGCTTCCCAAGAAATGAGAGCTTCTCCAGGGAATCTCTTCCCAAACGGGGCAGCCTCCCTGGAAGGAAAGGGCGGTGGGAGAGGAGCGGCCAGAGGTGGAGGGAACGGATGCGCGGAAGAGGCGGCCGCCGATTGGCTGTGGGAAAATGGGCGGGGCAGGGCTGGGGCCCGCGGGGCTGCGCCGTTGGGACCAGGGCAGCAGGTTTATGGCACTCTGAGACTAGTACAGTATTTTACTTAATCCCCTCCACCAGATATTATCTCCACAAGAGGAAAGGATCCGCTTAAGAACGCCCCGTCAAGATTGGAATCCTGGTCTAGTCTGACCACAGAATCCAGGCATTTTAACACACCTCACCAAGAAACCACAACCCATCTCTGAGCTGCCTCCCTAAGTCTCCTCCCCAGCTTAGTTTTCTTTTTTTTTTAGATGGGGGATCTAACTGCCCGCCCTGCCCTGCCAGGGAATGAAGAGGCAGGGAGATGTGTCTAGGGCCTCAAGAGTGGCAAACCTCCTGGGGAACAGAAGAGGTGGACATGGGCATCATCTACATTGTTTTTCACCACCTCCTGGGTGCCAGGCTCACTCATACTTAACTCCTCCTAGCAACTTGGCCAGATTGGTATGAACTCCGTTTCACAGATGGGGAATAAGAGGCCCAAGGAGGGGAAGGGACTTGTCTTAGGTCACACAGCATGGCACTGGCCAAAGAGACCACAGCGAGGGTCTCCTGTGATAGGGTCCTCTCTCCTACTGCCCACAGCTCAGCCAGAGCAGCGACTGTTGAGGCTGCTTGGTCATGAATCAAGTTAGCAACTGGGATTAAGACCAGGGCTCAGGGCATGTGATATGGGGCTCTTCCTTCCTTCCTCCCTACATCCCCACGGTCTTAATGAACTTGTTCGCCAAACCTCATCAGCAGTACTCTCGCCCCTGTATCTGAGGCTAGAGACGCAGAGTGAGGAAGGGGAAGTGTGGAAGGCAGAGTGAGAGTGAGGAAGGGGACTGTGTGGGGTTTCCTTGGCATTCCCAGGGCTAGTGGTTCCTGTGCTTCTGCGGAGGGAGAGGGGCATGGGAGACAGAGGAGCATGCCCCCCCACCCCTACCCTTGGACAGACTATAAGGGACACTGGGGCTGGAGGCCGTTTCTCTTCCCTCCCTCAGGCCAAGGAAGGGATCAGGAGCTCAGCCAGGTTGGCAGCAGCACAGCGGCCTGAATTTCCTCTCCAGATCTTGTGCCTCATCAGGTCCCAGAGACAAAGAGGGTCGTGTGTAAGGGAGGCACCCAGGGCAGCCCCGCCCTCCTGGGCCCCTGCCTGAATTTGGTCACCTGGGCTGGGCTTTGAAGGGCCTTTGGGCAAGTTGGACCTGATCCTGTCTCCTTCACTCTGGCCCGAACCAAGGGGAAGACAGCTAGACCAGTCCAACAGGTATACTGAGGTGGACACTGAAGCCCAGAGAAGGGGCCTTGGTGGTCTAAGGTCACATAGAAAAGTCCTGGGTAGAGCTGGGTCAAATGATGTCTCTGGCCTAGAAGACCAGCACTCTTTCATATGCCTATACCTATCTCCCTTTCTCCCTCCACACCCCAGAAGAATTTCTTGGAGGCCCAGCAAGGATCTCAGCACCTCAATATCCCCCTGAGTGATACTTTGAGTGAGGGGAAGGGCCAGTACCGTGAGTGACTACCATCATTCTGCAGACCGAGCTCCCTGCACAGACTCCCTGGTCAGGCCCTCACAGGGTACCCTATTTACTCCCCCGCAGTCTCTGCTGAGGGGGCTGGGGAGGGATTCACTCACCACTCATCCCAGCTCTAGGCTAGAAATGAGGCTCGGGGGACTGAAGGTTCGAAGCTCCAGACACATCAGTGGACTCTACCTCCCTTCGTCTCTCAATTCCCAGATGTATGAGGAGCCGCATCAGTCTCCATAGTAACCACTGCCCCTGGCCTCCAAAGGCCCAAAGCCAGCCCTTCCTTGCAGAACCCCCATTTCCCAGAGAAAGGCATCCTGGCCTCACAGAGCAGGGAGACTTGAGGCGAGGGGGGTGGTCTCAGGCTGGGCTGCTCTGCCACAACTTCTTCTCAGGCAGGGGCCTCTCAGACCCTCACTTGTTACAGCTGGAAGTTGGGCTGAAGGACACTGCCTGGACCCCTTCCTTTCCAGGTCACACTGCAGCCCATCCGTGTTCAGCTCACGCTCACAGGCCCTGGTCGGGTGCTAGAGGCCCAGTCCGATGAGCAGCTACCTTGCAGGGGAGACACAAGCTATAAACAAGTCAGTGAGGTCTCCTTGCGAGAAGAACGAGGAAAACAACAAACCAAGGAATGTGGAAGGAGAGGCCTACCTTGTGAGAATCTGATAGAATCCAGGAGCAGGAACCTCAAGGGCAGGTGCTGGGACAGGAAACCCTTAGGGAGGAGCAGCACGCTGCCCTGCCGGGTAGAGCCTCAGGAGGGTGTTCTAACAGGTCACTTCAGCTCTGCAGGGAGAACCCAGCCTGTTTCACAGGACTGACTGAGGGTTGATTGTTGCGAGGCTGGGGAACCTCAGCACAGGGCCTAGAGCAGAGGACAGGCACTCCGGCTCCATCAACGGTGATGGGTTGTTGGCGGCCTGGAGCGGACCCCCCCACACACCCCCATCCCTCCAGGGCAGGAGAAGACAGATCCAGGCTCGGGGCCTGGCACAACCACGACGGTCTAGGCAAGGGCTGGGGATTCCCGGCGCTGCCCAGCAGGCCCCTGGCCAGCTCCTGGGCGGAAGGCGACTTTCACAAGGCGGTTTTCTGCCGCCAGGCCACCTGCACCGAGTTGGGGGTGGAGCAGACCCAGAGGAAAGCTGGGACTCCAGGTGCTCTGCGGCTCCCGGGCGGGTCTTGGCCGCCAGCCCCGCCTCCGCCCCCAGAGCAGGTGTCCCGACCCCACCCCCCAGCCCCCACCCCTCCAGGCCCTTCCTTCTAGCCCAGTCCCCTCTCCCTAATTCTGGCTATTCCTTTGATCCTAGGCCTGGGGACCCTGCCCCTCTCGCAGGGGAAGGTTCACGGAGCAGGGAAGAGGGGGATGGGCTCAAAGCAGGTAGTTTCGTACTGGTCCTTCACGGGTGGCTGCCTCCGAGCCCTCCGGCCACCCTGAGGGTTCCCGCATTTCCTTCCCGGGTGTAGGGGCTCCTGGTAGCGGGGCGGGGCAGCCCTCCCCTCCCCCTCCCCCCCAGGGGGGTCTCCCCGCCCCTTCGGACTCAGCCGAGCGGAGGTGAAACCTGAACCCAGGTTGGGGGCGGGGCTGGCTCCTGCTCGGACGGGGCTGGCCCGCGCCTCCACCTCCCCTTTCCTGCTCCCCAGCCAGCTTCTGAGAGAGTAAGGTTGGGGATCCCACGCCCCTGGAGCAGGTGAGGTGGCGACTCAACGGCGGGAGACAAGACCGGGTGGCCGTCGGGCCCCGCCGCCCAGGGCTGACTTCGCCTCTCCCTCCCTGGTCCACAGGGCCTGCGATGGAGGCCACAGCCCGGGGTCGCGCCCCGCCGTGAGGACCGCTGCCCGCAGCCATGCTGCTCCGAGGGCGCCCCCGGGCGCTGGGGGCCGCAGCGTTGCTGCTGCTGCTCCTGCTACTGATCGGCTTCTTCCTGTTCGGCGGGGACCCGGACTGTGAGCTAGGCAGCGAGCGGGAGGCGAGGCGGGGGGAGGGTGGCGGGGGTGACCCGGGATCCGTACCCGGCTCGCCAACGCCACGTGTACCTTCAGACGGGCGGCTGCAGCCTCGGGGGGCCGCTGCCTTCGATGGAGTCCCGCCGGCAGACCCCGGGGGCCACAACCGCTCGGACTGCATTCCGCCGCCGCCGCCGCCCAAGTGCGAGGTAGGTAGGTGCGCACGGCCCCTGGCGGTGGGAATGCCAGGGTCCCCCCGCGCCCCCAAGCCGAGGGACCTGGACACCTGTGGGAATCCCAACACCTGGTGTCGGCTCTGACACTGACCAGCCAGCCGGGGGCGCCTCGGGTTCACACCTGCCCTCCTCCTGGCCCCGGCCTCCCCATTTGGGAAATGAGGGGGGTGTACCCCAGCTCCGTGGAGCCCCCCCTCCACACTCCGGCCTAGCTCCGATGCCAGGTGGGGCTATACACTGCCCTAGGCCCGGTCAACCCAACCCCAGGTCCTTCCCGTCTGGAGTCCACTGACCTGCTGTCCCCTCCCCAGCTCTTGCAGGTGGCCATCGTCTGTGCAGGACATAACTCCAGCAGAGATGTCGTCACCCTGGTGAAGTCCCTGCTGTTCTACAGGTACAGCCAGGAGTGTCCCTTTCCTCCCTGGAAGGAGGCCGTAAGAATACCCTGAGCTGGGCAGGGAGAAGCTCGTGATAGCAATCGGTGCTTCCTCTTCTGAGCCCCTCGGGGCAGGGCTCCTTCCCTTGTAGTTCCTTCTGGGGCCCATCAGCTTTCCTCCCTTGTTCTTCCTGAAGGAAAAATCCACTGCACCTTCACCTGGTGACCGATGCCGTGGCCAGGAACATCCTGGAGATGCTCTTTCACACATGGATGGTGCCTGCGGTCCAGATCAGCTTCTACAATGCTGACGAGCTCAAGGCAGGAGCCCCAGCCCTTCTGCCCGCCTCGTTCCTCCCAGGGTTGTGGGGATCAGTGGGAGGGCAGGTTAGAGCTGTCTGGGACCCGGTCCCATCACATCTACTGAAGCACCAATCCTTCACCCTCCTGGGTACGTCACCCCGAGTATGTTCCGACACTGGTAAGCCCTTCTCTTGCGGGCTCACGCCCTGTGCTTCCACCCACAGCCCCAGGTCTCCTGGATCCCCAACAAGCACTACTCTGGCCTCTATGGGCTAATGAAGCTAGTGCTGCCCAGTGCCCTACCCCCCGACCTGGCCCGTGTCATTGTCCTGGACACAGATGTCACCTTTGCCTCCGACATTGCAGAACTCTGGGCACTCTTTGCTCACTTTTCTGGTGAGAGGTCTGGGACCCCACCCCAGTCAGCCCCCTTCCCTGGCCCGTCCAGGCCTCCCTGTGGCCTAGCCCTGAGCTGAGGTCCAGTGGCAGCCTCAGACAGCTCCCTCGTGCCCTCCCTCCCAGACAAGCAAGCGATTGGTCTCGTGGAGAACCAAAGCGACTGGTACCTCGGCAACCTCTGGAGGAATCACAGGCCCTGGCCTGCCTTGGGCCGGGGATTTAACACAGGTGGGGACAGTGTGGGGGTTGCGGGGAGAGGCAGGAGGGCAGCCACTGATCCTTGGGCCCCTGGGGCTGGTTAGGGCATAGAATGTTTGAGAGGCCCCCAAGAATTGTTCTGTAGAAAGAACACTGGGAGAAGAGCCAGAAATCACAGTTCCCACCTGGGCTAATGATGCTAGATGCCTTTGGCCAAGTCACTTGATTCCGCTGAGCCTCAGTTTTCTCATCCATTAAATGGGGGTCATTTCCCCAGCCCTGGGATCACTCAATCTAAGAAGATGGTTGTGGGGGTGCTTTGTAAACTGTGCTTTGCCTCCCCTTCACCCCGAAGAGGGTTAGTTGTGGACACGGCTAGTCCACACTCATGTCTGAGCAGTCAGAAAATATGAACACTGCACAAAAACAAGCATTTGGAAGACACCTTCAGGAGCCTTGGCCCCAGGAGCTGGTCATGTGGGCATGACAGCCTCTCCCCCCTGAGCAGGCGTGATACTCCTACGGCTGGACCGGCTTCGGCAGGCTGGCTGGGAGCAGATGTGGAAGCTGACGGCCACCCGGGAGCTCCTCACCCTGCCCGCCACCTCGCTGGCCGACCAGGTCTGGGGGCTCCGGAGGGCGGTGGGGGCGGGCTCTGGGCCGAGGTGTGACGGCGACCGTCTCTGCCCAGGACATCTTCAACGCTGTCATCAAGGAACACCCGTGGCTGGTGCGACCCCTGCCCTGCATATGGAACGTGCAGCTGTCAGACCACACGCTGGCTGAGCGCTGCTACTCTGAGGCGTCTGACCTCAAGGTGAGCCGCGTGGGGGCGCTGAGCGGTGGCGGTGGGCTCCCATGGGGATTCCTGCTCCCAGCTCCCGTCCCCCCTCGCCCCCCCTCCCATTCCCTCCCTGATCCCAGGTGATCCACTGGAACTCACCAAAGAAGCTTCGCGTGAAGAATAAGCACGTGGAATCCTTCCGCAACCTCTACCTGACTTTCCTGGAGTATGATGGCAACCTGCTGCGGAGAGAGCTCTTTGGGTGCCCCTGCCCGCCCCCTCCTGGGGCCGAGCAGGTGAGAGGGAGTCACCTTCCCTTCCCTTTCCTCGGGGAGGCTCTGCACCCCCTCCCTCCTGCTCCGGTGGAACCTGGCCTTGTCTGGGGCTTGTCTGCCTGCCCACCCAGCCCGTCCTCCTCTCCCCGACGACCCCCCAGCTGCAGCAGGCCCTGGCACAGCTGGAGGAGCAGGACACCTGCTTTGAGTTCCGGCAGCAGCAGCTCACCGTGCACCGCGTGCACATCACCTTCCTGCCGCACAAGCCGCCGCCTGCCCAGCCCCGCGACGTCACCCTGGTGGCCCAGCTCTCCATGGAGCGGTGAGGGAGCCGAGGGCAGTCCCGGGGGCACGGTGCGCGGTCTGGGAGTTTCAAGAGGAGGGTTCCACTTGGTGGAAGGGAGAGCTCTTACTGCCTGATGCTTGAGGAGTTCCAGGAGCTGGAAACACCGGAGAGATGGCAGAAGGAGCTCAGGCTGTGGGGATCACCCACATGTCGGGAAACTGCCCTCCGTCGCTGTGGAACTGTGGGCAAAGCTTAGTATCTCTGGCCCTCAGTTTTCTCATCTGTCAAATGAGAAAGTACCCACCTTGTGGGCTGGCTGTGAAGATGAAATAAGAACAGTTCGCAAAGTGCTTGGAAGGGGCTCAGCAAGCCACTGGAGGGGGCTGTCCGCACGCCCTCCCCTGGACTGACCACCCCCCTCACCCCAGGCTGCAGATGCTGGAAGCCCTGTGCAGGCACTGGCCGGGCCCCATGAGCCTGGCCTTGTACCTGACAGACGCAGAGGCCCAGCAGTTCCTGCGTTTCGTGGAGACCTCGGCGGTGCTCTCTGCCCGGCAGGACGTGGCCTACCACGTGATGTACCGGGAGGGCTCCCTCCACCCCATCAACCAGCTCCGCAACGTGGCCCTGGCCCAGGCCCTCACGCCCTACGTCTTCCTCAGCGACATCGACTTCCTGCCCGCCCACTCCCTCTACGACTACCTCAGGTGGGCCGGGCGGGTGTGGACGGGGTCGGGGGCACCCGTGGGCCCTGGCTGGGCACCCCTGCTCCTTCCTGGCCTGCAGCGTCCGCGCCCCGAGAGCCCCCGGGCCCAGTGCTGGAGGCAGAGCCCCCCCAGTGCCCTGCGGTTCACGGCGTGCTCCCTCCTCAGGGCCTCCATCGAGCAGCTGGAGCTGGGCGGCAGGCGGAAGGCGGCCCTGGTGGTGCCCGCGTTCGAGACCCTGCACTACCGCTTCCGCTTCCCCAGTTCCAAAGCCGAACTGCTGACCTTGCTGGACGCCGGGTCTCTCTACACTTTCAGGTGGGAGAGGCCACTGGCCTAGCCCCGCCCAGCGCTGCAGTTCCCCACACCGACCCCATCAGCCTCAGACTGGCCCCCGCCCTGCCCTGCCCCTGCACAGGTACCACGAGTGGCCCCAGGGCCACGCGCCCACAGACTACGCCCGCTGGCGGGAGGCCCAGGCCCCGTACCGAGTGCAGTGGGAAGTTGACTACGAGCCCTACGTGGTGGTGCCACGTGACTGTCCCCGCTACGATCCCCGCTTCGTGGGCTTTGGCTGGAACAAGGTGGCCCACATCATAGAGCTGGACGCACAGGTGAGGGGCGCCCTGCTGTCTCCAGCCTTGATCTGAGACTACCTCGAGGCCCAGCGAGGGTTGCCCCGGGGGGCTCAGGGGTAAAGAAACCCACCTGCCAGTGCAGGAGACACAGGTCCGATCCCTGAGTCAGGAAGATTCCCCTGGAGCAGGAAAGGGCAACCCACTCCAGTGTTCTTGCCTGGGAAGGCCCATGGACAGAGGAGCCCGGCGGGCTCCAGTCTGTGGGTTCACAAAAAGAGTCAGACGTGACTTAGCGACTGAACAGCAGGCCCAAGGACCTCACTATCCAGGGGCACACCATACCGTGAAGGGCCCTCTGCAGAACTCAAGTCTCTGACTTTGGATGAACCTGCTCCCCACGCCCCAGAGCTGCCCCGCTCCCCCAGCCTATGCAGTGACTGTCCCCTGCCCTCCCCAGGAATACGAGCTCCTGGTGCTGCCGGAGGCCTTCACCATCCACCTGCCGCACACCCCAAGCCTTGACATCACTCGCTTCCGCTCCAACCCCACCTATCGTGACTGCCTCCGGGCCCTCAAGGACGAGTTCCACCAGGACTTGTCCCGCCACTACGGGGCTGCTGCCCTCAAATACCTCACTGCCCTGCAGCAGCCCCGAGGCCCCACCTGACCTCGCGGCTACCCGCCGTCTTCGCTGTGGCTCTCACACACACTCCCTGCCGACCACAGGAGCAGCCCTGCCGCCACCCCGCCCTCCCTGCTATTTAAATTATTTAAGGTCTCCGGGGAGGGGCTGTGGGGGACACCTGTGCGGTGAGGCCTGGGGCCCCCCGTGTGCGGCTGCTGGTCGGGTGGGTCTAGTGTTCCTCGGCCCCAGCTGGTTTGGGGCTGGTTCCTACATCCTCTCAACCGTAACATCCCTTTTTCCGTTAAGTTTTAACAGCTCCTTTCCATGTTCCTCTTGGTTTGGGGCATGAGCCAGTCAGTAAGCCTGGGGAGGTGCTGCTGGCAGGAGTCCAGCGACGGGGCCCTCCCTGGAGGCCGGGACTGGAGCGTGTGCCTCCTGTCCACCCTCCCCTGCCGCAAACCCAACACCATGAGTCTGAGAGGCTTTATTTGGCTTTATTTAGTAAAATGTTAAAATAAATAAATACAAATTGATCAGCTGCTCTGTATCCCCCCCCACCCCCTCAAAACAAAACTCAAACAAACAAAAACAAAAACTTTGAAGCACAAAACTCCAAATACAAGTTCTACCAAGACTGAAATCACAAAGGGCTTGGACAAGAGACAGGTTGGGAGCTGGCTGGCACTTTTCTGCTCAGAGCTCACTGACCTCCGGCGGTCCTGCCTGACTGCAGCGTACCCTGGGCTGAGGACCCAGCAACAGCGGAGAGAGGGACAGGGGCCAGAGGCTGCTGTGGGGCTGGTGGAGTCCTCGGAACAAGAGCCTCTGCGGGCGGAGAGTGAAGAGACGTTGTGAGCCCTGCTCTTCCTTGACAAGGGCTATTTTCAGGAGCTCCACCGGGGCTCTCTAAATAGGAAAACCCTCCAGTTCTTCCCCTTTACCCTGGTGGGAGGGTCACCCTTCACCTCCTAGAAAGGAGCTGACACTGAGGATTGCTCTAAGCCGGAGAGAACAGGTCTCCTGTTTCCTGCCAAGGGTGCCCAGCTGAGGGGTGGGGGTGAGGTCCACGGTCTTCTTTTTCACACAGAGTAAGGTCACCTCCATCCAACAAAAGCCACGCAATCTGGAGAACCCAGGGACTGGAAGACGTACCTGGGCCCCCATTCTCCCTCCTACCAAAAAGCCTTCTTCCCCTGGGGTAAAAGTCTCCTAAATTAAGCCCTTTGGATAAATGAGAAAGACTAAACCCTAAAAGGGAATGTAGGGAGGAAACTGCTATGAGTGTGCTGTGTGGGTCGTCGTGGTTCGGGATGAGAGCCCAGCAAGGCTCTGCTGGCCCCAGGAGTAGGTGGCAGAGACGGCTGGAGAGGCGACCGCGCACACAGAGACTGCAGTGAGCTGCAAACGCGGTCGCCCTCACGGGAGAGGCGTGGGGCGAGGAAGCGCGCCCCACTCACACGCCCGGTTGAGCCTGAGCCAAGAAGCCACAGGGACCAGCAGGCCAGCAGAGACACTGGGCGCTGGGTGCCAGCCGGAGGCCACCATGGCCAGGGTACAGGCCCCACACAGGTTAAGGCCCGTGAGGGGCTGTCTCGAGCGGGGCCTCCCTGGCCCAGTAAGGAAGGAAGCAAGCAGAACTCTGGATTAGCTCAGCAGAGGTGAGACAAGACCCAGCAGGCTCTGCAAGAAAAAGGGAGCTGCAGGCCACACTGGCAAGACCGTGAGCAGGGAAGATGACAGCAACATGACCTCACTGCCTCCAGGGCGCGTCACCGTGGCTGCGGGCCTGACAGAGGCCTCTTGATCCAGCCCAAGTGGTCAGCTGGATCAGTCCCAGTCCCTGACCAGCCGCTCCCCTGGCCTCTGAAGTGGCCGCAAGCCGGCTGCCCTTGGACGTGCCTGTCAGTGGCTACATCCGGACATGGGGAAAAGCAGCGGAGAGGAAGAGCGAGGTGGGGCGGTCATGAAGGTGTGTCTCGGGTGGTCACAGGGACCCTCGGGTCTGGAGGGACGGGGAGGCTCTTCTCTTGGCAGGACAGTGGAGGAGGAGGACACGGGTGACTAGGGCCTTTTCTCTGCAGTGAGGGGAGTTTGGGGATTTGAATCCAGAATGCGGGTTTGGGGGCAGGGCTGCAGTTTTTCACTCAGTCATCCTAGCTGACTAGCACAACGGCTTCCATCTGAACTTGAGAAGAATCGCACCCCAACCTTAGGCAAGGTCAGAGAGTGCCTGCTCACAGCAGCCTGCAAAACCCTGGTGTAAGTTCCTGGCCCAGCCACCCACCCCTGAGAATCCCCAGGGGGATCCTTCCTGAGCAAAGGCCTCTTCTTTCAAGAAGACAGGTATTAAGCGGCCACCTCCTGTTTCTGGGCCCAGACAAGTCCGATGGGAGGGCTCCAAGACAGGGCGCACAGCCCGCCTCTGGGCTCTGAAGCCCTGCCAACCATTCCTCCAACGAGTCCAGGCATCTCCCAACGCTCCCTGACTAGACATAGCACCTTGGTTTTTGCCTGAGCAGAGGGAGTGCCTTTCTTTCCCCCTCGGGCAACCCTGCAGCCACGCCCTGACTCTCAAGAGGCCGGTGCAGCCCCCTCCTCATCCCCTCTTCTAACAAACATCCCGGGAAGAGGAACGAAGACGGTTGGTAGAGAAGAGACACATTTTACGTGAAAAGGACTGCTCTGTGGCAGTCGCCTTCAGGGTCCATCTCTGTCTCTCCCAACCGCACTAGGTGAAGGAGAGATGACTGGTCCATTCCTGCCCCCTCCTAGACTCTGGCCCTTATTGGACATGGGGCAGACTTGGGGGAGATGCTCTGGGAGTGCCTGGGCACAGAGTCTCTGCCTCTCTCCTGAGGCCAGATGTGTGCCGTGGGCAAAGGTCTCCAGCAGGAGTGCACACATGACAAAAATTTATTTCCCACAAGGCAAAAATGACAGAAATGGTCCGAGCCTCTCAGAACCCTGGTTTTCTCAAGAAGGCGACAGGCCAGGCCAAGGCAAGCACAGCGTTCTAGCCAAAGGTCACCCAGGAAGCTTGTGGGTGGGCAAAGGGGGGTAAGACTCCCATCGCCAGTGCCTGGAGCCAGCAGGCAGAGAAAGCGGCTGGAGATGCAGACCGCTCTTCAAAGGCGTGCAGACAAAGGCCGCCCAGGGACTCCCTCGTCTCAGAGACACCCTGTCCCCTCAAGACATCTCACTCCCTCATCCTCTCTAAGCACCAAGGGCCGATGCAGCCAGCCTGCTCCCTGCACCCTTCAAAGCTGGGCTGTGTGGGCACCAGTGAGCTTCACTGGCCACTCCCTTCAAAGCTGTCCCCCAGGCACTCGAAATGCTGGTGGCTGAAAGACCAAGAGCAGCACCAAAGGAAGGATCTGATTTAGGCACCAGCCTTTTGCTCCAGCAAAACCCGAGGAGACGAGAAGCAGGGCCCTGACACCATCCGCGCTCCGTGTGGGCTCCAGAAACAGGAGCTCCGCTCCCTGCACCAAGCAGGGAGGACAGTCTTTTCCGAGGAGGGGAGGATGGTGGGAGAGCTCTGCCCCTGCCTTTCAGGGCTGCAGCCGTCCGGAGGACAGAAATCACGGGGACTAGCCCACCAGTCTTGAGACACAAACACAGCAAAATGTCATCATGATCAGCAGGTTCTGTGCTAAAAAATTATAACTACACAGCATTTTCTCCAGTTCTGACACCTTTTTAATAGAAATCACTGTTTTTAGGAAACAAATAGCACTTTTGTAATTTTTTTTTTTACAATGTTTCTTACCTTGATCTTAATTTAAGTAACACTAGGAAGACCTCAATATCTTTTATTTTCCTTTTTAATTAAAAAAAAAAAGTTGTTGTTGTTTTGTTTTTTTTTCCCCAGATACAAAGATTTTTGCCCTTGCATAAAAAAACAGTGCCCCGAACGATGACACAAAGGACTCACACAGACTCACTGGACCTCACTGACACTATGATTCCTATTCTACCATGCAAGGTCTCGACTACCCTTAATTGGACTGTCAGCCTGAAAAACAGCTTTTCTATTCCTTATTTTAGTTTTTGTTACCAAAAAAGTAAAATAAACAACAAAATAAAACTTTTTTTTTAAAAGAAAAAAAAAACAAAAACAAAAATTAAAAAAAAAAGAGAGAAAAGAAACATCTCCATTCGATTCACACACACCTGGGTCGCGTGCTGCTTCGCTCAGGATCTTCTCTTCTTATAAATATAGAAAAGGGATGGAGCTTGTTTTCAAGTAAAATCACTGATCCACCGTTTTTCCTTTCTCGACACACACACACACACCCTTCTTCCCTGCCCCGGGCAAGGGCCACCTGAGGCCTGGTTCTGCTTGTTCTTGGAGAGGGAAGGTAACCGGCTCACCCATGGGGATGGCACCAATTTGCCAAAGCAGGGAAGGAACTTGGGGAGCATGGGGGTGCCCACAGTCGGGAGCGGGGTGCTCCGGAGAAGAACCGGGCGGCTGGTTCTTGGTGTCCATCGCTCCCGGCACGGTGCCCACTCCAGACACTATGAAATACTGCTTATTCGGTACGCTCTTCCCACCCCGGCTCCCTCCCACCCCCTCCCCCACCCCTCCTCTGGGCACTGGGGTTGGTGAAATCTCCGTTTCCTCTTTTTGGTTTTATAGTGGTGAGAGTTTAGAACAGGAAAGCCCACACACTCTTTGGACTTGTCTCCTCTACCTAAACGAGCGGCTCGGCAAACCAGGATCTGAAACCTGCTCTCCTCCGTTCGCCCGGCCCTGCTCCCCACCCGACAAAACAAAACAAACCCTCGTGGCTGTGGAGGCTGCTGCAGGCACACACTGGTGTATAATAGAGAGAGTAAATATATTATTTCACTTGGCATGGTGCTGGCAAAGAACCTCCAGCTGGCACTATTTCATGTAACATGGTCCAATCTTTGCATGTACACACAGAAGAAGAAGGATCAATTGGCAAACTCTGGTGCCACCTGGCACAAGCATCTTCTCTCTCTCTGGAACCAAAGAACCAAAAGAATTCTGTACTTCCCAGAAGAAACCCGGCTTGGCTTTGCTAGAGTCTTCAGGGTTCTGCTCTCCTTGCGCCGGGATCTCGTGGCTTCTCCTAGCGGGCTCTGTTATTTAGTCTCTTCCCCCGGGTTACAGTTCGCTGTGCAGCTCTGGGAGGAGGAGGAGGGTGGGGAGGGGGCCGGCGTGGAGGTGCTGGCGTTGGCAGGGGGGGTGCAGTCCGGGCCGTTGGAGAGGGCCCCCACAGTGGCCTCAGAGTCTACAGGTTTGGAGAGGTCGATGCCGTGGATGAGGCGGATCAGCTGTTTTACCTTCTCCAGGGAGCTGTGCATCTCCTTCTGCCGGGCCAGGATGGTGTTCTTCATTTCCATGCATTTCTGCAGCCAATGAGAAGGGCAGTGGCACTGAGCCTCTGACTGTCCTGACAGGCCCGGCAGCCCTCTCCAGACACAAGAATCCCTGCTGGCTAGGGTGCAGCCCTACACCTTGTTCTGCTCCACCTCGAGCGGGTGCTGCTACCCGAGGGAAGGAGGAGGCCCAAGAGGCGAGAGAGAGGGAGCAAGTGAGTGGTTTCAAAGCCCACTTCGTGACACTAGGATTTACAGCCAAACATGAATTACCACTATCATACTGCAAAATAAAAAGCATTAAAAAAAAAATGGCTCTCACAGCTGAGCTGAAGCTGGTTTGAGCAGGTGTGGGTACGCCTCTACCTTGCTAATATGCCAATAGGCTCTGGACTGGGCTGAGCTTTCCAGGATAGACACAAGCCAGTGGTATCTGGATTCAGTTTGAGGGCCTACTGAAGACCACTGGGACAGTAGGATTTTAGAGGCAGGGCCCTAAGGCGGGATAGTCAGTGATATTTAGGAGACTCAAAGACTGCAGCCAAGAGAAGGCCTTCTGCTCCGTCATAGACAGGTAGCCTTTGGCCATGTTGTATGAGGACAGGAGGAGAAGGGGACGACAGAGGATGAGATGGTTGGATGGCATCACCGACTCAATGGACATGAGTTTGGGTAAACTCCGGGAGTTGGTAATGGACAGGGAGGCCCGGTGTGCTGCAGTTCATGGGGTACAAAGAGTTGGACACAACTGAGCGACTGAACTGAACTGAACTGATGAGGCCTCCCACACCTGCTGGCTTCTGTTCTAGGCAGGGAAAGTGATGTGAAACCTGCCAGCCACAATGGGCAGTACAGTGAGGAAGGACAGCAAGACTGCCACCAAGTCCAGGGCACCACCTGGCATCCACGAGGGCTGGGGCCACCTCACTGCAACAAGGGGACCTACTCAGTGGAAAAGAAAGCCTGCTCCAGTCAGGAGGAGCCTCTGAATCCCTGCAGCAAACACAGCCCTCCTTCCCACCTGGTCAGCCAGGCTGGGCGGTGTTTAATTCCAGTACTCATCTCCAGAAAGCACTCCTTCTCGGGCTGCACCGGGGACCCTAGAGAGGCGATCAGCAGGGCGTGGGAGAGGGGACAGGAGGGAAGGCCCTCCCCACAGGCCCACTAGCTAGCTAGAGCGACTGGGGAGAGTTACACACGGGACCTGGTCTGTTCAGGCGGCTCCACACTCTTCCCAGCACGCTCAGGAGCTCACGGGGGTGCTGGCTATGCTCCTGTAGCTGCTACTTGACCTCTTCAAGTAGCAGAGAAAATCTGGAGACGGATAATCTCTCAGATCAAAGCCAAGAGGATGCTCCAGAGCTTGGCTCAGGAATCATGTACCAACTGGCCCCCTGTACCTGAGGACCAGACTCTGACTGGAGGCAAACTGCAACCGCCTAAGGCAGCAGTGTCAATACGCTGAGGGAATGCATCAGCCCGTGACAGCCACACGTCCTCTGACGTACACGTAACGTTCTGCATCTCTGTACCCCACACTGAAGGCATGAGGCTGACTTACACTTATAGAATTGCTGAGCTGTTTCACCTTCTGCTCTAGTTGTTCTCGTTCTTGTTTTAAATCTGAACTCCATTTAAGTAATTTCTGTTTCTCTTCTTCTTTTGCTGGGAAGAAAAAAAAAGAGGAACTTAGTCCCATGTGCCATCAGGGCACAGAAGCTGCTCACCTGGACTTTCTGTTCTACATGTAAAAGGACGCTAAGAAAACTGCCAGTGGCTTGGGCCTGGCATTACATAAATAGATCTCACTTCTCTGTTTTCCTCCCCAACAAAGTACTACAACCAACTTTTTATTTCATTCAATAAAAGCTTTTCATGTGTAACTTTAAAGTTCCTTTTGAAAACAAAACAAACACTGTCAGTACTTTTAAACAAAGGCAGGCTCATTCGAAAGGCAGTACGGATAATTCTTTACCTGCTTTGTAGGCAATATAGGAATGAACAATTGCTAAAGTTCCAGGCCATGGGATTGCTTCTTCCTTCTTCAGCATCTGAAAAGATTTTCAGAAGTTGATCCTTGAGAAAGAAGAATAAGCAGCCCCCCCACTGTGTAACAAGAAGCAACAGCGCCTGTCGCCATTGGCAGACAAAACACAGGAAGGGTTTATGGCGGCGGTGTGGCAAAACCACAGCTGTAGTTTCTGGACTACGAAGTTCCCGTTTACCAGCATGAGAGAATAAAGGTCAACGGCAGGAAGAGCCAAGCCCCCTGAGCCCCGGCGGAGGCACTGGGCTGGGCGTTCCCAACCTCTCAGACCTGCTGCGTGACCCTCAGCTACGCCCTATGGCCAGAACCATCAGCACACAAGCTGCACATCTGCATGACGGCAGAACCATGGGCAGGTTCATCCTTGACCTGACACGGGCTGCCTATCTCAATTTTAGCTTATATGTCCCTCAAAGACAGCCTGATCAAGGAAATTAAATATCAACCCCAACCACTGAAGTATAATCTAGACCCCACGGAGAAAATTATCAGAGGGTCACAAGGCAGCATCAGTACGAGGACTGTCTCTGCTACATCACAGAGACAGGAAGGACGAAGACTAAAGATTTAAAGGGGGAGACCAGAAGTCTCCCAAATCAGGATTCCAAAGAATTGAGCAGGGCTCCTAAAGCTTGCTGAGTACTGGGCTTATTTACTATTTATACACTTGCCTACATTCAAAAAGGTCTCAGGACAGCCTATCATAAAAACATAAAGATATACATGAATCATTGAGGAAAAAAAAATCAGAAACTAAACAGAAAGGAGAGGGATGGAGCACAGTTTCTCTTCTTTCAAGTGCATTAAATATTAAGACAGTACTTTATATAGTCAGTGCTCTGATCCTGATGAGAACTTAGGTTAAAAGTAAAACTGTTCTTACTTGAATTAAACGATCAATTGCACATTCTCCTTTAAGGATTTTATTTCCAGACTTTCAACCATATGCTGAGTTTGGACCATTTTTAGAGAATGAGGCAGACAGTACTGTGGTCTTTAAAGGGTAACGGTAATGAAAAGATACATCATTTCAAATAGAGAGAAGCGGTTAGGGTCTCTCCACCTTACATGAGTCACTGCCTCATGAACTGAGGACATCTGAGAGGACGGAGGCTCTGCAGGTAAGGGCTGTCCTGTGAGCATGGCAGACGTGGTCTGGAGAACTACTGGCGTGGGGAGAGACCGAGCCATTCCCCCAGATGAGGGGGAGGGGGTCTTTCTCCTCCTCCACCCCTCGTCCTCTCTGACCCACCCCACAGTACCTGGTCCTGACATCTGGGACAGATCCACATGCCCTTGGGAATCGTTTTCAGAGGAGGGTCCAAGCAGTCCAGATGATACACCCGGGAACAAGTGTCGCACATCAGCAGCTGGCCGCTCTTTCTGCAGACACTGCAAAAGTCCTCATGGACGTCACCCTGACATCGTGGGGGGCACAGAGAGGGCAAAACGCAGAGGCTGGGCGTTAACACGCACGCTCTGAATGCACACAGATGTTCTGGACACTCAGCTGTGCCCCTCCACCTCATTACAAGGATGCTCAGGAAAAGCAGGAATTACCAACGGTGCAAGCCCCCCACCTGGTCCATACAGCTGGGGTTCCCCAGGTGGGGCCGGCACTCTTATGAGTTTACAGGAGACTGTAACTCTAGTCTCCCAGGCCAAAATGAGCTTCAGAGGCGACAGCTCAGCATTTATGTTTCAGTACAGTACAACTCACAAATCATAAAGTTGAAAGACCTTGAAATCCATTCATCAAAGTGTTCCACAATACGATCCCCAAAATTCCCATTACCTATCATTCTTCAGGGGAGTTTAGAAAAAATTGGAAAAGACAGACAGACATAAAATGTAGGCTTTCGTTAAACTCTTTGCTTGTTCTGGGAGAAAAACTATAGTCAGAATTCACATGGGAAAGGCTTAAGTCCGGAGCATATTAAACTCCTATGAGCGTTCTGACACGAAGAATTAAAAAGCCACACACCTGACAGTGCTCTCTTAAAACCCCAGCTCCTGGCATTGGCTGCGCAATGGCCCGTTCTATTCCGGGAGGCTGTATTCCTCCCCGTAAGATGCTTCACCAGATGGAAGAGCAGCCTCAGTGCGCTCTGCGAGTCTCCCCCTCCCCCCACCAGTGACAGTTCTGGTACTCAGGTGAGCCTGCAGGAGCCCTCACAACAAGAGGCACCATCAGGAAAAAGCAGATCTATTTAAAATTTGGAGAGAACACATTTTTAAAAAATGAGGTATTAAGGAGGTGGTTTCCAGCGAGTCAATCCCTGGCCCATTCTCTGAACAGGATTAATGCTGTTGCTAAGGACACCAGGGAAGGGAAGACTGAGGGGTCGTGCCAGAGGTTAGCTAAGAAGGCAGTGTCAGAACTTGAGGCAGACTCCTTTTCACTTCCAGGGTGCTGTTTTAGAATTCCAGGCTATTCTGCCAGAAGGTCTAATACAGAAATTTTGCCCAGGAAGCAAAGATAGACAGAGCAGTGCCCAGTTCTTCCTTTCTATGATATAACCTTTCAGCCACCACTGCAGAAAGTGAAAGTGAAAGTCGCTCAGTCCTGTCTGACTCTTTGTGATCCCATGGACTATAGACTCCGTGGAATTCTCCAGGCCAGAATATTGGACTGAGTTGTCTTTCCCTTCTCCAGGGGATCTTCAGGAATGTTATCTTCTCAGACCTACAATTTCTCTCCAAAGGAAAGGAAAGGAGCCTATCTGGCAGTATCTACATATCTAGGGTATCTGGTGGAGTAGAAAACTGGCTGCAAAAAGTTGTAAGATACATCAAAGTGTGGATGGATGCTAATCTTTTTTAGTAAAACAACGTTATCTTTGGACAATTAAAAAAAATACTTGTACACGTGTAAAAATACTGCAGGAGAATGCAGCATAACAGCTTAACTTCAAAGGCACTGAAAGACATAAAGGTTTCTTTCCTAGATGAGCTGTGACTTTCTTCTTTTGTTCTTAAGACCAGGCTGAGGGGAGTGCTCCTCTAGACAGCTCATCTTTCTTAAACCACAGCCACATGCTTTAAGTCTGCGACTTTAAGGAGTTTATAGAAATTTTATGGTTTCCAAAACTCTTTTACATGACCCACAGGTAAAATTATCAGTGATGAAGTAAATGAGACAAACTGGACATCTTATCCCAAATACCTATCTTATTTGTTGGGTAGAGTTCTTGTTCACTTCCCTTTGCTACTGAGTAAGGAGACCATCAGGAAGTGGAAGGTGGAGAGTACATAAAATAAAGGTTAAATAATTTCTTTCAAGTTCCTAAAGGAAAGAAAACTCTTATCTTATTTACATATCCTGTAGTAGCAGTTCATAATCTTTTCAGTGTGAGGACCTCTTAGTAATTTTAAGAATTACTAAGCGCTTTTGTCTACCTCAAAGTGCTCTTGTTTACTTCAAAGTGCTTTTCTTTATGTGAGTTCTACCTATTGCTATTTATTGTACTAAAACTTTTAAAGCTTTTTTACTTTGAAATAATAACAGAATCACAGGAAGTTACAAAAATCATGTACTGAAAAATGTTAAAACCCAGGCACACACAGGCACACCTTTGGTTAGCCCTCACAGTGATGATGTCATCACTGATCATGTCGTATGTGGAAAACATCACTGTCCTACACTTGAGAGAATAAGAATGAGATGGCAAGGAACATTTTAGTGCTATCATGAAAATATTTCTGATTTTATATTTTGATTGATACTATATTTGAAAATACATATTCTGACTTCCCTGAAAGAGTCTCAGGGACACGCAGACCACACATTGAGAACCGCTGCCCACTGAAATGGAATATAAGATGCCAGGATATGTATTTCATCCACATAGAATTGATTCTCTGTTTAAAGAGGCACAGAAGTCCCACAGAGGTGCCGCCCCAGGTCCAAAAACTTAT
The DNA here is from genome assembly GCF_019320065.1 of Cervus canadensis. Lineage (NCBI taxonomy): Eukaryota > Metazoa > Chordata > Mammalia > Artiodactyla > Cervidae > Cervus > Cervus canadensis. The sequence goes on from NC_057396.1 coordinate 70,034,139, forward strand.
TAGGCTTTGGTGACTGACCAAATTACTACCGTAAACCAAACAGCAAGCTGAATGATGGCTGACCCAGGAGTCTCTGCTAGGAGCTGAGGGGTGTATGTTTTTTGGAAACACTCTGGCTATATCAATCACAACTTCATCATTTGCTAAAAGAATGTTCAACCGTGTCAACATATCTTTTCTTCTCATGAAAATGATGACAGTGGCAACAGGTATATCCTGAAGATTAGTGACCGGCTGGGTCTTATATCACTAGCTCCTTCTGGATGATTACTGATCCCCAGGAAAGGCTTGCCTTTTGACTGTGATTGTTTAATTAATGTTGCTGGGGTTTACGCTACCTGGAGGCAAACACAGATAGAGCCCTGTGCGCTGATTTTAATCACTGCCACTGTTGGGACACTGAAAAAGTAGAAGTCAATTATCTTAAAGAAAATCCATTCCACTAGGGTTTTTATTTATTTGGTTTTTTGGGGTCTTAGCTGGGACATGTAGGATCTAATTCCCTGACCAGGGATCAAACCCAGGCCCCCTGCAATGGGGAGCATGGAGCCTTAGCCACTGCACCACGAGGGAAGTCCCATCCATTCCACTGGTGTAACCTAGAAGGTTCTCAACATATTTAGTGTTTTTAGGAAAGCTTTATTTCATCTTTAGATTCCTGAAAAGAACAAAGTCTGCATTTTAAGATGAAACTTGGCAAAAGCTTTTCAGTTTGTGATCTGATCTGAATGGATCCTTTGGGTTCAATCAAATAAAATCATAAACCCTCTAAGTCAAAAGTCATAAAAATAGCATCTTTAGCAGTGATAACTCAATTGCAGATCCACAATCACCTGTTCACCACCATTTGTGCATCAGCTTGTGAAGGATCCCTACCAAGAAACTGTGAGCTGGCAATACCTTGGCAATGCTTCAACAGAGGAAAATGGAGACAGTCTTTGGGGCCAACAAACAAGGTTTCTGACAGTGACCTGGTACTCGTTAACAGGACAGGCAGTGCCAACCACTAACGCCAAAAGCCAGCGCTGAGTCTTGAGAGCAATTCTAGGCCTGCAGCCTTGGCTATGTCCCAGGAAGGAGACCTGCCCGAGAAGACGGCTCTTCCACGACCCTGGTCCTCCAAGACAACATCCCTTTGCTGCTTCTGCAACTGTAACTTGTGCTCTGCACATGGTATTCTTTTGCTCTTCGGAGAGGAGCAGACCACTAACAGAGGAGGACATGGCAACCCACTCCAGTGTTCTTGCCTGGAGAATTCCATGGACAGAGGAGTCTGGTAGGCTACAGTCCATAAGGTCGTAAAGAGTCAGACACGACTGAAATGACTTAGCATGCATGCATGAAGATCATTAATAAGTACAAAAAGAACCTTCAAGCTGAAAGGACATTTTACCTGAAGATGCAGCTTCAGGTAAAGACAAGCTCTGTAATCCACAAAAGAAATGGGACATGTACAAGATTAACTCCTTGGTCTCTCTTCTCAAACCTGCTCTTGTCATTCCAATAAATGGCAGCTTCATCCTTTCAGTTGTTTAGGCTAAAATCTTTGGCTATTCTCTTTTTTGTCACATTCCCTTATCTAATTCTGCTCATTCTTCAAAACAGACGCAGACCCTATCAGTTTTCTCCACCTCTGCTTCTGCCACTCTACTGCGCCAAGCCATCGTCAGCTCCTGCCAGGACGCCTGCAGCAGCCTCCTACCTGGTCTCTCTGTGCTTCCACCCTGTCCTCCTCAGTCTCCTGTAAAACCCAAGTCAATTCTGCAAATGCCTTAAAAATAATAAATGCAAGCAAGCACCATCAAAGGATGCTAAAACCACTGATTAAGACTGCTCGTCAAGGCTATGGTTTTTCCAGTGGTCATGTATGGATGTGAGAGTTGGCCTATAAAGAAAGCTGAGCACTGAAGAATTGATGCTTTTGAACTGTGGTGTTGGAGAAGACTCTTGAGAGTCCCTTAGACTACAAGGAGATCCAACCAGTCCATCCTAAAGGAGATCAGTCCTGGGTGTTCACTGGAAGGACTCATGTTGAAGCTAAAAATCTCCAATACTTTGGCCACCTCACACAAAGAGCTGACTCATTTGAAAAGACCCTGATGCTGGGAAAGACTGAGGGCAGGAGGAGAAGGGGACAACAGAGGATGAGATGGTTAGATGGCATCACCGACTCAAAGGACATCAGTTTGGGTAAACTCCGGGAGTTGGTGATGGACAGGGAGGCCTGGCATGCTGCGGTTCATGGGGTCGCAAAGAGTCAGACACGACTGAGCGACTGAACTTAACTGAAGACTGGTATTTTTACAGACTCAAAGCTATCTGCACCTAAGGAAATAGGCACCTTTACAAGTAGAAACATTTGGTGGAGTCTACCTTAGAGATTAAAGCTAACATCAACAATGAGACGGATGGACAACACATGCCTCTTGAGATGCACCGAGAAGGGCTCATCATCATGTATTTATGCTCCCACAAAAATGTACACCCTGAATCTATTCTTGAGGAAACAATCAGATCATCCTAATGGAGGGACACTCTATACAGCACGTAGCTTATCTTTCAAAAAATGGTGACGTCATGAAAGATAAAGACAGGCTGAAAAACGGTTCCAGAGTAAGGAGACTAAAGACAAAGCACCATAAAAATTAATGTCAAAAGTGATCTTGGATTGGATCCTAGAAAAGAAAAAACAAAGTGCCACGAAGGCATATGCTGAGACAACTGGAAAAACCTGAAGATAGGCTGTATATCATAATAATAATGTTTTATCATATTAAAGTTCCTCAATTTGATAAACTTATTGTGGCTATGTCAGAGAATATCTTTGTTTTTAGGAGATATACACTGAAGTATTTTGGGTAAAGCTTCAAGATGTTTGCAACTTCTTAACTAGAACAGCAAAACAAGTGTGTGTGGAGGGGTGGGGAATAGCAAACGTGGCAAAATTGTACTAGTTGGTGAATCTAGGTGAAGGGTATACATTTGTTCTCTGTGTTGTTACTGAAGCTTTTCAGTAGGTTTGAAATTTTTTCAAAATAAAAAGTGAAAAGTAATGCTACCCTTCTACTTAAAACCCTCCAGCATATCCCATCTCATTCAGAGTTAAAGCTACAAGGCCCTGCAAGACGGGCCCGGGGCCTCCGAAGCCTCTCCTCCCACAGGTTCTCTCGTGTGCTCACCAAGTGCCTCTCGATGCCACACGCACGTCCTCCTGTGAGCAGGGCTTCTGCACTGCTGTCCCCTCTGCATGGAATGCCTCCCCACGCATGTTCCCACCTACTCCATTCCCATCTCTCTCACCACTGTCCATAAAAAGGACCTCCTGCCGTATGATTTTGTGCCCCTTTTCTTCACTGCACGTTTCTTCACCTGACATTTAAATGTTCATTTGCTTAGCCCCTGCCTCTGGCTATGCAATGTGAGTTCCCTGAGGGCAGGGATTGGTTGTGTTCCCTGTTCTGTCCCCAGCCTCAAGAGCAGCACCTGCTCAGCAGAGCAGGGCGCGGTCACCACTCTGTAAGTGCTCACCTAAGGACAGGGGTGTGTGTGTGTGTGTGTGTGTGTGTGTGTGTGTGTGTGTGTGTGTGTGTGTGTGTGTGTGTGTGTGTGTGTGTGTGTGTAGTGTGTGTGTGTGTGTGTGTGTGTGTGTGTGTGCGGTTCACACTCTGTAAGTGCTCACCAAGCAGGGTTGTGGTGTGTGTGGTGTGTGTGTGTGTGTGGTGTGCGTGCGCGCGGCGCGCGGTCACCACTCTGTAAGTGCTCACCTAAGGACAGGTGTGTGTGTGTGTGTGTGTGTGTGTGTGTGTGGTCACCACTCTGTAAGTGCTCACCTAAGGACGGGTGTGTGTGTGTGTGTGTGTGTGCGGTCACCACTCTGTAAGTGCTCACCTAAGGACAGGGGTGTGTGTGTGTGTGTGTGTGTGTGTGTGTGCGGTCACCACTCTGTAAGTGCTCACCTAAGGACAGGTGTGTGTGTGTGTGTGTGTGTGTGTGCAGGGGTGATGGTGTGTGTGTGTGCACGGTCAACCACTCCTGTAAGTGCTACACTAGGAACCCCGGCGGTCGTGTCTGCTGTGTGTGTGTGTGTGTGTGTTCACCACTCTGTAAGTGCTCACCTAAGGACAGGTGTGTGTGTGTGTGTGTGTGTGTGCGCGCGGTCACCACTCTGTAAGTGCTCACCTAAGGACAGGGGTGTGTGTGTGTGCGGTCACCACTCTGTAAGTGCTCACCTAAGGACGGGTGTGTGTGTGTGTGTGTGTGTGTGTGTGTGTGCGCGGTCACCACTCTGTAAGTGCTCCCCCCTAAAGGAAGGAGGTGTGTGTGTGTGTGTGGTCTGTGTGTGTGTGTGTGTTGTGTGTGTGCGCAGTACCACTCTGTAAGTGCTCACCTAAGGACAGGGGTGTGTGTGTGTGTGTGTGTGTGTGTGTGTGTGTGTGTGTGTGCGGTCACCACTCTGTAAGTGCTCACCTAAGGACAGGGGTGTGTGTGTGTGTGTGTGTGTGTGTGTGCGGTCACCACTCTGTAAGTGCTCACCTAAGGACAGGGGTGTGTGTGTGTGTGTGTGTGTGTGTGTGTGTGTGCGCGCGCGCGCGGTCACCACTCTGTAAGTGCTCACCTAAGGACAGGGGTGTGTGTGTGTGTGTGTGTGTGTGTGTGTGTGTGTGTGTGCGCGCGTGGTCACCACTCTGTAAGTGCTCACCTAAGGACAGGTGTGTGTGTGTGTGTGTGTGTGTGTGTGCGCGTGTGTGTGTGTGTATGTGTAGGGGTGGGGGGGACACAGTTTAGACACCTGCAGCCTTCTTAAGCATTGATGCTTTCTCAGAAACCTGTTTCTGATCAATTCTGCCGAATAAAGTTGCTCGAAGGAAAAGTTTTCCATGTCTTGAATTCTACTTGAAGCAAGAAACAAGGACTGCTGGGGGAAATGTGCACCTTTGTCCATTATCCCCACTCCCCAAAACTGATGACAAGACGCCTGCACACCTCTCAGTTATATCAGCTGACTTCCCCACCCCATCCCCCTGCCTGAGAACTCCTTCACTGCAGATAAAATGCAGACTGAAAACCCTGACCGAGCCTCCTGAGGTGGTGTTTAACATGATTCTCAAGGTCATGGCAGGAGCGGGGGCTCCAGCAGAAAGCTGCCTAAGAGGCACACGGTGTCCTGGAGGGATTACTGCCATTCCAGGGTCAGTCAAGGAGACGCAGCTGGTAAGGAGACAACACATGACAACGGCTTCCCCGATCTAAGGCCTGAGAAGGAGCCTGAGCGCTCCCCGTTACTTACGTCTGTGGAGGTGGGGCTGGGCAGGGACACAGGCTGGACAGACGCGGGGAAAGCGAATGTGGCCTCTGTCTTTTCATTCTCAGGGGAGTCGGGATGACTGGATGGGGGGGATGTTGGGGTAAGGGCTCCAAACCCCAGCACTGCATTGTATTTTGGAGGACGACCTATATACCGAGAGAAGGGAACAAAAGGGGAAAAAGGGGGGAGGGAAAGAAAGGGGGAAAAATGATCTTACATACCTTTGGCCAGTGTTCCTCATTGGCTAGCATGGAAAAGGAAGTGAGGTAGCAGACAGAAAGTTAATACAACAAGTCCCAAAGAGAGGAAGAGAAGCAAAGATTTAAATGTCATTAGAAACAAATGCATGAGTCTCGAAGGGAGGATAAGAGAGCCTCAGAGAATGGCAGGAGATTCTGGGTCATATGTTAAAGGTCTTCATCTTGGGCAGATTATAGAGACATTCCTCAACTATTACAATCTGAGAGTTCTAATTGGAAAACAAGATATCAAAGCTCAATGGGAGCCAAGACCAGGATAAGTATTTATTTTCCTGTATCTTTTGTACGTTGTTCCCTAAGATTTTTCTGCAATCGCTATTCATATAATAATATTAATGATTCTCAGTTCCCAGAGATATTCTCGAGGACTTCTGATTGTCCTTTTCTCTCCTATACACATTTTGGTCGCTTCAGTTTGTGAGGGTGGAGAAAGGCAAAGGGAAGAGGCAAAACTCAAGTAAACTACTCTGCCCCTTGCTGGCAGAGCTAGTAAGAGAGATGTTCTGGAAGCAGTTGAAACCTAAGAGCTAAAAAGATTCTGTGGGCCTAACAACGACTTTAAGTATGCCTGGACTCAGATACCCTCCCCAGTTGATCAAGGAGCGCTCCCTGCTTCCATCACAAACATGCCAGTGAACTACCTGTCTTAGTGTCTCAGGTAAGGCCCTGTCATCAGTAACACTGATAACTGAGACAGCTGGTCTGATAACCAAGGAGCATGTTGTATCAAACTTCACGGCTACAGAGAATCTACAAATGAGTCCTAATGGGTGTCGGAAGTCCAGGCCAACCCCTCTTGCCTTATAATATATCAAGTCAGGGTCTTTGTCTTCCAGGGGCCAAGGTCATAGCTTCTAAGATGTCAAGTGATCAAAAGTGTACACCCAGCATACCACAGGTGAAAAAAAAGAAACCCAAAAAACAGAAAGGTACACAATTGCCTACGAGCACTGGTGAACGGTATATGGGATCATGACTTTGCCAACAGTTATTTATATTAGAATTATGCACAAGAGTCATGATTCTGTCAGATATTACACAAACATTACCTATCTGTGCTAAACCAGCACTGTCTGCAGTACAAAGACAGATCATACTGGTTTGTCTTTTCTAAGGTATTTAGTGCTGCTGGAAGGGAAAGTGGAAGATGAATGCTCTTTGTTTACACACAGAAGGCACGTCCTAGGCATTGTGAATGCAGGCTTTCATCCTCTGACCTTGGCAAGAGATGCCAAGGTCTTTCTGGCTCATTTAACCCCTATCCTCTTAGCAGATACTGCCCACTGGCAGGCCAATTAACTGTAGCTTCTGGCTGGGGGCTCCTTTCTGAGAATTACGTCAGAGGTCACTAAAAATTGCCCAAAACAAAATAAAACTACAGAAAATAACCCATGACACTGTGGCCTAGGGATCAATATGAAGCAAGCCCAGTGACTCCAGGACATCCATCTAAGTGTGTTTTGGCTTCCAGAAGGAAGGACTGATGAAACACTGGAGTGGGTCACTAAGGCGGGTATGCTCTCTCTCTAAGCAGAAGAGGTGGGAACGGTATAGTTGGAGCCCTGCCTAAGGCAGACAAAGGGTCGGGGTGACCGCCTGAGCTTCCAGCAGCCCTGAGGCAGCGTGTGCACGCACACAAATCAGTATGCTACTCCACTCACTCTGCAACCTTTCTGGCCTAGAACTGTAATTCAGGGCCACATTATCATGTGGAGAAAGGGACCGTGGACTGTATCACTGACATCAAAGAACAATTCAGAGCCCTGGCTATGAGCTCAAGCTCTGAGCCAGTAAGGCCTACTCAGGCCTCTGTGGTCAGAGTGCAGGCTGCCCTGAAGGCGAGGCGGCACGCCTGCCCTGGGGGACCACAACTGGGGGATGCAGCTCTTCAGCAAGTTCTGCTCTGGGGAGCCTGTTCTGACAGTGATCTTTTCTTCCTTGGTTGGAGATGCCCTCTTCTCTCACACATTCTAAATTCTCAGTGTGGCGACCCTTCTCCTTCCTAGAAAGCCTGCAGCTCACAGACGTTTAAGAGTAATGCTCTGTCCTCACTGCGTCAGGACCATTCACACACTACTAAGAACACCTTGGCAACAGCAGCGTTCTGTTTGGCTCAATGATGCTAAAATGCTTCCTCTTACAGAGTGTTCTGTTCACTGTGCTATTCATCAACAGCCTGGTGGGCCTGGGGCAGAAATGCTGCATTAAGCCATTCCCCTGAGCCAGCTCTGCCAGAACCCCAGGAAGGCAGCTCTGATCCAGTATACAGACCTCTAATAAGAAATCTCACTCTCTTTTCCCCCCATTCTCAGAGAACAGCAACAAGACTATTTTCAAGGGATACAGGAATTAAGACAGGCTCCAGGACAATGGGAGGAGGGAGGGGAAGGAAACACAACACGGAAAGCAAAAGCACCAGCAAGGGAGACACAGAAAGGCACTCACCTCTCTTCCGGGTCCCGGGGTGCATTGTACTATTCAGGTACGTGACTGCACTCTTCTTACGCTTTGGGGAACGAAGGAGGAGAGGTGACTGGCTGAACAGCATGGCTATTACTCACACTGGTAGCAAGCTGAAGGCCAAGCTCAGCAGGCCCTCCAACTCGCCAACTAGTCAGGGCTGGTCACCCCAAGGTCTGGGGTCATTATGTGTACTTGGCTCTAAGAGAATACTCCAGAGAGGCCTGTCTCTGCTTTAGGAGACAGTCGTACTCAGATGACAGGATGAGTTAAATTTTTAAGGTAGGTTTGTAGCTACTTGAACTTCGGGAAGAAACTAAGGGGAAAAACAGTGAGAAAAATGAAATAATGGGATCGGCCAGAGAAAAATCCGCCGTTTTACAAAGCTGGCCGAGCACAATCTGGGTGCTGCTCTTCGGCAGCTTTTCAGAGGGGAGGCACTGAACATGTGAAGGAAGGGCTGAGTGCTGACTAGAGTACCTCCGGCTCAAAGACCGCACCACTGTACACCGGATTCGCTGTTGTTCTTCTTTTCCGTTCTTGCCTCTTGCTTTGGATTTCTTGGGAAAGCAAAAGGCTTCGATTAGAAGAGAGGCACGGAGAACCCCGCCAAGCTTCACTTCCCTGTTTACCTACTGGTTTTCCCGTGACAAGTTAAGAGATGAGAGCAAGTCTCTCGCTTTCACTGCAGCCTCAGCCAAGGCAAGCACACGGCTGGGAGCAAACACGCAGGACTATCCCCTCTTGCCTCTTGGAGAGCAAGGCCGTGCTGTCCTACAGGGTGGCTCTCTGTTGACTGAGAGCTTAACAGTAGACCACACTTGTAAACAAGCTGTCCTGATCTATTTTTAGGTCACTATAATACAGGTGTGAGTGAACTTTATCCACAGACCTAGACTGAGGAATCATAGTTTACTATTCTTGAATTAAATGACTAAGAGAGGTACAGCTCTGCAACTATTCCTAAGATTCTGATAATCAAAAGTGACTGAAAAATACCAAGACTTGTCAGAGGGCCATTTGCTACTTTGTGCTGCCAGGGAAAAAAAAAAGTTTCTCTAAGTGAACAGCAGTCCCCTTAATCCAGGCAAATAGGGAATTTCCCCAGGACAATAGTGTGGATAAATAAAGACAGGAGAGAAGCTGAACATTAGATAGAAGGAAGGTAAGTTTACTCCAAACAAAAAGTCCACACTGGCTGAATCACACTCTGTGTTCCAATTTTCAAGTCTAACAATAAACCGAACACCATTTCTGAGAACAAAGCTCTAGGCCAGAAGCAAGGCAGCCCATGAGCGTCTTCTCTTACCTTCTAGATGGTCGTGTGTCACCAACCCTAGAGACACCATGAAGGCAAGTTTCTGTTGCAGAGAAACAAAAGGAGAATACACTTCAGTCTGGGTTCTCACAAAGCCAACTGCATGTTCCCAGTTAGACTCCGAGGGAAAGTCACCCAATGGCTGGTGGCAGGAAGAAAGCCAGGTTCAGGTGAGCAAGGAGCAGGCGCCCTCTACTCTGAGAAGCTATGAAGTTCCCCTCTAAGCTTTCTGATCTTACAGGAATCAAAACAGAGCTATTGGGGCCTGTATCTTCTACTTTCTCAATGGCAGAAATCAGAATCCTGAAAGACCTAAGTTTCCCCAAAAAAAATTCTCTAAGAGAAAAGAGGACTCCACACTGAAAAAAAAAAAAACAAACAAGAAAGAAAAAAAAAAAAAAAACACAGAGAGTGTTCCAAAGAGCCTCCCATACAACAAGCTCCAAATTCTAAGAACTTCATTTGTGATACCAGGTCAAGAGTTCTCGTATTTTTACTACCACTGATTGGACAATGAAAGTTCAGTTCAGTTTTCAGGACAATGAAAATTCAAAGCTAAGAGTTTTAGGAATGATAGCAGGTGGTTCTGCTTAATACTGTGACTTTCCAATCAACCACGGACCTATAAATTATATAGTGATTTCTCTCTGACCACCACTCTCAGTGCCCCACCAGAAGCTAGACTGATGAGAACAAAGGACTGCAAGGCTGGAACGTTCGTTGCTTAAACATGGAGTGAGCAACAGACTGATTGCTATTTTGCTCTTTGGTTGGATGTGGGTCTGGAAAGTATGTCTTCATTTTCTGCTATACTACTCCATGCGGCTGCTAAATATGCCAAATGATATATCATCAATTTCTCTAACTGATGAATAAGGAAACATTATTAGTTGACACTCCTGCAGAATTATGTATACCACAATTTGGTCTTTGAAAATCCAGACATTTTACTCTCAACATTAAACATCACAATATTTTGGCCTGAACTGACAGGTTCAGGCTACTCAAGTTACTGAGTGTTTTACAAGGATAACCTTGAACAAGCAACTTGAGAACACAGAAATGTCCTTTACTGGTATTCTCAGAGTCCTGAAGAAATGTTATTATTTTATTTTTTATTTCAAAAGCAGGCGGGCACTTGTCCTGCCAACAGCCCGAGTGCTTTGGTAAGGAAAAGCCTTGGACGTGCTGCCCGTCCTCTACACTGTATACACTGTGCAGCTGCCAATTAGCCGCATCCCTAATTTTCACTTATTCCTTCAAAACTTAAGATCAGAAGACTGTCTCCCAACTGTTCTCTGCTAATGAAGCAGTGTGTGAACTGACATTCTGATGCACCTTCTTTTAATCAAGTAACGGCACCCTTCTTGGCCACTCACATCCAACTCATCTTTGCCAGTCTAGATCAAGCTCATCAAAGAATTACCACATGGGGAAAAAATCTCTTCCATGGAACTGATTTTTAGTGACAAACAGAATAAAAAGTTGTCAACAACTCTGGCCTCATCTGTGTATCACATGTATACCAATAACTAATTTATCCTCTTTATGGCAGTGATTCTGTCCAATTAGAAATACCTGTTATACACAAGGGTACTTGCGTGCCTACATGGTGCTACTGACATAAGATATCCTTTCGTTTCTTTTGATAAGGGAATTTTGCTAATAATCTGCTCTCTTTTTCACCCTCCAAGCCTAATACTTGACACTAATTTTGCAGATGATTTTTAAGTTTCTCAGCAACATGTATGACTAGTACTTCTTTTTGGTTCAAGTTTTGGTCTCCTCTTTAAAAAACAAATTAAAAATTAATTCATTTCATATCATAAAGAATCATAATTTGTACTTGTAGAAAAACCTGAACTGGCTTAATAAGTCATTGCTCTAAAAAAATGACATGAAGCTTTGATGGCTTCATGCCACTATCTGACATGGTTTCATTACAAAGAATGCACTGAGGACAGAAGGAAATGGATTGCTGGTCTAATAAAATCCAACTATCAGATATTCATCATCATATTACCTGTCCACATTTTTCTTTTAGAGCTGCTTGTACAAAAGTATCAACTATAATATTCTGTTGTCTAAGGACACACAAATTCACAATCTGTATTTGTACCAGAGTTTTGTTTGCTATTTAAGTTTATAATTCTATATTAAGTTGCAGTACAGATGCTACTATTTTCATCCCTACTTTTGTGCTTCAATGATCTACTTTTGAGCTACTGATTCATCTGGGATATGGGGATCTAATGCAATACAATAGTAATAACAAAAATGCACATGTAACAAGTGTAATCAATAACATAGACAGACGTTAACTGAGTGAACCAGACAGCTTATAAATGCTGGCTGAGACAAACAAAACAGAATGATCATTAGGAATGCGGGGGGGTGGGGGGGTGGGGCGGGTACCTGGGGAAATGGTCATGAATTACACAATTCACATCCGTGACACAGCTATGGAATCTCTGTCTGCCAGCTCATGAGCACTACAGGCCACACTCCTAATCTGTCCCAGGCCAACCTGACTTGGCAATAACATCACTGAAGAGTGAGAAAGCACAAGAAAAGGAAATCAAGTGACCCAGAAACCAAGAGTCACCCCTGATGCACGAGAGGGAGTCACATCTCAGAGACTGAGCCACGCTCGGAGGGCTGGGCCTACCTGAGGGTTCTCCTCCCGTTTTGGTTTGGGGGCAGCAGGCGGGGTGACGGTGCGGCTCTCCGTTTGTTTTTCATCTGTTTCTGTGTGGGATTTAACCGTCTAGAAGAGGAAAATTAAATGAAACTTCAGAATTCATTTATTTTTTATTAAGAGAATAAAAGCAAACATATTTTGTTGCCAACAAGAAAGAACAGAACATATTCAAACCGGAAACATTAACAAAGGAGGTAATATGGACTTCAGGTGAGAACGAGGAGGGATTTCCCTGGTGGTCCAGAGGTTAAGACTCTGTGCTCCCAATGGAGGGGGCCTGGGTTTGATCCCTGGTCAGGGAACTAGATCCCACATGCTGCAACTAAAGATCCCACGTGCTGCAACTAAGACCTGGAGCAGCCAAATAAAAAAAATTACATTGGTCTATTTCTATGTACTTTAGGATGCAGGATATAGTTTTCCAGAAATAAGTCCCTTCTTGTTATATATAGGTCAAGCTCTGGTTCACAGTGCGCTTAAGATCTGAATGATGTTTAAAAAAAAGAGTCTTACATACACACTTTTCTATTTCAGAAGAATTCCAATCACAGCCTTAAGAGAGGTTGCAGAACTCCCCTTACTCGGGACACTTAAAATCTGCCTGTATCACCCATTAGAGGAGAGATGCAATTGCCAAGGAAAGACTATCTTGTAAAAGGCTGACATCCTGATTGTGGCCAACCTCACCTTCCAGGTGCGCCCATGCAAACAAAACATTGCCACTAGCATTACCATCTTCAGACACAAAAGGAAGCTAGCAAATTGGTAGACTGGGGGCTAGGTTTGCCTTTCTATTCTTATCATGACCCAATGGCTAATTCATTTTATGAAACCCTCTGTAAATACTGAAATGATATTAGAACAGTGGATACAAAACTATAAACACAAACCTAATTTACTTTTTCAAAATTAAAAACAATGCAGATGCAAATGGTCTTTTTGTATGGCAACAAGTAATTAAGTAAAAGTGAAACTGTCTGATTACTGATGAGAAGGAGCCAGATGAAAGTCAAATGTAAAAAGAAGGTTCTACAAGCAGGATATCAAAAGGTCTCAGAAATCATTATGTTGTGAAATATTTTACTAGATCTGAAAAACAAACATTATTAACAGAGACTTTTCACTTCATTTCCTGGCCATGTCCATTATTTTCCTTCTGCTTCTCACATTATTACTTAGGAAAGTTTAAGTATCTGCCTTATCAGTACTGTGGCAACCATGAGGGGCATAAATGCTACTTTGTATTTTTTATTTTTTTTTCATCAGGTAATATTTCCACCTCTGGACTATACAGAAGCCACTTGAGAGCAGGATTGTTCTACACACTTCAGCATCCCTCTGCACCCAGTACAGGGCCTCACCATAGAGCAGGGATGCTGTGAACAGGTGCTGATCTTCTGAATGGGGAGTAGAACCTACCGGAAGAATCACTTGCTCTCCTCTCTCATACACTTTTTTTTAAAAAACCAAAAATGACACATTTCCCCCATAAAACAAACCACCAAACACACCTACAAAGGAACACAATGGGAAAGTAGTTTATAGTGATATTTTTAAGGTCCTGGGTGCCCATGAAGCTTATTTCATAGCTCTGTGGATTGGAACAACAGGAGTCTGATATGGGAGGGAGAAAAGGTCAATTATAAGGGTTTGCTGCTCTACTCCAAGGCTGTGTGAAGTCTCTTAGGGTCTCTTATTTCCATCTCTAGGGCTGAATAAAGCAGGTAGTGGTAATGCCTCCAGGGAAGATCAAACCAATTCCTCTTCGCTAAGGAATTATCCAAGGTTCAAATTTTCTCTCATGTAAGAAGAGCACAGCTATCTCAACATTACATAAAGAATACCAAAAGCATCCAAGAACATAAAGATAAAGCAAACAAAACAACAGGAAGGGGGACTTTCCTGGTGGCTCAGTGGTAGAGAATTCGCCTGCCCATGTAGGACACACGGGTTCAATCCTTGGTCCAGGAAGATTCCACATGCCACAGGGCAACTTGAGCCTTGACATGACTGCATTTCTGGCCAACCAGTCTGAATGCAAATTTGTCAGGGACCTTGAGCCAGGACTACTAAACTGCGAGGCAACCTGATTTCTGACCTCAAGAACCGTGTGGGATAATAAATTTTTGCTGTTTAAAACTGCTTAAAAGAAACAAAAAACATTAGGGCAGGGGAGTGACGTCACAGAAACGGCCGGACAGGGAGTTTCAGAATCATTCCTTTCACTGAAACAAACATTAAGCTGGCAGAAACAGCCAGAACCAGCTTTTTAAAATTCTGGAATCTAATAAAAAACTGAGAACAACCAAGGACGCACCTCCTGAACAAAGAAGCTGCTAAATTTTGTTAAGAAACTATTCTCCCTACCTACCTACAAAGCCGTCCGCTAGCCCAGCAGAGGCTGCGGAGATGGCAACCTGCGCTCTTGGTGTGTTTCGCTGAACCTTGTTTTCAACGTGTGGCTGTGTACTCTGACCTGTCTGGTAACCCCCAGAGGACTGGTACAGAGGTTGACCCTTGTTTGCCCGCCTAAGGCTGGAGTGGCTTTCCAAGTGCCATCTGATGAAAGCATCTAAAGACATAAGCTACCTGTAGTTACGTGTGCAAAGGACGCTGGATGGAGTATGCAGCAGATAGACCCAAAGGCCTAGGAAGGAGGAGGATGAGGAGGAAGATGCTTAGAGGAGTAAAGGCTTTAAACGGCTATCCCATACACTGGGGAATCCAGAGTGCATAGAGCATTCCCGGGACTAGATGCATCCTTAGGAAAGAGCTGTGAGAACCCTAAGCTTGCACCTCTGCTGATCTTTGAGCTCTGTCCAAGAAACAGGTTAAGTCTAAGACAGTTACAGGTGGCCTGTTTACCACTGAAGGAATGCCCCTGCTCAAAGCCAATCTGGAAAGACCAAGAAGGGTTTTCTGTTTTTGTTTTAATTTACTTATTATTACCTTTTTCTTCTTTTTGGCTCCAGTTGTTTAAGTAAATCTAATAGGACACAGATTCAATAACCACAGATGACAAGAAATATTATTTGCAAAAAATAGTCTGGAAAAGGCACTAAACAGAAAAACAACAGAGGCTCTCAACAATCAATAACAATAAACCCTGGGGTAGGAGGAGAATCTAATTTCCAGAGTTATCACGTTGTAATATAAAAGTGAACGTTTTTCACAATTAGGAGGCACACAAATAAACAGGAAAGTATAGCTGTTTCATTGGGGAAAAACAATAATAAGACACTGGCCTTAAGGAATCCCAGACATCAGACTCCCTAGAGAAAGACTTTAAGTCAACTGTCTTAAATATGCTCAAAGAGCTAAACCAAACCATGGCAAAGAACGAAAAAATAACCCAGGAGAACAATGCCGTACCAAAAACAAAATATTAATACAGAGATAGAAATTATTTAAAAGCAGCAAATAGAAATCTGTGACCGAAAAATAGCTGAAATGAAAAATTCACTAAAGGAGTTTAGGCAAAAGAAATAATCAGTGAACTTGAAGACAGGACAGCTGAAATTAACCAGTCTAAAGAGCAGACACAAAAACAAATGCAGAAAAATGTACCGAGCCTAAGACACCTGTGACACTACCAAGCATACCAACATATGTGTCATAATTCCCGGGGGAAAAGGAGAGACAAAGAAACAGAAATAATCTTTAAAGAAATAACATCTGCAAACTTCCCAAATTTGATGAAATACAGGATCTACAGGTATACCTTGCTTTATTTACTGCACTTCACGTTAGGGGATTTTGCATATATTGCATTCTCTACAAACTGAAGGTCTGTGGCAACCCTGTCTCTATGTCACATCTTGGTAATTCTCACAATTTTTCAAACGTTTTTGTTATATTTGTTAAGGTGTTCTGTGATCAGTGATCTCTGATGCTACTACTGCAGAAGATTATAACTTGCTAAAGGCTCAGATGATGGTCAACATTTTTACCAATAAAGCATTTTTAAATTAAGGTATATGCATTTTGGGAGGACATAATGCTACTGCACACTCAGTAGACCACAGTATAAACATAACTTCGATATGCACTGAAAAACCAAAAAATTCACGTGACTACCTTTATCTGCTTTATTGTGGTGGTGTGGAACTGAACCCACAGTATCTCCAAGGTTTGCCTGTATACATCGAAGAAGCTCAATGACCTCCAAGGAGGATACACTCAAAGAGACTCATACTGAAACACAACACAATCATACTGTCAAAAGCCAAAGAGAATCTTGAAAGCAGCAAAAGCAGAAGATGCATCACCCCTTAGTAAGGGGTCCTCACTAAGATTAACAGTCAGTTTCTCATCAGAAACCAGAGACCAGAAGGCAACGGGATGACATGTTTAAAGTGCTGAAAGGACTTCCTTGGTGGTCCAGTGGTTAAGGCTCCACACTTCCACTGCAGGAGGCATGGGCTCAATCTCTGGTCAGGGAATTAAGATCCTACATGCCATGTGGTGTGGCCAATAAATAAATAAATGAAGTGCTGAAAGAAAAAAACTATCAACCAAGAATTCCATTTCCTGCAAAAAGCCAAGGGAGTTCATTGCTAGAAGGCCTGTCCTAAAAGAATTCCCTTTAGATTCTTCAGGATGAAATAAAAAAACCTTAGTAAATTAAACCCCCTCCCCCCAAACAAAAGCTTCAGTAAAGGTAACTATATAGGTTAATGTAAAATCCAGTATTAGTGTATCTTTGATTTGTAACTTTCTTTTTTGCTTCCTATATGATTTAAAAGAGAAATGCATAAACAGTAATTATAAGTATGTATTCACGGCTACACAATACATAAAGATGTAATGTGAGACAATAACAACATAACGGGGGGGAGGGGTGGGGGGGGGGCGGGCAGAGCTTTTGTACACTACTGAAGCTAAGCTGGGATCAAATCAAATTACGTTGGTCCAAAAAGATGTAAGAAATGCAGATAACAAAATAGCAAAATGGCATAAGTCTGTGCCTATCAGTGACCACTTTAAATGTAACTAGATTAAACTCACAAATTAAACAATAGAGTGGCAGAATGGATTAAAAAAAAAAACAAGATCCAACAATATGCTCTCTATAAGAGATACATTTTAGAGCCAAAGACACAAAAAGGTATCCATCAAAGAATGGAAAAAGATACTGCATGGAAACAGTAGTCAAAAGAGTATAGGGATGGCTATACTAATATCAGACACTTAAACTCACTTTAAGTCAAAGATTGTTACAGGAGACAAAAAGGTCATTATATATTGACGAAAGAGTCAATTCATCAAGAAGATATGACAATTTTAAATACACAGGCACCAAACAACAGAGTTTCAAAATATATGATGCACATATTGACAGAACTGAAGGGGAGAAATAAACAGTTCTATAATAATAATTGAAGACTTTAATACCTCACTTTAAATAAAGGAAAGAACATGTACAAAGAAGATCAATAAGGAAATTGAGGACTTAACATTGTAAACCAGCTAGACCTAGGAGACATATAAAGAACAATCTACTCAACAACAACAGAATACACATTCTTCTTAAGTACACATGAAACATTCTTCAGGATAGACCATATTTCAGGACACAAAACAAATCCTAATACATTTTAAAAGACTGAAATCATATGAAGTATTTTTTCTGATGATAATAGAAGCCAGAAGTTGATACAAAGCAATACTGAAAAATTTTAAGTAGGTAGAAATTACACAACATACTCTTAAACAACCAGTGGAACAAATAAGAAAACACAGGGGAAATTTTCTATCTCCCTGAAGAATGAAAATGATAATTGTACATACCCAAACTGATGAAACACAGTGAAAGCACTGCTCGGAGGGAAATTCATGGCTGTAATGGTCTACATTAAAAAATAAAAAAGATTTCAAATCAATAACCTAAATTTATAGCTTTAGGAACTAAAGAAGAACTAAACCCAAAACCGGTGGAAGGAAGGAAATAATAAAAACTATCTCCACACTAGAGTGGAGATAAATGAATTGGAGAATAGAAAAATAACAGAATTAATGAAACCAAAAGTTGATTCTTTAAATACATCAACAAAATTGACAAGTCTTTAGTTAAACAGACTTGTCAAAAAAAGACACAAGTAATGAAAATCAGAAATGAAAATGGCGACATTACTATGAATCTTATAGAAATAAAAAGGATTATAAGAGAATACATTGAACAACTGTACACCATAGGCTGCCAAAGGGGAGGGGCTTGCAGAAGGGATGGTGGGAGGCTGGGGTAGCAGATATATATCCATCCTATACACAGGGTGGATAAACAGCAAGATCCCACAGTACAGCACAGAGAACTACATTCAGTGTCCTACGATAAACCATGATGGAAAAGAATATAAGGGTGAATGGTAACTGGATCACTACGCTGTGTAGCAGTAATCAACACAGCATTGTAAACCAACTATACTTGAACTTAAAAAATTGTCACCAAAAACAGATAATATAGATGAAATGGATAAATTCTTATAAACATACAAATTACCAAAATGGACTCAAAAAGAAACAGAAAATCTCAATAGAATATACAACTAAAGAGATTGAAACAGTAATCAAAATACTCTCAAAAAAGAAAGTCCAGGATAGACAGTTTCTCTGGTGAATTCTATCAAACATTTGAAGAGTTAACACCAATCTTTCTCAAACTTTCCCAAAAAAGTTATCTATTATGAATATAGATGCAGAAATCCTCAATAAAACACTAGCATACCAAGTCCAGCATCCTATTAAAAGGATGATACACAATGATAAAGCAGGACTTATCTTAAGAATGGAAGGTATTTTAAAAAATCAATGTAATATACCATGTTAATAAACAAAGGCAAAGAAAAACAATATGATCATCTCAATTAATGCAGAAAAAGCATCTGTGAAAACTCAATACCCATTCATGACACAAACACTCAGAGAACTAGGAAGAGAAGGGAACTTTCTCGGCCTCATAAAGGACATGTATGTGAAACCACAACTAGCACCATACTCACTGGTGAAATACTGAAGGCTTTCCCTCTGAGATGAGGAAGAGGAGAAGTATGCCCACCTTCACCACTGCTATTGAACAATGTGGTAGAAACTCTAGCCAGAGCAATAAGGCAAGGAAAAGAAACGCAAGGCATCCAAACTGGAGAGGAAGATGTAAAACTCTATTTGCAGAGGACCTGATCTTACATACATAAAATCCTGAAGATCCACAAAGCAACTACTACAGCTAGTAAATGAATGCAACAAAATTGCAAGATCCAAAATCATCACAAACATCAGCTGTATTTCTAACACATTGTAACTCATAATAGCAGTGAACAATCCTAAAAGGAAATTAAGAAAACAACTCAATTTACAATATCATCCAAAAGAATAAAATATCTAGGAATAAATTTAACCTAGGAGGTAAAAGACTTGTATATGAAAACTATACAACACTGCTAAAGAAATAAAGAAAAGCTAAATAAATGGAAAGACATCCATGTTCAAGTATAGGAAGACTGAATATTGTTATTAAGATGGTAATACTATACAATCTACAGATTTAATGCAATTCCTATCAAAATTCCAACAGCCCCTCCCTCTTTTTTTTTTTTTGCAGAAAGATTGGAAAAGACAATTCTCAAATTCATGTAGAGCTACAAGGGCTCCTGAAGAGCCAGAACAATATTGAAAACGAAAAATGTTGGACTCATCCTTCCCAATTTCAAAACTACAGCAATTAAGACAGTGTGGTTGGTAAGGGACAGACATAAAAGCCAACAGAATAGGACTGATAGTCCAGAAATAAACCCCTACATCCACGGCCAACAGATTTCCAATAGTGATGCGATGATCGTTCAAATGCGGAGAGAATAGTTTCTTCAAAAAATAGTGCTGGGAGAACTGGATATCCACATGGAACCTTGTTTCACATTATATACAGAAAATTAAGTCAAAATGGATTACTGACCTACATATAAGAGCTAAAACCATGCAACTGTTAGAAGAAAAATTAAGGTTAAATCTTTGTGACCTTAGATGTGACAATAAGCACAAGGAACAAAAGTATATCTCAAAATCTCTCAAACTGTCTGGACTTCTGGTTTGTATTTATTTTTGGCTGCGTTAAGTCTTCGCTGCTGCACAGGCTTTCCGCTAGCTGTGGCGAGCAGAGGCTACTCTCTACCTGGAGTGTGCAGGCTTCTTACTGCAGTGGCTTCTCCCGTGCAGAGCACAGGCTCCGGGGCGCACAAACTTCTCTTGCTGAAGCTCCCAGGCTCTACAGCGCAGGCTCCATAGTTGTGGCACACGGGCCTCGGTGCTCTGCAGCATGTGGGTTCTTCCTAGATCAGGGAGCAAACCCGTGTCTCCTGCATTGGCAGGAAGATTCTTTACCACTGAGCCACCAGAGAAGCCCTCTGGCTTTTCTCAGAGAAGTTTTTCATATGATAAAAATTGGCTACTGTCAAAAAGTAGCTGCCTCCTTGAGACGGAGTATATTACTTTGCAGTTTACCTCAGTCTCTTCTAATTTCTCTTCTTGACACCAAGGCCAAAATGTCAGTTTTGTCACACTGGTCTTACTATTTCAAAGAGAAATTAAGAATACGACTAGGATATCTCTTGTATCCATGTTCCCATTGAAAGTGGAAAAAAGAATCCATTTGTTTACTCCCAATCTGCGTTACTTATTTTTATTTCCTACTCTGCACCTGTACAAATTTGAAAATCTTGTTCTTTTTTGGTTTAAAAGATAGAAACCAAAAACTCTGGAAAATAATAGAACTAAATTAGCCACATATACCCCTGAATTACAAATTCACCTTTTGAGGCCACGATGCACAAATAATCAGACACCTGCCAAGTTTTTAAATGTCCAAATGGTTACACCAATCAAGGTTAAAATTTGGATTGAGGGCAAAGCAAAATCCATCTTTTGGTCACTTGGCTTTGTTTTCCCCACTGGAGGGCAAAAAGTCACTACCTCAAATTTCCTTAAATTTCTTAATATCTAAAATTTCACATTATATACAGAAAATTAAGTCAAAATGGATTACTGACCTACATATAAGAGCTAAAACCATGCAACTGTTAGAAGAAAAATTAAGGTTAAATCTTTGTGACCTTAGATGTGACAATAAGCACAAGGAACAAAAGTATATCTCAAAATCTCTCAAACTGTCTGGACTTCTGGTTTAATTTAATTTAGAAATTAAGATATTTTCCTTAAATATCTTCCTGGGATTTGAAGATAATATGCAGGATAATATTCTCAACTTGGAAGTACTTTTTTTTTTTTTTTAAGAGGATACTGTGTAGGTTTCTATATAAAATAATAAAGGTAAGTAGGGGAATGGGTAACAATCTGACCAATTTTCCCGTAGTACCTGGGGTTTTTTCAGCAGTCTAGCCTCGGGACATACACAGAAAGCTTTGTTGCAGGAGATGGGATGGGATGGCATGCATAAAAACTGAACATTAATTCCTGGGAACTAACTGTGCCAGGCACAGTTTAACAGACTTGAAGTGCCTTATGACTTTCTAGCACCCACAGGCGTTTAGCCGCATTTCACAGAATGCTGGAGAGGACAAAGACATGAAAGGAAGCAGGGGGGGGGGCTCTGATGTAGGTTCGTCTGGGTTTACCTACTTTTCTGCCTTAAATATGTTTCTAGCCTCAAAGCTCTTTAAACGTTACCACTCGGGTTCTCACAGCCACAATGTAAACGGCTTCTAATAAGGGATAAGACAGGGGCTCTCTCACCTGGGGTGGATAAGAAGTTGCGGATGCCTAATGGGGGCGGGGGGAGAAGAGGTGAGACAACTGCTGTTACAGCTGATGCTACCTCTTTCCCTTCCTACAGGGAAGCCTTTGCAACTACCCAACCTGCCGTGCTTCCTCCTATGAAGGCAGAGCCACAGGACCTGCCCCAAATGCCCTAGAGACTGAGTTCCGTGATGGCACAGGCTTTCACTTACCAGCCCTCATGTCAGTACACGCAGCTTAACAGCTAGCACGGAGTCAATGCATTTTTATTAAGTGACTGCTATCATCCTAAACAAAAGAGCAGAAAGCAGAAAGGAACCCATCTAGCCTGGTCACATACACAATGGTGGGATACAGGTTTGGGTATCTCTATGAGTAGGCTGTAAGCGGTACTTCTGTGGCTACATATTGCCTATCTGTGAGATCTCTGAAACAGCTCTAAATGAGACGCTGGAAATGAAATATGAAGAAAAAGGGGGAGACTAGAAAGATCTGAAGATAATCCTAAGAATGGAGTCTAAAGAGAATCCTTCTGACTGAGCTTGATAACCTGTAAGACTACTATGCCAAGTGGTCTGCTAAACTAGAACAGCAATGATTGCATTTGTTTATTAGACCAACAAGAAGGGAGCCCATGGAGTTCACTGCTAGTAAAGTTTTTTTTAATTTATGGATATATTTTTATGATATTATAATTAACATGAAGAGCTCTATCAATATATAAGGCTGAGATAGGAAAAGATATTCAAGATCTAATACGGAAAAAACAAGCTACAAAGTAATATATAATCTGATTTTGCCTTTTGCTTTAAAAAGAAAACATGGAGGAATATGGTGCTAAACTGCTAGCAGCAACTGAGAAGGAAAAAATTATGGGAAACGTTTACTCTCTTCACAGATCATGAGGGAATGCACTTTCTACTGTATGTATCTCTGTAATGTCTGGATTTTCTTTCAATATGTATCATCGTTATAATCAGAAAAAAATAAGAAATGTAAAAATGAAGTGAAATGGAAAAGATTCTTGTCTCCTAAAAATATCTTGATCAAATAAGAGCTCAAAGAGAAATAACATTCTAAAATAATGTTTTGAAACCACATTCTTCATAACTCTAAGGCTCCTCAGAGGTCCTCTGAGAGCCAGCACAGGATATGACGGCAGATGGTCTACAAACATGACTCCACCCAAACTCCTAAGCTTGGGCATCTTACTTTCTTTATTTCATATTGAAGTTCTGCTGATAATAAACTTGAAAACTTCTGATCTAAAATGCACGTTAAGTCATTTATCTCTAAATGTTCCTCAAAGCATTTCCTAGGGTTTGAGTAGGCTCCCCAGGAATAGATACGTGTTTTCGCTTGTATTTCCTGATATAAGATTGTGGTACCCAGATTCTTAGTGCCAAATTAGCAGCATTTATGAGCTGCCTGGTTAGAAAGCCGGTATTCCATGCATAAGGCTCCTCTGTTCGAGGCGGCCAAGGCAGCAGGAAGCCTTCTCATTTCCCACCATCTGGCCAGCCTCTCTGAAGCATGGTCAGCCACCCAGAAGCAGAAGATTCAGGATCACCAGAGACTATTTTCAGATGAATGAGGACTCAAGCCTGCGCAATTAGAAATAGGTCAATGACTTTTTAAAGCAACCTTCTTAAAAGAGCTTTGCTTTGCAAAATTCTTTCTTGTCATTGGTTTTTCTTTAAATAGAGTACGGTGACTGCCTATAAAGTCCTTCTTCTTGGTTTTAGAAGTCTTTCTGTCATAGAACCCTTATGTATTCTTGGAGGTTTAGTTCTACAGACTTGCGTTTCTGACAGAAAATCTGATTTTAGAAATACAAATGAAAGGCTTCAATATTTGAGCTAAAATGGCTGTAACCTCTAGAGTTAAAAGAACGCATTTTAGAAATCTTAATTTTTCATTGGCTCCTCATTGTCTGTAATAGCCAGGGAAAATCTTTGTAATGAAATTCTTTTCCTTGTTTTGTTTATTCTTCCTGACTTTTATAGTGATATCCTCATCTGGATTCTCACTGGGCCGAAAGGAAGACGACATTTTCTGTTTACTTCCTTATCTGTGCTTCCTGACTGAGGGCAGCAGAACTCATCTGTGAATTTCTGCTTCTGAACCAGCAGGGGGAGCTCACTCACACAAGAATCAGAATTCACCTACAAGGAGATGGTGGGTAAAGCAACCCCAACTTTCTTCAGTAAGAATGGCCCTTTCGTGCTGTGGATAAATTATCTCCTGATAAGCAACTAACAATGGTGCTGGGATAAAGAGCCCTTGAGAAGATAGAGACCCCTTACAGACTGCCCAGCCTCAGTGGCAAAGCTACTGCCCAAAGCAGGTGCATACTGTGCCTGTACCTGTTTTTCAAGGCTTGGCTTGCTAAGCTGTACAGTCTGAGGTCCAGCGAGTCTGGTCCCTGGAGTAGCTATCACAATGCTGGTGAGCTGGGCCATGGGGAACGTTTTGGCTATGGTTGCAGTCTGCCCATTGACGACACGGACGGGGTGGATAGAATTCTGGGAGGTAGGGAGGGTCGTGGGGGTGAACTTGGTCAACATGACGGGCCTCTGGATAAGCTGAGGAGCTGCAAGCATGGGAGGAGGTGCTGGGGCAATAGGAATGTTATTCTGGGCCACAGGCTTGGGTCGAACCTATGGAGAAAGAAAGAACAATTATCGTATTACTAAAACTTCTCAAGTCCTATAAGCTTTAGACACTGCCAGATCTTCTACACTATATATGTGAAATGGTATTCAGTACAAATATTTATTGATAGCCACTTCAGAATTATCAATTCTATAGATCTCAGGATATATAATATTACAGAGATGCATCAGCTCTTAAGAGGATCCAGATGCTACCCTAGAATGTAGATTTTCTGATTCCAAACCATAGCTCCCTCTCCTATACCATGCCACCTCTTCAGGCTGAGGTCAGATGCCTAATCCAGAGACTGGTCCCACCCAGAACTTATGCCCAGCAATGGTAATAACGCTGCCAATGCCCTGAACTCACATTCTAAATTTCTTCATACCCACAGCTTCAGTTCACTCTCATCTCTGGTTCTCTAACTCCCTGTTCTCAGCCAGTCCTTCTCTAAGTCTCCCTTCTGGCTTCCTGTACCTCTGCTCAATCCAAAATATAACTATTTCTCAGGGTTTTGTCCTGGAACCCCTTTACTTCCCAATGTCCTCACTCCTCCTGGAAATTCTCATGCATCCTACAGCTTCAACTGAAGACTTCCACACTTGGATCTTAGGACCAGACATTTCCTGAACTTCAGAATCATTTGTTCATCTCTCTGTTATCCATCTCTACTTGGAAATTTCACAAGAAGTTCAAAATCAACATGTCTAAAACTCATCAACTTCTTCCAATCCTTTCTTCTTATAATCATTACCTCAGTAAATGCCCCTTTCTGACTAGAAAAAAAAAAAAAAAACCACTTCAGAATCATTCCTAATGATTCCACTCTACCTCCGCTTCCTAAATCCTTCTCAAATATGTCTACTTTTCTATCCTCACTGCCACTACTCTAGCTGTATCATTTTACTGAAACAGTGGCAGAAAACTGTGATTAAATACATGGGATTATCCTTGCCTGTGTTCAAATCTTGGTTCTACCACTTACTAGTTAGCTGTGTAACCTGAGGTAACATACCTGATCTCTCTAAGCCAGTATTTTTTAAACTTTCTAAATTGTGACCTGGAGGCAAAATCCTTTCTCCTTATACATAAGAATTTGACCTTCAGTTAACTCTAGCTGTACACCCCTGGAAGCCTGATAACAGAAGAATGACAGCTATTTTAGTAGGAACACTGCTTATGGTAAAAACGACCGCTTGTTGCTAAATCAAATCTACTATTTCCATTACTTGCAAAAAGCATAGATAGAAATTTGCTATAAACACTTTTGAAAAAGAAGATGAGACACACCATGCTTTGGGTTTCCTAAAATGGGGCGACTCTTGTAACCAGGCATGTCCACTGCGGGGACCTTGAAAGTCACACCTATGAACTGTTGCAAGATACACTGGGCTCCTGAGAGGCATAAGGTTTCTGCTCCAGGGAGGCTCTCCCACTGTCCTGATGAAGACCTCATTTGCCTGTACCTGAGCAGTCCCTGGACAGCCGCAGAGACTGTTGTACGGATGCCTGTAGGGACTCCTACTGAAGAAAAATGTCTGATGCTACCTTGCTGGCAAGCGCTGGATTCTGTCCTGTATCATTCCAAGTGGACTGGTGCAGAGAGTGGCCCTTGATAGTCTTGTGAGTCTGAATACTTAGCTGCATCTAAGACAACCCTACAGTGTGTGCTGAAGATACATAATAGGAAATATGTTTCATACTGTAAACATAGATATTTATCTATACATAGACATAGACATTTATCTATACATCTATTTTTTTTTAAACTCATGAAATAATACTTCATACTCTTAACATTTCCTATTCTGTTTTCTTCATTTTACTTAAAAACTCTGGTTACAGTCCACCAAATTGATTTCACAGTCTACTAACGGGTCATGACCCACCCTTTGAAAAACAGACTAAACCTTAGATTCTTATCTAAAAAAAAAAAAACACCTACTTTCACAGAGTTGTTGTGAGGAGTAAAACAGATAACCCATGTAAAATGCCTACTACAATAAGTGGCACATAGCAAGATTCTCTAAACATTAGCTATTGTTAATTGTTGACACTGTCCCAACGGTTTCTCCTGCCACAGTCTAGACAATCACCAATCTATTCTCTATACAGTGTTAAGGGAGAATTTTCTAAAACAAAAATATAATCATGCCAAGCACTTGTTTGAGAATAATTTAATGGATCCTCACTGTTCCTAGGTAAGGCCCAATTCCTATAGAGCCTCCAAGGCTCCAAAGGCACTGGCCCATGGGCTTCTCCATCCTCACCTTACTCTGGCCTGAGTCAGCCACGTGGCCCACATGCTCAGCCACACCAAATCTCCTTTGGATCCTCAAGCCCACGTGTCTCTCGCCATTGTGGACTTGCATACATGTTCCTCTTTCTGCCCGGGACATTTTTATTTCTCCTCCATATAACTATGTCAAACTGACATCGTTAGGACTTTAGGTCTAAGATTGAATGTCAACTCTCCAAGAAAGCTTTCTGTAATACTCCAAGGATGAGCTGGGCATCCTTCTCACGTGTTCTCAGACTGCACGGTACTTCCAATGATTGTTCAGTCGCTCCGTCGTGTCCAACTCTTTGCAACCCCGTGTACTGCAGCACGCCAGGCTTCCCTGTCCTTCACCACCTCCTGGAGCTTGCTCAAACTC